>NC_080835.1:36907420-37212743 GCF_030435755.1 Ochotona princeps | reverse complement strand
TGGGGAGAATCCAAGTACCTATGAAACTGTGTCACATAATACAATGTAATATAGGACAATCATTCATCTCAGCTACATGTTGGCAGCGAAATATGGGACAAATGGAGACTTCATGATGGACCATATCAATCAGTGGACCACCTCATCGAGCGAAACTGGCAGTGACTCATAACTGGAGAACTATTAACTCCACTTGAGCACATATCTCAGAGCATGCCCCACATCCAGGACTTGGGGTGGGCGGGAAACCAGGTGGAGCTTCTCCCTCAATATCCCCCTTTACCTCAGATACATGATGGAAACAATATGGACATAATAGCATTGCCCACCTCCCTATCCCCCTGAACCTTTTTTTTTTTCTTGTTTTTCCTTCAACTATAGTTAACTAAGTAAAGATTGTCAACAACAATACAATAAAATGGATAAAAATAATAATACAATGTAATTAATGAATTAGAAATAATAAATAAATTTTAAAAAGAAGCAATTAATCAAAATAGACCAATAATATATACTGAGATTGAATCAGTAATTAAAGCCCTCCCAACCAAGAAATGTCCGGACCAGATGACTTCACTGCTGAATTCTACCAAACGTTCCAAGAGGAACTTACCCCAATCTTACACAAGCTTTTTCAAACAATAGAAAAAGAGGCAATCCTTCCAAGCTCTTTCTATGAAGCTAATATCAACTTAATACCAAAGCCAGAGAGAGAAACAACAGAAAAAGAGAACTACAGACCAATATCCTTGAAGAACATAGATGCAAAGATCCTCAATAAAATGTTAGCCAATAGGATCCAACAGCACATCAGGCAAATCATTCACCCGGACCAGGTGGGATTCATCCCAGGCATGCAGGGATGAATCACCATTCGCAAATCAATAAATGTGATACATCACATCAACAAATGGACAAATAAAAACCATATGATCCTCTCAATAAATGCAGAGAAGGCATTTGATAAAATCCAACGCGACTTCATGCTGAAAACCCTAAACAATATAGGCACAGAAGGAACATTCTACAACACAACCAAACCAATTTGTGAAAAATCCAATGCCAGCATCATATTAAATGGGGAAACATTGGAAGTTTTCCCACTAAAACCTGGAACTAGACAAGGATGTCCACTGTCACCACTACTCTTCAATGTAGTATTGGAAGTCTTTGCCAGAGCTGTTAGGCAAAAAAAAAAAGCAATTAAAGGAATTCAAATTGGAAACAAGGAACTGAAATTATCTCTATTCGAAGACGACATGCTTCTCTATATAGGAGAACCAAGACTGAGTCAAGAGACTATTGGAACTCATAAGAGACTTTGGCAGAGTAGCAGGATACAAAATTAATGAACACAAACAGATGGCACTAGTGTAAACAAATAATTCCATGGATGAGAAAGAAACTGTAAGTACAGTCCTCTTTAAAATCGAGGAGAGAAATCTTAAATAGCTAGGAACTAAACTAGCTAAATATGTGGAAGATCTCTATGATGAAAACCATAAAACATTAAAAAAGAAAAATCGAAGAAGACATTGAAAAAATGGAAAACCTTACCATGTTCTAGGATTGGCAGGTTCAACATCATCAAAATGACCATATTACCAAAAGTAATAGACAAATTCAATTCAATCCAAATCAAAATACCAACAACATTCTTCTCAGAAATAGAAAAGATGATACAGAAGTTCATCTGGAATCACAAAAGACCACACATAGCCAAAGCTATCCTGAAGAATAAAAACCACACTGGAGGAATCAATTCTGGACCTCAAGACATACTACAGAGCAGTGGTTATCAAATAGTCTGGTACTGGTACAGAAACAGAGAAGATCAGTGGAACAAAATAGAAACACTAGAAGGGAGCCCACACATATATAGTCAACTAATCTTTGACAAGAAAACTGAAATCAATCCAGGCAAAAAAAACTTGGTCTATTCAACAAATGCTGTTGGGACAACTGGATAGCAGCTTACAGAATCAAGAAGCAAGACCCGCATGTGTCGCATTATACAAAAATCAGCTCTAACTGGATCAAGGACTTAAATCTACACCCAGAAACCATCAAACTATTCAAGGAAAACATAGGAAGCACTCTCCAACATATAGTAACAGGGAAAGACTTCTTAGAAAAGACGCCAAAAGCAAAGGCAATCAAGCCTAAATGAACAAATGGGACTACATTAAACTAAAAAGCTTCTGTACATAAAAGGAAACAATTAAACTGAAGAAGCAACCAATAGAAAATTTTTGCACACTACACAAGTTATAGGGGACTAATATCCAGGATTCCAAAGAGTTTCAGAAACCCAGGGACAGTTAAAAAAAAACTTGTGAAAAAAAGGGCAAAGGAAATGAATAGACCTTTCACAAAAGAACAGATTCAAACGGCTAACAGACATATGAAAAGATGCTCAGGATACCTAGCCATAAGAGAGATGCAAATGAAAACCACCTTGAGGTACTACCTAACTCCAGTGAGACTGGCCTGCATTCAGAACTCACGTAACAACACCTGCTGGCATGGATGTGGGGAAAAAGGTACCCTCCTTCACTGTTGGGAGTGTAGGCTAGTACAACCACTGTGGAAATCAGTATGGAGAGTGCTTGGAGAATTGCAAGTAAACCTGCCATATGGCCCAGCTCTCCCATTCCTAGGAATATACCCGATAGAAATGAAATCTACGTATCAGAAAGGGATCTGTAGTCTTGTATTTTCAGCAGCACCATCTGCAATAGCAAAGACATGGAAACAATCCAGAGTGTGTCCAAAGACGAGTGGCTTAAGAAAATGTGGTACATCTACTCCATGGAATATTATTCAGCTATTAAAAAGAATGAAATTATACCATTTACAACTTGGTGGTTCCAACTACAAACCATTATACTCAGTGAAATGAGTCATTCACAGAAGAACAAATACTGTCTCTTCTCTCCAACATAAGGAAACCATCATGGAAGGCGTAACTTCAATAACCTAGTCCATACTGGCTTTTTTTTTTGGCTGTGTCCATGTGTTTATGTTTTTTATTTCAGTTTTCATTTCAAATACTTCTGCTCTTGTCAAATTCATCACTAGCTCATGCATTACATGGTAGCCTCATTTTTCCCAAGAGACTTTTGTGTTTCCTTTTTGTCACCCATGTGTTGGTTACTCAGTGGTGAGTTTTTGTCACAGTGCTGTAATTTGTGTTGCTGTTGTTCTGGCTGTTCTAATTCATACAAGTTGTTGACCTTATTTCATGGCTTCTCACTTATGAAAATGTATAGCGATGGAGTACTTGGGACTACCATATCCATCTGTGGGGGTGCAATGCAACATGCATCCTTGCTTCCAAACAAAAGATGGACTCCCAATGAAACTATCGGAAATATGTAGACAATGGGATGCTAAATTGTCTGGCATTGTCTATCAGCAATGTTGAAGCACATTTATATAAGAGACTGATAGAATTATGACTCCTTATTAAGGACTATACTATTGTAGCAACATGGGGAAGACCTGTCAAGGGGTGGGAGGCTGAGGGGGGAATCCATTCCATACGAGATTGTACCACAAAATTCAAAAATTCAAAATAAAAATATAACAAAAAATACTATTAGAAGAAATCAAGCAAAATATTAATTAGGCAATTATTTCTTATATATGACAGCAAACACAAGGGATCAAATAGACAATCAGCTGGACTTAATCAGAATTTTGAATTTTACATTTCGAAAGACTATCAGAAAGCTTTGTTATGGTAGAAAATATTTGAAAATCATGAGAATACTTCAATTAGTTCATGTATAAATGAAAATAAAAGATAAGTTCAGGGGTGGGCATTTGTTACAGCAGATGAAGTCATCACTTGGAATACCTGCATCCAATTTTGGCATGTCTGGTTCAAGTCCAGTGCAGTTTCCTATTAATGAGTTGCCTTGGAGCAAGCAAGTAACAGCTCAAGTACTAGCCACACATATGCAAGAACTAGATGTAATTCAGGGTACCTAGCTTTCAGCCTGACCCTGCCTTGGTTGTTGCAGGCATTTGGGGAGTGAACCAGTAGATGGAAGATAATTGTATGTGTCTATTTTTGATTTTCAAATTATTAACATGAGAAAATGGTAATAAATAGTGTTTTATATTTAAGTCTATTTTGACCCAAGAAGTTTTTGAGATTCATGTTTTGGTTTTTCATGAGATTTGTTTTCCATGAACTTTTGGAAGACCCCTCACACATATCTGACAAGAAATTTGAACTTAGAATACAAGAAGAAAAATAAGGACAAACACCACAATTACTAAAAATGGGGAAAATATGTGAATAAATATTTCTCTAAAGATTTACAAATAACCAATACATATGAGGAAATGCTTAACATTGTAAGTCATCAGGCAGAGTCCACGATGATGGAGTACAAATGAGCTCCAAGAGAGCTGGAGAGGGTTAGTGGGTGAGAAGAGGACAGGTGTTCCTTGTGAAGAGTTAGATAATCAGGCAGTGGATATTTTCCAGAAGGGCCGAGACACTATGGAATGGCCTCGCCTGCATGGCTGCCCAACAGCAGGCAGGATTGCCACCAAAAACTGGAGTACTCTGACAAAGAGGTGGGACAGGTGTGGCAGCCAGATTGGCTCGTGACATAGCCTGACACAGAAATTTGTGGGAACACACTGATCCCAGCTTGAGTAGGAGCCAAGACAGAGGAGCAAGGTCCCTGTGGGTAGTCAAGGGGGTAGAGTACACAGCTTTCCCCTCTCTCCCACCTTGACTGAATACCAAGATTAGCAGGCTGGTGTTAGCTTGGTGACAACCTTGATCAGCCAGCAGAGTCCTTTCTGTTGGGATGGCAGAACCCTTGGCAAAGGCAGCGTCCTCAGCATACACCTAGTTCTCCGCAGGCACCTGCTGAACCCTGTGAGGTCCTGGCATGTCACTGGTACCCTCAATAGGTTCCCCAATGACTTAGAGACTAGGTTGGTGGCTGGGAAAGGAGTTGTAAACTCATGTGGGTCAGGAAAATGGGCACACACCCCTGCCTGCCCACAGGCCTGAAGGTAAGCAGCTAAGACAGAGAGCTCATATGCAGCTGACATGAGAAGCACGCCTACTCTTCAGAGCTGGAGTAGATTTGCGGAGTTGACTGGAACCTCAGCAACCTGATTGTAGGGGTTCCATGACTACATAATGTACTGTATAGCTGAGCTTCAAGATACACAGAGAACTGCACAATCTCTTATGTGGTATGTTTGGTGGTATGGGTATGGGTTTTAGCCACCGTGGCATATTCTCCAGTGTTAATCACCTTAGAAGAGAGGAGGTTGTGTTGACACTAAAAGTCATGACTGTCACCTTTCCTGCACTGACAGAAGAGATCCTCCATGCCCAAGCTGGGTCTCACCCTGGTTTCTCATTGCACACTTGACCACTGACCAAAGTATGCTTCTCACACTCAGCACACATCCCAAGATCCACTAGAGGAACAGGAAAACCTTAACAGACTTGGAGAAGCAAAACGAAGAATTTCTGAACCAGAAGACAAACCTTTTGAAAACTCTTGGACAAAAAAACAAGAAATTAGACAACCAAAGACAATGTCCAAGGGTTATGGGGAAAACAAATGACCTAACAAACATGTCTAATGTGTTCCTGAAGACACAGATACTGCATTAGAAGACCTATTTGGTCAATAATGGAAAACTTCTCTAATATGGAGAAAGAACAGGCTATCCAAATACAGGGGACACATAGAGCCTCTAACAGGCACGGCCAGAAAAGATGCTCATCGTGACACACTACAAACTTTCCACAATAAAACATAAAATTTTCTAAACTGTGCATAGGAGACAGATTGCCGTTAGAGATTGCCAATCACACTTACAGGTGACTTTCCATCAGAAACTCTACAGTCTAGGAGAGACTGCAGACAGAGTCCATGTCCTAGAAGAAATAAACTGCCAGCTCTGTATAGATGAGGTGAAATAAAAACCTTCAAAAACAGAAATGGAAAGAATTTACCACCACCTGCTCAGCCCTACAGATGATGCTACAGAGAAACAGAGAAAGGTAATTACTCCAATAAAGGAAGGCTAAAGATAGAAAATTTCTTACCTAAGGTACAAAGGAAACCTAACACAAGCAATGAGTTTATGTTAAAATGATAGGACCAAGTTGTTATCTTTAATAACTCTGAACACAAATAGACTAAACTGTCCAGTCAAAAGGTAAGAACTGGATAAAAGTATAAGACCCATCTATTTTCTGCCTCCAAGAAGCACACCTTATCAACAAAGATACAGAGGAGCTGATAGAATGGCTTAGCAACTAAGCCTCTGCTTTTAGTGTCAGACCCCATCAGGACACTGGTTAGAGACCCAGCTACTTCACTGACCCAGCTCACTGCTAATCCAGCAAAGGATGGCCAAGTGCTTGAATTCCTGCACTCATGGATAAGACCTGGAAGAAGCTCCTGGTTTTGGACTGGCCCAGCTCTAGCCATTGAGGCCATTTGGGGAGTGAACCAGCAGATGGTTCACTATCTGTCTCTCCTTGCTCTGTAACTCTGCCTTTCAAATAAAAACCAATATAAAAGATACATGTTCACTGAAAGTGAAGGGATGGAAAAAGATTAAGTCATGCTCTTGGGAAGGAAAAATGAGCAGGTGCTGTCATCCTAATATCAGACAGAATATACTTTAAAACAATTCATTAAAAGACAAAGGACATTACATAATGATTAATGGATGAATTCAACAAGAGTAATTGACTTTTAATTACTCCCAATGTCTGCTGGCTCTGTCTTCAGACCAGAGAGGATCTCCCTAAGAAGCCGTTGAGCTTGACTGGACAATAAGATGCTGGACTCTATGTTTGGTATATGCTTGCAATGGGGGAATCTCAACTGAACTTGAGCTGTGGTTATGCAACAAGGTGGAGGAATCCACCATGGTGGGAGGGTTTGGGGAGGGGTGGGGAGAATTCAAGTACCTATGAAACTGTCACATAATACAATGTAATTAATGAATTAAAAATAATAAATAAATAAATTTAAAAAACAATTATTTGTGGATCTAAAGGAAGACATGATGACAATACAATTAAATTGGGGTATTTCAAATCTCCATTCTTTTCAATGGACAAACAAGACAGAAACTCAAAGAAACAGAGGTAATACCACGAACAAAATGGACCCAGTATTTATATGACATTTCATCCCACAGATGCAGAATGCATATTCTTTAAGTTCATTAAACTTACTCTAGGATAGACCACAGGCTAGACCATGAAGAGAGTCTCAGCATATTCAGAAGAGTTAAAATCATGTCATGTATCTTTTCTGACTATCAGAGACTCAAGCTGGAAATTGACAACTCAAGAAACTCCAGATGATATGCAAATACAGGCTGACTGAAAAACAGTACTGAATAAACAGTGCCTCGTAGAAGAAATCAAAAGGGAAACAACAAACCAAAACAAATGAAGGTGACAGTACAAGATATCAAAACTTTTGGTGTGCAAAGGTAGTGTTAAGCGGAAGCTTGTGGCAATTAGTGTTCATATCAAGAAATCAAAAAAGCATCAAATAAATGATATATTAATGCATCAAAAGAATCTAGGAAAACAAATCTGGAAGAAAGATTTCTTGGACACATATAATTTTCCTACATTGAGTCCTGATGGCATAGAAAACACAAATAAACCAATAACTCTGATAGAGATTGAACCCGTAATTAAAAACCTCTCCCAACAAAGAGAAGTCCAGAACCAGACAGCTTCATTGCTGAATTCTACCAAACATCTCAAAAAGAACTAATTCTAAATCCTGTTAACATATTCAAAACAATCAAAAGGGAAGGACTCTTAAACTCCTTCTAGGAGGTCACTACCCCCTTAATTCCTAAACGAGTAATAGATAAAGAAAGAAATAAAGAACTACAAATAAAGAACTACAGACCAATATCTCTGACAAATACAGATGCAAAAATCCTCAATAAAATACTTGTTAATTAAATCCAACCACATATCAAAAAGATCATTCCACTGGGCCAAGTGGGATTTATCTCTTAAATGGTTGCTGGTTCAATATATGCAAATCAATAAATGTGATCTGGCACATTGACATGTAAAATAAAATCATGATTATCTTAATAGACAGAAAAATATGGTAAAATACAACATCCCTTCATGATAAAAAAGCAAAAAACAATAAGTAACCTAGGTATAAAATCAAAGGAATATATGAACATCCCATTGCCGGAATCATACTAAATGGTGGAAAGTTGGAAGCATTTCCCCTAAGAATCAGAACTAGATAAAGATGCCCCCTATCACAACTGCTACTCAATAAAGTCCTGAAAACTTTAGCGAGAGACATTAGGTAAGAAAATGAAATAAAAGGCAAGGAGTTGGAAAGGAGAAAATCATGTTATCCCTGTTTACAGATGACATGATTTTATACACAGGGGAATCAAAAGACTCCATTAGGAGATAATTGGAACGCATGAGAGTTCCATAAAGTTGTAGGGCATAGGGCCCAGCATGATAGCCTAGTGGTTAAATCCTTACCTTGCATCTGCCAGGATCCCATATGGGTGCCAGTTCATATCCCAGCTGTTCCACTTTACATCCAGCTGCCTGCTTGTGGCCTGGGAAAGCAGTAGAGGACAGTGCAAAGCCTTGGGACCCTGTGCCTGCATGAGACACCTGGAGGAAGCTCCTGGCTCCTGGCTTTGGGTCAGTTCAGCTCCATCCATTGCAGCCACTTGAGAAGTGAACCAGCAGACAGAAGATCTTTCTCTCCATAGCGCTTTTCCTATGAAAAAATAAATCTTTTAAAAAAAATTGCAGAGTATAAAGTCAACACACAAAAATCAACAGACTTTGCACAAACAGTTTCATAGCTGAGAAAGAACTTGTAAGCTCAGTCTCATTCACAATAGCTGCAAAAAAATTTAAGTACCTTGGACTAAATTTAGTCAATAATGTGAGGGATATCTATTGATGAGTACAGCAAAACATTGAAGAAAGAAATATAAGATTACACCAAAACATGAAAAAAAAGCTTTCGTGTTCATGGATTGGAAGAATATCAAAATGTCTACATTACAAAAATAGTTTACAGATTCAATGCTATCTAGTCAAAATAGATACAACATTCTTCTCAGATCTAGAAAAAAAATGGTGTCACAAGACAGAGCGCTTGGAAAGCTCATACACTGGTATTGCAAGTAAAATAGGATAAACAATGTGTTCATTTAACATCAGGATGAACAGTTACCATGGAACCTGGATATTCCAATGCTGGTAACCAAGTGAATTGAAAACATGTTCTTGAAAAAGCTTGTACATGAATGTTCAGAGGAACAGGAATCCTGACAGCAAGAAAACAGAAACAACCCAGATCAATGTCAGATTCCAATGAACCTTGAAAATATCAGGCTGAGTGAAGGAGACACTACGTCAAAAGGAGATTGAACGTATACTAGTAGCTGCTTAGGAGGGGCAGGAGGGTTAAGGAGAAATGGGGAAGGATTGCTAATCCATTCAGGGTTTCTTTTTGGGATACAAACATGCCTTAAAAATCAAATTATTATGGTGGCTAGACAATAAGCCTAAAAAGGCCTTGTACTGTACATTTACAGTAAACGGTCTTGTGAGAGGGATTGATTTAAAATTTTGTAAGATAGAAGTATCTTAAATTGGAGCTGGGCCCTCCAGGGCTAACGGGTCTCTGTTCATACTGTGTACTAGGTAGGCAGGTGAGAAAAGCCGACATCCTTGTCAGTCCTATTGTTGATTATCATTGATAGAGGCCTGATTTACATTGAATACCTGCCCTAGGCCCTGGCAGAATAGAACCACTCATGCTAGGGACTACATAACTAAACTGAACCCTGAAACAAGCCAGCTGAAAAACAACAAATAACAGCAAAGTGGGAGATTGACAGCATCCCATCAGAGCTGGGTCCCCTTGACCAGAGCCTGCATAATCAAAAAATTCCTCCTGCTTTACCCTGTAAGAAATGCAACTTGAATTCATCTATTTTTTTGTTCTGACTCTGTCTTTTCTGTCTCTAAGATCAGTCTGTGATTGGCTCATTGGAATACTCCTTCTAATTTATAAAAATGAGGTATTGCCTCATTCTGGAATTGCAAATAAAAGCGAATGAAAAAACCTTTAAACCTGTTGTCACTTTGTCCTTTAACAACAGTACAAACTCCCACCACTTCATTGTGAAAATTCACAAAATCACAAATGAGCTGTTGCTTTTGCAAACTGGTGGCTGACTGCTTAGTCAGCACTGGTGTTTGTGGGATATTTAGCATGTGCTACTGCTTCTGTTCTTAGCCCTTCTCCTGCAAATCATTTCATCCCAAAAGCTCACCTGTGAGACCGGGCTGAGCTATTGAGGCTCTGAAGTTAACAAAGAGCAAAGGTCAGATGCAAACACAGAAAGCTTGTCACCAAGGCCAATGCTCATGGCCCTGTCTATATGACCTGCCTTTCTTTATGCCCCATTTCATTCTCGGTACTCTCACCTGGGTACAAGCACGTTATGTGCTCCAGCAGCAGCGAGCAAATAACCAAGTTAAAAATAGTCTCATTATTTTCTTGCTCTATTTCTTAAAAGCAGGAGGTGAGATCATCTCTTTTTTTTCACGCCTGAATGTAGCTTTTCCTGACACTCAGGTGCTGCCATGTGCTTGCCAGGAACAAGCTCCTGGCTTCCTGGAGCGAGATGTATTTCTCTCCTCTAAGCTACACTGGCTGGCTTTTTTCTTCTTTAGTAAACACCTGGGTCCCAGCAGTTTCCCAGCAGGTCCCTGGAACGGTGCGTGGCTCTACGCCTGAGACGTGAGCTACAAGAAGCCAAAAAGAGCCAGACTTCCAAGTGCCTGCAACTTGTTGTTGCTCTCACCTTCAGCTGTATTGATTTATTTGCAATGTGGCAATGATTCACAGCTGTGCGTCCTCCATCATAAACAGAATATCACTCTGAGAATGCATCAAGTCATGGAAGATGGCAAATTATTCAGGTGTTGCCTTTGCTGCAAGCTGGCCCTGATGTCACAGCCTCTGTACATCCCTCCTCTTCCTGCCCACACAGGAGGATCAGCCCTTTGCATACAAACAGTGTCACAGGGGGACCTAAGCAGAAGCAAATCCAGTGGGAGCTGCGCACTAACACCCTGCCGGTAACAGAGAAACTCAGTCCAGTTCAGAGCTTGCCATGGAGATAAGGACTGGATAAGGACTCTCTCCCATCTCTCTGGGAACACAGACTGCCAGGTTGGCCTCATGAGATCCATATGGCCCCTGAACTCCATGCATTTGACCCTGGTGTAGACACTTGGGCCTGAGAGCAAGCTGGATCCCCATGCTCCTCCAGGTAACACCTAGGCCAGTGAAAATTCCCTGGGACCCCAGTTTGGACTCCTGCTTCCCCAAGGCTGCCTATTTCCACAGGCCTAGGTCTGTTCCGTGGCTCTCCTTACACCACTGTCCACCTCTCAACCTTCCCCTCGCCATCTTGCCTTTCCTCTCCTTCCCTCTTCCCTCCTCCTCCTGCCTTTAACTTTTACTCCTTCTCTTCATTCCTGGCTTCACCCCATCTCCTGTATCTTTTCTTGTTTTCTCTGTGCCCTGCTCTCTGCTTTCCACCTTTGTTTCTTGTCCTCCTTGATCCCTCTCTCTTCTTCTGCATCCACCTCCTTTTATTCCCACTGCGGCTTCTCCCTGGGCTTCTCACCAAGCCCACACATATACTCAGGACCGGTTCACTTGGCTGCCTGACCCTGGTACAATGCCAGTAAGGAGAAGCTGCCATTCTACCCAGGTCCCTACTTTGGAGTGGGAGGCACTGCCACCAGTAGCCAGAACTCAGGGAACTGCTGTGGGCACCAGCAACACTTTTAGAATCACTAGCATTCGTCTGAAAGCAGTTCCAGGGTCAAGAGAGAGAGAAAGAGAGAGAAAGAGAGAGAGAGACTCAAACCTAAGCATAAGAATGGTAGTTTGGCTTACCTGGGAGTGAAACACATAACCCCTATGCTGGTCTCGACGCTCCTCTACAACAGACACTCCATGCCTCCTCACAGGGAATGCTGGGTACAATCTTGGAGTTCTCTGACCACAAACAACACACAGGTGCTCAAGTGAAGGCCCCAGGACCACACTGAGCCAACATACCACACCTACCGACATGCTGGGTTGCCCAGGTTCAGATCCACTCCAATAAACGGCCCTGTCTTCTTTCACTGCCAAAAAGCCTGAAAATCTAGGAGAGACCGATGTACACACAACCAGATAAAGGAGCCAACCAGCTGAGTCCAGTCCCTGCAGAGATGGGGTGAAGGGCTGGATTGCGTTTTGTTTTTCAAGATTCTGCAGGGGGAAGTAGCAGGCATACTTGATGAACCACTCAAAGTGGGTGCAGCTGGTGAGACCGCCTAGACCTGTTCCCTTGAGTAACAACAGGTGCTTCTCCTTACCTGAGAGGTGGATCGGTTTAATCAGAAGGAGGCAGCAAATCTGCACCACAGCTGACAGTTTGGGCAAGGGGAAGCCTTCTGTTATTCACTCCAGCCTTTTGGTCCTCAGTCTCTATCTTTGCTCTAGAAATGACTACAGAATGTCTGATTAAGGAGACATGTAATCATTGGGTCCCAAGAGCCCCAGAGCTAATCTAGCTGCACGGCTGCTGCATCCATTTGCCTGTCTTGCCCTTTCTGCATTTGAAAAAATGTGCAGCTGAACTCTGCAGGCCCGTCCTGCTGGGTTAGTCTGTAGTCTATCCTGTGATTCACCATGGAACCAAGGCTGACGAGCAGAACTAAAAGCTCTTTCTGCACAGTTTCAGCATGGATCTTTTGGGTTTTTCCTTCCCTCTCTGATTCTAGCCTGAAAGAACTGGGCTATGATAAAAGCTGTTGGTGCGAGACTGATGCCTCGGATGTGCTGTTGCTTTCAGATCTGCATTGTTAGTTGCCTTTCTAAACAAGATTTTTTTAAAAAAAAGATTATTTTATTGGAAAGGCAGATGTACAGAGAGGAGGAGAGACAGAGAGGAAGACCTTCTGTCCGATGACTCACTCCCCAAGTGACCACAATGGCCGGTACTGTGCCGATCCAAAGCCAGGAGCCAGGAGCTGTTCCAGCTCTCCTACGTGGGTGCAGGGTGCCAAGGCTTTGGGCTGTCCTCGACTGCTTTCCCAGCCCACGAGCAGGGAGCTGGATGGGAAGCGGGGCTACCAGGATTAGAACCGGTGCCCATATGGGATCCCAGCGTGTTCAAGGCGAGGACTTTAGCCGCTAGGCCACCACGCCGGGCCCCATAAATTTTTTTTAAAAGACATTAAATTCCAATATGAAAATATCAGTATAATTAACTAGAGACATAATGAAGTTGTCAGAAACCTGCATCTATACACAGGATCACTTATTTTCCTACCCTTAGAATCATATGTATAGCATATCTATACATTGAATCGTGTATCTATTATATGCAAATCATGATTATATATGTCACTGACTACAAGAGCTGAAGTTGCACTTGGATATATGAATGTTTCATTGATGACTCAGATCTCATTAGCAGTAATGTTTTTCCAAAATGAATTTTAAAGGAGTTTAAACAACTCTTGAATTAAAAACAATAAATAAAGTAATGCAGCAATTTCACCCTTAAGTAAACGCGGAGGAAAATGAAATCTTGCTCAAATACATGTGTAGGAAGGCTCACAGCAGAATTATTGCTAAGAGCCAAAACCTGGAAACAATTCAAATGTCCATCCACAAGTAAATAAATTGATAAATTGTGGTATACTGCCGTGGAATGCTATTCAGGAATAAAAGGAAGCAGACTAACGACTCACAGTGCAAAAAGAATGAATCCCAAAAAGCAGTAAAAGAGAAATACAAAAGACTGTATATCATAATACTTGATTTACCTAAAATCTCCAAGAAAAGACAATCTAGAGAGACAGTAAAGCAGGTGAGAGTTTGCCTGGGACTGGGCTGGCAGCAGGAATTGATGGCAAATAGGACCCAGGGGAACTTTTTAGGGTTACAATTAAGTTCTGAAACTGGATTCTATGATGCTTTAACAAAGTCAGCTACTAAGTCTGCATGCTGGGATGGGGGAGTTGTCTGACAGCTCCAGGTTAGAGACCATGGGCTCCATCACCTTCTGCAAGTCGGAAAACTCGTTACTATTCTTGCCATCACAACCACAGCCAAAGTGATGATGGCCCCACTGGAGTGGCAGGCAGATGTCTATCAGAAGTGCTGGGAGGCCTTTGCTGGCACACCATCGTCACGGGTGGATGAAGCACAGAGGAGCAGTCCAAGGTCAGACTAGGCAAGAGTCAGCCAGCTGCCATCATTGCCAAGACCTTCAAGGTTTGTGGGGTTTCCAGGACAAGGAGTCTTGATGTGAGTAGCGAATCAGACCATCCAGGAAATGTATAGCCAAATGCACAGCAAAAAAGGTCCTGGTGCCTCCTCCCCAAAGGGACAGCTCTTTGATGGATAATGCCAATGTCAATATGCTCACCTCACCCAGCTACAAAGTTGGAGACAACATAGCCACCTGCAAGGCTTGTGCATAGGTCCTAACTGAGCCGTGTCTCATAGTGATGTCTAACATCATTGCCCTGAATGTGGTCCCCAAGAATTCTGCCTCATTAGGGGCCTTAGAAAAGAGTGTCTGGATCGCTTCATTGAGGACTAAGCTACAAGCAGAACAATGTATATCTACTGGCTGTGCCACATGCAACACGGGGGTGCCCTGCTCAGCACTTTTATGGTCTTCTTCACAAGGAAGTCATCTCTGAAAGCATCCTCAACCTCTGTGACTCCCATTGCCATGTGACCATCGAGAAAGGTGGACCTTCTCTTGTGATACTGGGAGATATAGACATGTTTAGATCCATCTCCATGTTTATTCTCTTTTTACCTACCCGATGTAATTAAGTGGAAAATGTGGTAAAGCAGCAGCCGATATGGAAGGCATCTGCTTCATACAGAGCAGTTGCCTGGAAAATGAAGCCATCTGTAACAATGAGGATACATAAGTTGGACAAGCCATGATAGTCCTGGACAGCAAAGATAAACAGGTGACCATTATCAGGGTGTGGCTGTCCTTGCATGAGGTTTTGGCCACTGATGGCTGGTTGAATAAGTCCTTATTGAGTCATTGGACAAGAAGGGCATTCTTGACAGTGTCCATCCTACCAAGGAGAAGCATCTCACAGTGTAGGACTATCACAACGGCAGCACAGGTGAGGCAGTGGTCGCTGCAGTAGAAGGCGGGCCTGGTGTCACTGGCAACACTTGACTGGTGGCCAAGTACCAAGAAGCAGGAAGTCATCTGGCATTGATGCAAACTGCAAGTGGTTTCATCTCCAAGAAAGAGTAAGGAGCATGAGGTGAGGGTTTTACATGCTCTTGGCAAAAGTTTTCAAACACATTGAGAGGAAGGGTAAAAATGTTTTGAGAATAAGTGATGAAGTTCAACGTACACTATACTAAGCAGAAATTATTTGTATTCATACTTAGAGCAGAACTAATTCTCAGAAGCAGGTAATTGTGAGCAAGTTCTTCATCTACATGACAGTTGTCCAATATGTGGCATGGTTCTTTAATGTGAGGTAGTGTCCTGTATATTGCAGAATATCTAGCTTCCTTGTTTTCTACCCAATAAATGCCAGGAGCAACTTCCAGTCATCATGATACTGAAAAATACCCCCAGAGACCTGCAAATCATCTCTTAGGAAGCGCCCTGCTCTCTGCTGACTGTCCCTGATGTAATTCAGCACCCCAGAGGGAAACCAAGGCTGAGCAAGGAGCAGGCACTTGCCCAGGGTCACAGAATGACTTAGTGCTGATCTGGAGTGATCCCAGACATTCTCAATGGCAGCTCAGCGCTCCTTGGCCTGTACTAGGTCTTGTCACTGTTCGTTTTCTTCCTCTCCAGACTTCCCCATCATCCTTGTATAGAACATGTAAACAACTCAATCTCACCCCTAGTTCTGAAAGGCAGACAGGGCCAACACTGTGGGCTTTATATACTGATGCATGGAAGTCACTCTCAGGGAATTCAACCAGGCCAGCTGGTTCTATGAGTTTCAGTAAGGGGAAGCTATAGTGACTGCATGAGATCAGAGAAAGCAGAAACCCACCATTCAGACTACAGTTCCAACCTCTCACCCCATGGAAACACTGATCATTAATGGTGGTACATTTCCCGCTGAGACTGGAGGCAGACTCCATCTCCTCCCCGTAGCCATTGTCAATTAACTGAACCTTGCAGAAGAGGCCAAGCAATTATGATGAAGTGTTGCATCCAAAGAAAGGAAATGAGCTGAGTGCAAGTCTGAGACAAGGGAGGACCAACATGAGTTCAGAAAACTCAAAGCAGAGGAAAAGGCATCTGGGTGTGATAAACACAGGAACAGACAAAAATTAAAACCTAGACAAGGACACTGGAAACAGAATTTCAGGCCTCGCTTTAGACAGATGGGTCCTCGGGGAGCAGATGCTGGGGAACTGCTTGATGAATGACCACTGAGCAGAACAGGGACGGCCTGCCCTGGTTTTACAACAAGCTCTTGGTCAGAGCCGAAGCGGGAGCATGCTGTTCTTCTAGGTCAGGCTGGCAGCCACACTTGTGAAGACAAGCATCTCAGCGTGTGCTGGCTGCAGAGTCCTCAGCCCTGTGAAAAGAGTTCCATTGACCCAAGTTGTTCTCCCACACAGCTGCAATGACCACAAGAACGTATCTCTCAGGCACCACCCAGGGAGACTCGCACAATGTCCACGATTTGAGACAGTAGGGTCCAGAGCTTTAGTAGGTGGAATGAGACCTCAGTGTATGATTTTGATTGAGGTCATTTTCTCCTTCATCTCTCTATGGGATATAATTCAGACTGTTGCGTGGATTAGATGACTCTCAACATCTGTTTGTTTAATTTCCCTTTTGCAAGTAGCCATGTGACTTAGTTAGGATGACCTGCATCCCAAATTCCAGGGTTGGGGACACCTACCGTTGATCCAATCAGTTAGGGTTGATTTCTACTCAGCGATGAGTTACTTTAGCTGTACAAATCAACATGTGAATTTCTTCTGGTACTTTGGTTTAATTCAGACAGAGGAAAGCTCAGAAATGCTGTTTAGGCAACATGCACACTCTTCTTCTGTCCCTCTCTGTCTCTGCCTCATTCTCAATGAGGGAATGCTTGGCCCCAGATCCTATCCAAGCCAGTTTGCATCTGTAAGTAAGTCTGGCTTGAGAAAAACCAAAGTATGAAATAGAGCCAAGTTAAGTTACAGAGAAACCAGACTAGAGGGTCACAGATGACAGTGGCCCCAGAAGTATGTTCTACTGATGGCAAAGTATGACACCAATGAATAAAGAAGATGACTTTATTCTGGACTCGGATTGGCTCAGCTCTAGCCATTGCAGCTATTTGGGAGCATGAACCAGGGGCTGGAAGATCTCGGTCTCTCCTCTGGAACTCTGCCTTTTAAATGAAAATAAATCTTTCCTTAAAAAATAAGTTGATTTTAATGAAATTTTACTGAAAGAACAGTGATAGCTCTTGTAGCCAATTGTCTCAGCAAGATGGATGTTTTGAAACAGAAAGGCCTTATTGAAAAGAACAGAGAGAAAACTCCAGGAGAGAGGCCTGGAGGGAATGTTCTCAGCAGGAAAAAAGCCATTCAAAGGAAGTGATCTGGAGGTTTTACATGCACAAGGTTGTGTAAGGCAAAGTTGGTCAGTGGAGAGCCCATCCTGCCTTCTTGTCTTCCATTCCTTCCATTTGGTCAGCTTCTTATCCGGGGTGGTAAAATTTATGTGCAAATCAGTGTCCAGCCCCATCTTGCTACTTGGGCTCATTAGCTTACAAGTACAGGTTTTTCTCTTATCCTATTAATATGTAGTCTCAAGCTTTTTTATTTTAAAGTTCCCCATGCAGTATCTGTAAAGCATACCTTGTAAGGGCATGCCCTTATGTGGCACAGTCACCAGGGGCCACACTCCCCGCCATGTAACTTCCTCCTCCCATTCCATCCTTTGTTATCTGCCTAAATTAACCTGAGCTTGTTTTCTCCTACCTATATCCAGAGCATTGATCAAATTTTTTAAAGCAAAATTTGAATTGTGCTTCTTCTTCCTTAAAACAATTAGTACAGATGAGTGAATGCCAATAATCAAAACTGTTGGTACTATATTCAAAAGGATTGCTTATTGAAACCCCCAAAAGTATGACATTTGTAGTACATGACACAGCAACAATTTTCTCCATAGTAATCACTTATTTGAAAATCCCCATGAGTCTCTTAAGCTAATTGAGTGTCTAGGGCAAACATTGTGGCATAATGAGTTAAGCCAACACCTACAATGCTGGCATCCCACATGGGTATTGATTCTACTACTGGCTGCTCCATCTGTGCTTCAGCTCCCACTAACAGGCCTCCAAAAGCAGAGGAAGTTGGCTTAAGTTCTTGGGCCTCAGCCTCCCATGTGAGGGACCCAGAAGAAATTTCGGGCATCAGCCTGGCCCAGCTCTGGATGTTGTGGCCTTTTTAGGGAGTGAACCAGCAGAGTGAAGAATCTCTCTCCCACGCGCGCGTGCGTGCTCTCTTTCTCTTGTTCTCTCTTTCAAATGCATAAAAATTAATCTTGGAAAAGGAAGGAAAAAACCACATTGAGTTTCTACCATATAACCAGATCATTACTAGATGCGAGGTTTAGAAGAGAATGAGATGGACACTATGCTGTCCCCTCAGTTTATCATCCAGAAATTAGGAAACATTTATATGAAGTATGTTCACACAAGTGAATTCCATCAGCAATGGCTAACTATGTGGGACCTCTGCTCAGAAGCTTTGCTCTATCTCCAGCCCCTCATGGGTTTCCTCCTGAATCTTAGGGGAGGCCTGCGCCCTCATAAACATGGGAAAACCTTACAATATAATAATGCAAGCAACCACTCCGCGTCAACCCCATCAAATTCTCAGTGTGACTGTCAGAACTTACGCTTCTTTCTGTCTCCATGTACTTCACTTCACACAGGTGTGTCTCCTTCACCGGTCTACCTCTTCTCCATCTGTAAGCTGCTGGGTAAGAGGCTCCTTGGCCAAGGTGAACATTTACTTTCTGCCAAGACCTGCTTTCTATTTTCCTTCCTGCCTTACCTGTTCTGCTCCCTTAATTACACTGGGTCTCCTGATTTTTAACTGCCCGCTGTCCAGGTAACCACTGCCATGCTCTCCAAAGCCTGTAATGCTTGTGGTTTGTATTTACTTCAAAGATTTCCAATCCATTATTTTATTCTAAGGGCTCTCTTTCTTTACATCTGCCCACAGTCTCACCTGCCTTCAGGTGACTTATAAAGATTCTGAAGAAAATCCAATTAATGTCTGGCCATCAACCTAGACTTAGCTGGTACCTACATACTATTAACACAATAGACATGGTGCTTTCTCCTCCCTCAAAATCTTCATTACAAAAAAGAAAAAAAAATGCTGTGTTGTTGCCTAATCTTCTGCAGTCTTGCTTTTTAAAAAATATATTTAAAGCAAAAAGAAAAAAAAAACCCACATAAGCTTAAGGAGAAAAACTCAAACAGTGCAGCTTTTAGTACAGTAGAAAGTAAAGGCCTTCCACTTGTTCTCTGTCAGAGACAAACATTGCCAGCTGAATATATAACCTTCAATCTTCAGATGGCCTCTAACTGCTGGACACCTGGGCTCAATTCCAGCTCTACCACCTATTAGCTGTAGACTTTTAACAAACCAGGCAACCTTCCTGCGCCTTAATATATGACTCTAAAAGTGGGATAACAACCAGACCTCCTCACGGAGAAAAAAGCTCTAAAAAGCTTTAAGTAAAGCCATGGGCGGCCCCGCCATCTCCGCGGCCTCGTCTCTGTCCCTCGGGATCAACACCATGCACTGTGGCAGCGACAGCGCCAGGAACCCAAACGACGCCCTGACACCGGCACAGCCCTGCTAGGGGACAACCTGGACACTTTTGTACGCCGTGTTGCCGCCCGCCCGCCCCTGTCCACGTCCCGACCCCAGCGCGCGTGTCGCTGCCATACCTTACATGAGATCACCACAGACAGGGGAGCCTTTGTCCCGGGCCTCACCCCCTGGCTTGGCCTTGACCTGTCCCAGGCCTGCAGCGGAGGAAGGGGTCCCCTCCTCACAGCTGCCCCTGAGGGAGGGGTTGGGAGGCAGGAGCAGCCGTGCCACCTGGCCCCGCCAGGCGGGCCCCCACCTCCCCATTCCACTACCGGGCCTTGGTCACCACGGGCGTGTGACATGCTGCTTTTTTAAATTTTATTTTTTTACGAAAAAAACCTGTGTTAATCCACAGACGTTCTGAGCAACCCGGCCGGCCAGGCCCAGCCAGCAGTCTTCCCCCCCGACCCCCCAACCCCACCATCCGCTTCTCCTCCCGGAGGCCCAGGGGCGGTGGCGGCAAGGGGTCTGGTGGGGCCAGGCCTGGGTCCCCCACTCCCCACCAAAGGGTTCACCTCACATTTGAATGTACAACCCGGCCTGGCCGCCCGGCAGGCCTCCGTCCTCAGCCTCTGCCTCCCTTGTGCCCTGTCCCAGCCAGGGCCCCACTCCTCTCCCCCCAGCTCCCGTCGGGGAGCCATCGCAGGTGGCCCAGGGGGGGCCACACGGGCAGGCACAGAGACCTCAAGGCGTGTCGTGGAAGGCGTCCCATCCTCTTTGCTCCTAGCTGACCTGTGTTAGGCCTGTGTTGTTCCCCCACCCCAGCCCCCATGTCCCCCCACCACCACTACCAGCCTGGAAAGGCGCCTCACGGGCACTTCTCCTTCCAGGCCCCGAAAACAAAGAATAAACCAAGCAGGATCTGTATGTTCCAACACAGGCAGTTCTCTTACCCCCCATTTTCAGCCCCAAGCACAGCCAGGCCCAGGCCCGCAGGGGAGGGGAACGTTCAGGCTGGGGGTGTCTGTTGGGGGGTGCCCGGCCCCGCGATGGAGCCCCAGCTGCACTGGGCAGACTCCCTGTTAAGCTGTCCGCCTTCCACCCCATCCCACCCCATCCCACCCCACCCACCTTTCCATCAATTCTTGGAATCACCTTTGCATAGAAAATAAAAGTGTTTGCTTTGTTAAAAAAAAAAAAAAAAAAAAAAAGCTTTAAGTAAAGCACTTAGAAAAGTGAGGGTCAAGAGCCAAATGCAGTAGCCTAGAGGCTAAAGTCCTCACCTTGCATGTGCCAGGATCCCATATGGGTGCCAGTTCTAATCCCGGGAGCTCCACTTCCCATCCAGCTCCCTGCTTGTGGCCTGGGAAAGCAGTCGAGGACAGCGCAAAACCTTGCGAACCTGCACCCATGTGGGAGACCCAGAAGAGGCTCCTGACTTCAGATTGGCGCAGCTCTGGTTGCTTGGGGAGTGAATCAATGGAAAGAAGATCTTGCTCTCTGTCTATCCCCCTCTTTATATCTGACTTTCCAATAAAAATAGAACAAGCATTTTTTAAAATCTTTTTTAAAAAGTGATGGTCACATGTAAAAGCTTCATAAAAGAAAAAAATTGTTGACTTCACAGCAGTATGCAGTTCCATAGGATGAGTATTTCTTACTTATCACCTGTGTTTTGTGTGTTCACTGCACAGCTACTCCTACTCATGAGTCAATATAGAGAATGAGTATTTGAAGTTGGAGTCATATGGAAAAGTAAGAGTGAATGGTTTGGGTCTTCTTACTTGGAATCCATTGCTCGTTAAAGATTATAGGTGTCCATGCACTAGCCAGTAGTTACCTTGACAGACCATTTCCTAACAAGAGTCACGTCTTCATTCTTCCAGACAATGTTTTCGAACCAGCAACTCTTTTTCTTCCCAAATTCTATGTCTGGGGCAGCCAGCACTCCAGATAATGAACTGTTCTCTGATCTGAGATTACTACCGATTAGAGTAAAAGCAGTTTTCCTCTTTGCTTTCCAACATATTTAGTTAGCAAAGCTTCCTGCAGAGGTGCAATGACCACTAGTGCTTTTATTGGAATAATCCTCTCTGCTAGAGAAAAAGAGAGAGTCAACACAGGCCAGATGGATCTAAATTGAATACACTTTTCTCTGCACTTAATTTCCCTTACGCAGGAAAATAAAAGGTCTTCAGGGAATATTTCCTAAAGTAATGCCTGGAGATTTAACCATTCGACAGTCATTAGCCATATTGAGACTCTCGGGGTTCAGCTCTCCACCCACCAGAGAGGAGTCCAATCAGAGTCACCATGTATCCTGGTCCAATGTCCTGTAAGGGGCACCAACCAATCTTCGCCAATAAAAGCAGACTGTGAGCAGTACTAACTGAGCTCTGTGGAGCCTTGATCTGTAGATGCAGATGAGAACAAGTGAAAGATGCAATATAGTCCCTTGGAAGCAAATGTTTCATCTTTCCTGATTAAACTGTCTATTCTGCTAATGTCAGTGTTGCCTTTCATCAATGGTATCATCCGTTACAATCATGAGGTCAAAGGCAGAGTCGCCGTCAGGTTAAATCTATCCTGCTAGGTATTACATATATCTCAATTTTAGCATTTGGGGGGACATTACTGAAGGACCCCACCTCAACCTCTGTAGATTGTTTTACAATTTGATTATCTTTTCCAGTGAAGATGACCAAGTCTCTGTGGACTTCTGCTGATCGGGATGCTTTCTAGCTATGGGGTTAGGATCAAAGCTAGATCGAAAGAGATAAAAGCAGGTAGGCGAATACAATTTGCCAGATCAGGAAAATGGAAACCAAAGCCCAAAGTGGGTGAGGGACCAAGGAAGAAGCTAGTTCATGCTATAGAGTCCTATGGACTAAAAACTGAAGAAACCAAACACATCAGAAATTCAGAGTATCTTTGCCTCTTCTTCCTTAAAACAATTAGTACAGACGAGTGAATGCCAATAATCAAAACTGTTGGTACTATATTCAAAAGGATTGCTTATTGAAACCCCCAAAAGTATGACATTTGTAGTACATGACACAGCAACAATTTTCTCCATAGTAATCACTTATTTGAAAATCCTCATGAGTCTCTTAAGCTAATTGAGTGTCTAGGGCAAACATTGTGGCATAATGAGTTAAGCCAACACCTACAATGCTGGCATCCCACATGGGTATTGATTCTACTACTGGCTGCTCCATCTGTGCTTCAGCTCCCACTAACAGGCCTCCAAAAGCAGAGGAAGTTGGCTTAAGTTCTTGGGCCTCAGCCTCCCATGTGAGGGACCCAGAAGAAATTTCGGGCATCAGCCTGGCCCAGCTCTGGAAGAATGGGCTGAACGCCTTTGTAAGAGTACTAGCCTGACCTTCCAACACAATGAAGCAAATATATTCTCATTTTGTAGAACCTAGAACTATATTCTGTGAAGAGGCTAAACAAAATCACTCTTTTTTTTTTTAGTTTCTTTTTAAATTTATTCATTAATTACATTGTATTATGTGACACAGTTTCACAGGTACTGGGATTCTCCCCACTCCTCCCCAAACCCTTCCCCGCCCCATGGTGGACTCCTCCACCTTGTTGCATAACCACAGTTCAAGTTCAGTTGAGATTTCCTCATTGCAAGCATATATCAAACATAGAGTCCAGCATCTTATTGTCCAGTCAAGTTCAACGGCTTCTTAGGTATACCCTCTCTGGTTTGAAGGCAGATCCAGCAGAGTATCATCCCGATCAATTAAAAGCTCCAACATACCATCAGCAACAATTTGCATCGCTATGGAATTAATTGACATAGTATTGAGTAACCAATATGTTAAAAATAAATGCGAGTTCTTAACCACATTCTGTGACCAACTCATTGACATTTCAATTTTAATTTATACACAACATATACCATAACATACATAACATAACATATGAAACAGAAGCACTCTTATCTGAGAAACCAGTTACTGCTAAAAGTGGGGACACCAAACTGAAAATAGGCAGATTATACAACTGATGATAAAAGAATAATGATGAGAAAATGAGATGATTTTAAAACAGGATTTCCAAAAGAAGAAAAAAAGAAGAGAGTACGGAAGACATTAGTCAATTTCAGAAAACTTCCTACACCTGAAAAAAAATGAGTTTCTAGACTAAAAAAAAGACCCATTGAGTACTTTACAGAATAAAATTTTTAAAGACAGAAATAGGACAATTCTCTGTGAAATTTAACTATAATCATAACAGTAGGCTGTGTATTTGTTAGACATTAAAGATCCATAGAAATTTACATTGCATTATTGCTAAGAACATTAATAGATGGTCCCAGAACAAGAAAACACACAAAGCAGAAATAAGCATGGGTCAGTTATGGACTGGCAACTGCAAATTCACACTTGTGGGCTTTTCTGCCAGATACTGTGAGGGAAAAGGTGACATTGGTCAGTTCGCTCCCTGTGAAGGCCTGCTAACTGGGAGGATTGCTAAGGAGAGAATGAGGGGCTGGAGCAGGAAGATTTGCTTCTTCTGGCTTGCTTCCTTTCTAATTGCATTTCCTGAGGGCATTCACGGGTTCAACACTTCTTTACCCTGCAAGAACTATCCGCTTCCGCTACAGATGGCTAAACCCAGTTTGCAGTTTTATCAGCACTTGCACAATCAACGCCTTGTGCCTATCAGAGATCAAGCTAAGTCATTTCCCATCCTTGGGTCCACTAAAATAACTGGTGTGGTTTCTATGAACTGATTCATGGGGAATTCAATATAGGATGAAAAACAACCCACAGGATGATGGTGAAAAGAGAGCCAGGACAGTGGTAATGCACCCGACTGTTAGGTTGCTTGCATCGATGAGTTCAGATGGCAATCTTTGTTCTTTGAAAAGTGACATTTCAGGGGCAAACATTGTGGCTTGAGAGGTTAAGTTCATATGGGTCCTGATGAGGCTTAACTGCTTCGCTTTCCATCCAGCTCCCTGCTGATGTGCTTGGGATCTCAGCAGAAGATGACCCAGCTTCTCGAGCCCCTGTACCCACATGGGAAACCCTGGCTCAACTCTGGCCATTGCAGCTATGTGGAGGGTGAAACAGTGGATGGAAGACATCTCACTCTCTGCGACTCTCTGCCTTTGCTCCTCTTCCTGTCTGTAACTCTGTGTTTTGAGTAACTAAAATAAATGTTTTTAAAATGACATCTCAGAGTCTCCCATCCAGTAGAGAACCTGTTTTTTGTATACCTTGATTATGTGCTGGCCTTGTAGCTTGTTCCATCAATAGGATGTGATGAAGCCACAGTGAGTCAGTCCCAAGCATAGCCTCAAGAGACCATGGCTGTTTTCTTTCTTTTCCTCAGGTCCTACTCCCTATTTTATACTCTGGGCTAACTTGTCCAAAGATAAGAAACCATGGCATGCAACAGCTAGCCCTCCCCATCCCCCAGGAGCAGAACTATCTAACTGAGCAACAGTTACCTGCAGATACCAGAAGGATTCCAGGCAGGACCTGGGGGGTCATCCAGCTCAGCACAACCCAGATCATTTTTCAGAATTATGAGTTAAACAATTGTTTCAATCGCTGAATATTAGGATAGGTTTTTATTAAGATTTATTTATCTTTATTACAAAGTCAGATGTACAGAGAGGAGGAGAGACAGAGAGGAAGACCCTCCATCCAATGATTCACTCCCCAAGTGACTGCAACAGCCGGTGCTGCGTCGATCCAAGGCTGGGAACCTGGAAACTCTTCCGGGTCTCCCATGTGGGTGCAGCATCCCAAATCTTTGGGCCGTCCTCGACTGCTTTCCCAGGCCACAAGCAGGGGGCTGGATGGGAAGTGGAGCTGCCAGGATTAGAACCAACGCCCATATGGGATCCCAGCGTGTTCAAGTCGAGGACTTTAGCCACTTGGCCACGCCACCAGGCCCTGGGTAAGTTTTTTTTAAAGATTTATTTGTTTTTATTGGAAAGTCAGGAGAGACAGAGATGAAGATCTTCCATCCACTGCTTCACTCCCCAAGAGCTGTGCCAATCTGAAGCCAGGGACCAGGAGCCTCTTCTGGGTCTCCCACATGGGTACAGGGTCGCAAGGTGTTGGGCTGTCCTCGACTGCCTTCACAGGCCACAAGCAGGGAGCTGGATGGGAAGTGGAGCTCCCGGGATTAGAACTGGCACCCATATGGGATCCTGGCACATGCAAGGTGAGGACTTTAGCCACTAGGCTACCGCACTAAGCCCCGTAGGATAATTTTTTAGTACGGAAGTGCAAACTAAAGCAGGGACCTAGAAAGTGACCAGTACACATTGAAGGAGGAGAATTAAAGGCTCACAGATGGATGGATGCAAGGAAAAAATGCTAAGGCTAGATAAACTGATGTATTTGAATATGTTGGAAGAATATTTATATTCCTATGGAAGAACTATAGTAATTTATTTTTAGATTCGCAAGAAGCGAGGCAATTTGCTGTGATAAAATTGTTTAAGAATGAAAACATACTAAATGTCTCATCTATGAATAATATGCCATACACTAAATATTTCAGCTGCAAATAATGTCCAAAAATGATACGAGGAGGCTCAGAGGAGGAGACTAGTATATACAGGTGAAATCGTGAAATAAACAGAAACCTAAATTTTACCTTCCATAGCTAAAAGTCAAGAAACAAAATAGTTGGTGTTAGATACATGAAGATACACATCAAAAGAAACAGTTGAAAGATTAAATGATTCTGTGGAGTAATGATTGTTTCTGGAGTGTGTTGACACTAGGGAGAGTGGATTCTTATTATTAGTCCAGTAGAATTACTAAATATGATATACGTATAGGTGATCCCTGACTTTGGATGGCTCTACCTGACAAATTTTTAACTTTGCAGAGGTATGAAAATGATACATTCAAAGTGGAAGCTATAGGTCAAATGTTAAATTTTGGAAAAGTTTTATTTATTTTTTATTGGAAAGGCAGATATACAGAGAAAGATCATCCATCCTCTGGTTCATTGCCCAAGTGGTCGTAACAGCCAGAACTAAGTGAATCCAAATCCAGGAGCTCTTCCGGGTCTCCAACATGGGTGCAGGGTCCCAAGGCTTTGGGCCATCCTCTACTGCTTTCCCAGGCCACAAGCAGGGAGCTGCATGGAAAACAGTGCAGCCGGGATACTAACTGGTATCCACATGGGATTCCAGCAAATGTAAGGAAAAAATTAAGCCACTAGGCTACTGCACTGAGCCCCAAATATTGAATTTTTATCTTTTCCTGGATTAGCAACATGTGGTATGAGATCTTATTCTGGTGCTAGGCCAGTACACAGGGTCATAATTCCCTGTTACCCATGTGATCATGAGGAGAACACAACCTGTCTTCTAGCTTACTAGACAGCTCTGCTGTAATGTTCAGTAGTTTAGGCATACTCAATGCCAATTTTTTTAAAATATGATCTTATTTTTACTTTAAGAGTTACAGGGAGAAGGAAAGACAGAGAGATTTTCCATTTGCTGGTTCACCCCCAAATGGCTGCCATAGCCAGAGCTGAGACATTCCAAAGTCAGGAACTAGGAGCTTCTTCCAGATCTCCCATGTGGGTGCAGGGGCCCAAGGATTTGGGCCATCCTCAACTGCTTTCCCAGGCCAGAGGCAGGGAGCTGGATTGAAGTGGAACAAGCAAGACTCCAAGACCCACATGAGATGCCACTGCCGCCGTTTCTATTTATTGACATTTTCAACATGAAATGGATTTATACTCCTTGTAACTCAAGAAGTTTCTGAATACATGTAACAAACGGAAATATAACTCAAATCTAAAAAACTGCATGGACACTATGCATTTCCTTCTTAGTAACTGCTGTTGTAAACTTACATGCCCAAACTCCGTTTCAGCAGTCATGTCTCTGCACGAAGCTGTTTGGACTACTGGAAAGGTAAGCAGTACTCAGCAATTCTCATCATGTTGCCTGGCCCCTTGCTCCCAAATCCAATCAAGTTTGTTTCTACCAGCCAAAATGGCAGTCCCCTCTCTCCCTCACCCTCCTCTGTAAGAGCAAAAGACAGCAGAATCCTTCGCCTAGATCTCACCCCAGCTAGTCTTTTGTCTTGCTTGTCCACTCAAGCACTCCTTACAGAGCTGAAAAATAATGTTTAACCAAGTCCTTTCTGGTTATGGCCCAAGCTAGAATCCTTACCTGATTTCTCTTTGTGTTTAGAACACAGTATAGATGCCTATAAGACATCTGGACAGCCCTTTACGCCCTAGCTTTTCCCCTCTCCACCCTCATTTCTTGCCATCTGTCATGCCTGTCTGCAGCCATACTGGGCCTCTTCCCAGTTCTCATTCTGTAATGCTCTGGTTACTACCAAGCTTTTGCACACGTGCTTTTCTGCCTAAAACACAAGCCTCTCTTCTGGTGGACACTATTGGCTGCCTACTCAAAATTCACTTTTTTTACCAACAAAATCCTGGAAACCTCTTGGTCTTAGGAAAGATGGACACAAACCCTGGTCTGGAGGTAGGCATATCATGCAGTTCTGATTACTGATTTAGAAAAGAAACTTCATAGGACATTTGGAAAGATTTCTCCTTTTAAAAAAAAAAAGATTTGTTTTATTTTTTATTGCAAAGTCAAATGTACAGAGAGGATGAGAGAAGAGACAGAGAGGAAGCTCTTCTGTCTGTTGATTCACTCTTCAAGTGGCCACAACAGCCATAGCTGCACCAATTTGAACCAGGAACCCAGAGCCTCCTCCAGGTCTCCCACATGGGTGCAGGGTTCCAAGGCTTTGGACTGTTCTCGACTGCTTTTCCAGGCCACAAGCAGGGAGCTGGATGGGAAGCGGGGCCACCAGGACATGAATGGCACCCATATGGGATCCCAGTACATGTAAAGCGATGACTTTGGCTGTTAAGCTACTGCGCTGGGCCCTCTCCTTCCTCTTAAGATGAAGTTAGACAAGCAAAAACTTGTAATCCGGGGTCTCCCAACTTTCTCCTCTAGTAGTTGGCTGTGAGAATTGGATCTGCAATAAATTACTAGAAGAAAGGAAAATTATTTTAACCAGAACTCAGACTTCCTAGGTCCTCTAAACCAACACTAAAAAACCCACACTTTGGGGCTGGCATTATAGCTCAGCAAGTTAAGCTGCCACTTGCAACACTGGCATCCCTTGGTGACATGCTGATTTGAGTTCCGGATTCTCTATTTGTAGTCCAGCCCCCTGCTAATACACCTAGGAATGCAGCAGAAGATGGTCCAAGTACTGCACATCTGACACCCACGCGGGAGAACCAGATGGAGTTTCTTACTCCTGAGTTTGGCCTAGTCGATCTCTGGCTGTTGGAGCCATCTAAGAAAGAGTCAGCAGACCTAAGATCTTTATGTCTTTCTTTCTCTCTCTCTGTCATTGTGCCTTTCCAATAAATACAATATTTTCTGTATCACTTATCACCAGACATCTTGCTGTGTAGAAGAACAACTCACTCTGCATACACTTCTGTTGGCTAGGTTCCTTTGTTGCAGCTGAAAGTATTTATACTAGTTATATCCACCCTTCCAAGCTAAATCCTATTCATCCTGTAGAAATAACAAAACCACCACTTGCACCACTTGCACTGATGAAAGAACTTTATCCTTCCTGCCCCATGTACCTAGAGCTCTTAAATTATAGCATAATAGCGAAAAGCACCAACATGAAAGCCATACCACCTATGTTCCTAGCCAGCCCTACCACTTGCTAGTTAGTGATCTTGGGCAAATATTTGTTCTCCCTGTGCTTCAGTTTGCTCATCTTTCAAACGGAGGTGAGAATATTACCAGCCTTATCTCATTGTCATAAGAATTAACTAGTTTAATGTATGTAATGCACTTTGTATGTGAGTTCCAATTAGCCTTCTCTGAATGTTTGCTGCTATAACACGAGCTTCATCATCTTCTTATCACAGAAGCTTAATAATCCTTTCCTCTGGGAGATCATAAACGTAATGAAGGCAGAGGCATCTGTCTTGTTTACTGTTATATCCTCAGAGAAACCTAGTCTAGAGATACTACTCACTAAATGTTGATTAGATAAATAAATAGATTATCATGTAATGTGAACAGTACGTCAAGTTAACACAATTGGAAAGTTGTTTTCTTTTTCCCCATGAAGCCAGAAAAAGAGTAAAAAGTCTGCAATTTAGGGAGTTCTTGGTGGTTATTGCAGGAACAAATCCCATTTTTTGCTCAGAGGATAAGACACTCATGTGTTCAGACATCCCCAAGCTAGGGAACTTCACTTAATCAGGGGGGAAATGACTAGATCAGCAAGATATTCAATAGTTAGTGTTGCCAACTGTTTGTGTTTCACCTTGGCCTTGTCCAAATCTGGCCTTCTAATGATTGAGTCAGTAATCAACGAGAGGATTGAGAAATGCAATGAATCACAGAGAAGTGATTCCAGATAACCTTCTCCCGGTGGCTTCTGGTTTCATTTTGATTTACTGTGTTTATGGCTGTGCAAGTTCCCCTCCCTGGGCTTTCAGCTCATCCTTATTCCTTACGTGGCTAGAACCTCATGATAAAGCTATTGTTTGTAGTGTGTGTGTGTGTGTGTGTGTGTGTGTGTGTGTGTGTGTGTGTGTGTACATGTGCACACATATGTTGGAGAGGGAAGGGGTTAGGGAGAGGAGAGAAAGCAGCCCTAGAATGATTACGTGCAGATTTTCTGTTGAGTGTCGCTTTAACCCTCATGCTGGGCAGAAGAGAACACTCCTTAGGTCTTCAGAAATCTCCCATTGATCTTCATGATAATTTGCTTCCTTATCTCTTCCTTTTCCTTCACCTTGAGCAATTACAGCACCTTTCTTTTCAGGAGCTCAGTAATTGGAAACTTGGTTTATGAATCTCATCACACACAGAACAGAGAGAAATAGAGGAGAAGAAGTATGCATTCTTTTGAAATCTAGAAAGATGAAATTTGAATTTTTAATGTTCTCAGTACCTTTTAAGAAAAACTTGAAAGGAGACACAAGACTTTGATTCTTTGCATAACACAGGGCTGAAGCTGTGTTTTCCAAACCTTCACAATTTTCCTTTTCAAGTGTCCTTTAAAAAGATTTGTAACCTCTGTGTTGATTTTAAAATGGCTTTGTGAGATGACATCAGCTTCAGAGATAACACTGTATCAAAGAGAAAGAATAAGAATAAAAGCAGTAATAATATTAGCACCAGCCCGTTTTATTAAGGATTGTGTTGAGGATGCTACTTCGTTCAAAGCAAATCCATGAGGTAGATTCTTTTATTGTCTCATTTTCAAAAAAAAATGACCTGATGCTTAGAGTGGTTACAACTTGCCCCAAGATCATAGAGCTACAAGCAGAGGAACTAGGACCACACACTAGGCCTGACTCCAATGAGTACACTCTTCACCGCTGTGAGGACCCACAAATCTGTACGACTGGCGTGGGAAGCCTCAAGCAATATTCCAAACCCATTTCAAAACTGCCTCTAATTTTCTCAGGGCTTCTCGCCTCTAAGTGCTTAGGAGTTAAAAAATGTACCTTTGAGCCAAGAGACGATCACCAACATGACAGACAGGGTACATGAATTACAATGGAAAAAATACTTTGCATGTCCCAGAAGTATTTGTGAAGACAACAGACTCAGAAGGCATGATCATTCGCATTACTCTTTTGACTTTGGTGGGTGTTTCATACATTTATTCTACCCATCAGATCCCAGAGGCATTTTGATTTTTAGGTATTCCATTAGTAGAAGGGACCCTACGATGCTGTTACAATTTGAGATTTACAAAATCTGTTTCAGAACTGGAAGGGAAATACAGAGATCATTTAGGCTGATGTTTTTGTTTCTTTGATATTTATTTGCTGGCTTATTTATATGGTGTACTATTGCTTCCATGTATGTTAAACGTCTAAATATCTATATATCAGCTATTTTCCCCCAAATTTTACTTCTTTAACAAGCAATCCTCAGTCTTAGTAACCAGCAGCACATATTTCTTTCTTGCTTAGATTTTGGTTCTTTTGGGGGCTGACTGTAGCCCTGCTCTACACCCCCTTTCATGTAGGAATTTGGGTGAAGGGGCAGCTCCTCACAGCAGAAGGAAAGAGAGATGGACTGGTGAATTGGTGCCTTTAAAAGTCTTTGTTACCTCCAAGTTACTGCTTCACATTAGGTTTTATTGAACAAAACACACAGCTGAGCTGGATGTCAGTGAAGTATGGCTACCATTCTCCACAGACAAAAAGGCCTGAGCAGGGACAGCTAAGAATTTGAACAAATCAAGTAAGTTCTAAATGTATGTCTTTCCAGTCTTTTCAGAAAAACGGTCATTTTTATCCTGATTGTTTAGCACATTATAAAACATTCTGTTGTAGGGAAATTGTAAAGAAATAACAGACAATTCAGTCCATCCCACCCCCTCACAGACACTTACTATTAACATTTACACAGTTCCTGCCAGTCCTTATTATAAGTTTGTTTTTTCTTTACATGCTGCAGGTTTGCATTGTTCAAACAGCTGAAGTATTTTCCTACATCATTAAAATGAATATAATACTTCATTCTATGACTCAATCTTGAAATAACCTGATTTCTTACTTGATTAGTTTTCTCATTCCTAAACTTCCAAAATAATTGGGTTCTAACGTTCTCAGTAAACAAATATGCCTACAGGTCCTCTATCTTAGTTATACCACCTAGTAACTAGAAATACAGGTAAGAAAAAATGTCTAGTTTCTCACTGTAGTCTTTTGAAATATGAAATCTACATTTAAAGAAATTTTACGTTTTGATTGAGTAGGTCAACATGTTGATTTCTTTGTAGTATAAAAGACAAGATAAATCAGCTAGGGTTTTCCAGTGAGACAAACCAATAGGATACACAGAGATGTGGGGGGAGAGATTTCTTATGATGGGCTAGCTCCATGATCATGGAGGCTGAAAAGTCCAACAATCCGTCTTCTGAAAATCCAAGGTCCAGGAAAGCCAATGATGCAATTCCCAGTCCAAATCTGAACACTGGGAACCAGCAAGTCTCTTGTGTAAGGTCAGGAAGCAAATGACTCTGCTTAGGAAAACAAAGAGGAATTCACCTTCCTCTCCACTTCTGTTTTTCTTTTACTCTGGCACTCAATGGACTGGATAATGTCTACCTCCATCAACGAGCGTGATCTTCAAATGATAATCTGTTTTCAAAACACCAAGCAGAAGCATTCAGAAATAATATTGTACCAGCTATCTGAGAATTCCTTAGACTCAAACTGATAGGTAAAATTAATCATCACACAGAGATAAAATGGTCTGTATCTGAACCTCCTATGTGGGTGGCAGGGCCATGTTTCTTTGCTAATCCCAAGCCAATTACAGGGAGAGGGATCAGAAGTGGAGCAGTCAGGACACGAACTGGTGCCATTATGGGACACCAGCATTGCAAGTGGTTGCTTTACCTGCTACCAAAATCTGTTATGCCCCAGATTTTGTTTCTTAAAGCCACCAACTCTGCTGGCAATCTGGTACAACAGCATTCCACTTAGAGGGTCTAAATTGTATTGGGTTCTAAATTTATATTAACTTCTTGTGATTGCTGATGTTAGGAGACTTAAAGGAGTTTACAAGTATATGTGATGCCCTTAGAGCAGTGCTTAGAACAGTAATTATTTCTGGTTTTTTTTTAGTATTATCAACGTCATAGGCTTTGGAATGTATTCTGGAATAGGACTTCACAGGGGTCCTTTAATAGTGGCCCCAGGGTACTCTGGAGTGAACCATAAATTCCCCAAATTTGTGTGTAACATTTCAAGTATTTGGTTTTATTGTAAATACATTTATATTACACATGCTTCTTGGCTTACCTTTATGGTTAAGTCTCAATAAAAACTGTTGTAACATGAAATTATTATAAATTAAAAATTCAGGGCAGGCATTTAGTGAGAGACCAGTTAAAATGCCTGTGTGCCACATTTGAAGGTCTGGGTTTGAGACTAGGCTCCATTTCGAATTCCTGCTTCCTTTCAATACAGATTGTGGGAAGTGGCAAAGATGGATCAAGCAATTTGATTCCTGTAACCTGCATGCAAGATCCGTCATGAATTCCCAGCTCCCAGCTCTGGCTGTTAAGTACACTGGGGAATGAATCAGTTCTTGGGAGCTCTCTGCTAAATAAATAAAAGAGAATTAATAAGATGCATTCAATACACACAACCCACCAAACACTGCAGTGAAGCAACACCGCACACTGTAGGATACGTACTCTGTTGATCATTTGGCTCACAGTCATTGTTCATCATCACAAGAGAGCTCCTTACCACATTTGGCTAGCCTGAGGAAATGTCAAAATTCAAATCTCAAATAACAATATCTACTGAATGCACATTGCTTTCATATTTTGTCAATTCAAAACATTTTAAGTTGAAGCACTATAAGTCTGGGACCATTCAGAATAACAAACATTTGTGCAACTATGAGGTGAGCCGTCTTATTTGTTGTTATTTCATTCGAAAAGCAGGACTACAGAGAGATCTTTCATCCACTGACTCACTCCTCAAAATGGCCACAACGGCTGGGCTGGGCTGGGCTGGGCTGAAGCTGGGAGCCAGTACCTTTCTTAATTTCTCTATGTGGGTGAAAGGGCCTAAGGACTTGGCCATCTTCTTAAGGACTAAGCCATCTTCTGCTGCTTTCCCAGGAACATTATCAGGAAGCCGGATGAGAAGCAAAGCACCCAGGACTCTAACCAGTACCCATATGAGATTGCCAACATTGCAGGTGGTTGCTTAATATGCTGAACCACAAGGCCAGCAAGGGATTTCTATCAGTTTGTGAGGGCTAGTAATAAGATACCATAAACTGAATTAAACAAAAGAAGCTTATTCTATTACAGTTTTAAGGCTAGAAGTGCAAGATCAAGGCATTGGTAGAAGTTAGCTTCCTCAGTGGCTTATGATGAAGACATTGTTCGGGATTCTCCTTGATCTGAAGATGCCTAGCTTCTCTCTGCGTGTCACTTCACTCCATATCTATGTGTGCTGCCTGTTTCTGTGTCTGAAATTCCCTGCTTGCAGGGAAACAAATTCTATTAGATCAGGCTCCTTCTTAGTGACTTAATTTTAAGTCAGTTTTCTCCATAAAGACCCATCTCCCACACAATGATGGTCTGAACATTGCAGGTTAAGACTCTATTATTAATTTTTTCAGGTGGATACAATTCAACCACTAATAGTGTATGTTTGCTTTCATACACACCTTTGTGTATGCATAGGAACACTTGTTGACACAAATATTAAGAACCCATTTATAGAATTAAAGTTCAGAAGGCAAGCAGTATTTAATGATTCATTTGGGGAAGAGTCCATTCTGCTAGATTCTCATGTTGATAAGGAAATACCAGATTTGCTTAAGCAGCCCTAGATCAGGTTCTGAAGTAGGCAGTTAATCTGAACATAGTACATGCATTCAAAAAAAACATGGCTACACCATAATGCCAATCTGCCTTAGAAGCTCTCAGTTGCTTCAGAAAACTCACTTAACTTCTCTGAAACTGGTGTGTGTGTGTGTGTGTGTGTGAGAGAGAGAGAGAGAGTGAAAAATGCCACCTACCTTGAGTCTTTGGAAGTGCCAGTGCCAAACTCAGTATCTGGACTGCATCAGGTATGCCAAGAATCACTGTCATTTTGTATGACAAGCACATACCCTGCTCTCTCTCTCTGGGTGCCTAGCTCAAAAGCAGCAGAGAATAATGGAGTCTTGGTACTGACTCATGTTCTGCCTTCAATCTGAAACAGCTGCTACTTGCCTTATATAAAGTGGCCTTGGCAAGCCAGGTTGACAGAACACTGCTTTCAGGAAAAGATGGCTCACTGGTCTTCCAGTCAATCAGGTGACAGGGAATCCTATAGTCAGGTACATGGACACTGTCTCAGTTCAACAAATGGCTTCTTGTTTCCATCTGGAGCAGGCTCAGTTTAATGCTGTACAGAAGGCCCAGTGTGCCAGTTAAGGTAAAATCTAAGCTGCTGTAACAAAGAAGACCTCAAAGATAGCAGTTCAGGCTGAAGAAGTTTATGTCACAATTAAGAAGTAAGGCATACTACACTGTTAGACAGTTTTGCATTTTCAATGCCTGGCACTTATTTGTAGGTCCAAAATGGTAGCTTCAGCTTTCATCATCCCTCAGCAAAGAGCAGGGGAGAGAGACATGTCTGACAGGAGACACGGATTCCCTGTTCAGGTCTTTTCAAGCGCCACAACTTGGGGAGAAAAGTTAGATGTGTTGTCTTTCACTGATTGCCATGTGCCTAGCTAAATCCAGTTCCTAAGGAAAAAGAAGAGGGAAAAAATGATGGAAAATAGTTATCAGACTTACACACTCAATTTTATTTATTTCCTTTCCTTTCTTTCTTTTTCTTTCTTTTTTTTTTTTTTACTCTTTCTGGATTTATGTCCCTGTCCTTATTTCTGGGTATACTCATCTTTGAAAATACATCTCTGCTTTCCAGCAGACACACACACAATTGCATGCTTCAACTCAGACCTGTAAGCCTCGGATCTGTGAACATTGTGATGACATAGATCTGGGTTCTTATAATTACAGAACATTTCACAACTCACCCAGGTCTCTCTCTTATATTATTTCATCTTCACTTTATCTTAGAACATTGAACACAGCAAAGCTGAAATTCTGTTTCACAAATGCAGAAATTAAGTGTCAGAGGAGTTGGGAATTTGTAGGTCACATAACAGCCAAGCACTAGACTCAGGGAGCCTGATGCTTCATTTAGGGCTCAGGAAAGACTTTGGAAATTGGAACCCAGTTTAATTGGAACAAAATCTTTCATTCTTACCAGTGACTGTAAGGAAGTAGGGATTGTAAGTAGTCAAAACTCAGGCAAAAAAAAAAGTGAATCTTTTTCAGGCAGCTTCTTGTTTCTCGTACCTCTGAAACCCAGGAATGTTGTGGCGTCTTTGTTGCAGCCCAAGTCTCTCCTCTGCTGGAGGTTTCAACCAAGAACCCTGTGGTACAAAACTGCCTTTCCATTTCTTGAAGGAAAGCAACATAATGAAGTTGGCATTATGATGTAAATAATTAGTTATCATAGAAGTTGGTTGAACTAAAAAAAAATGGTTATGATGCCAAATGATTTATGAACTGGTGAAACTTTTGGCGAGTGTGGCAGAGTAAAAATCTTCGGTGTTTCTTTGGGCGTTTGGCACTTCTTGCCTTGCTATTGGTAGTTAATTTCAGCAGCCACAGAAGTTGACTCTTGTTGAGAAGCACTTACAGCATCTCCGGCTCTCTTTTGGACATATTGTCTGCATGACCTAATTCATGCTTGATAATAATGCTGCTGGCAAAGAGTCAAGGTCTTAATTTTACAGATAATAATCACAACTGACATTGTATCTAGCATTGATCATGTGTAAAGTGAGATGTAAGATTGAACTGATCAAGATTACATAGTGAGGGCCCGATGTGGTGGCCTAGAGGCTAAAGTTCCCGCCTTGACTGTGCCAGGATCCCATAGGGGCGCCGGTTCTAATCCCTGCCAGACCTGCTTCCCATCCAGCTCCCTGCTTGTGGACTGGGAACACAGTAAAGGACAGCCCAAAGCCTTGGGTTCATGCACCCACGTGGGAGACCTGGCAGAGGTTCCTGGCTCCTGACTTTAGACCGGAGCAGCACCAGCGGTAGTGGTCGCTTGGGGAGTGAATCATCAGACGGAAGATCTTCCTCTCTGTATCTCCCCCCAGCCTCTCTCTATATATATGTATATGACTTTGCAATAAAAATTAAATGAATCTTTTTAAAAAAGGATTACATAGCTAATAAGAAGGATTGGAATTCAAACTTTGAGGTATACAACTTCAAAGTAGGTACTATTTATAACCTAGCTTCCCCTGATTTCTGAAATGTAACATCCCCTAAAAACTTTTCCTCTGGACAGAGGCACTGTTGGGGTTTTATGTATTCATCCACCAACCCCTTTTCCAACCAACATTCACTTAGTGACTTTTGTACAAAAATCGATGGAAAATGTATCGATTGATATATTTTATGTTAATGTGATATATGTTTGCTTGTATAGCAAAGTGCTCCTTGTATGTTACAGTGTTTACTAGATATTGTTACAGTAAGAAGGAAAGTACAAAATACATGATTCTAGTTGACAAGGAAACATATATAAATGGATATCATTTGGAAGGATGTTTACCAAAACATCCAGTGTTTATAAGCTTAAGATGAAAGCTTGGAAAGGAATATATATATATTTTTTTGTTACTCTGTATTATTGATGTGTGTGTCAGCCCTCTTGCACTTCTAACTGCAGCTTATTTCTCCAGCCTTTTCTGGGGAAGCTTCTCCTTCCTGTGGTGTTAATGGCACCTGCATTCCTAATGTGATGAACCTCCAGGACGGACAGACATGGGCTAGACCCGCACTAAGACACCATGTGGCTGGTCTCAGGAGTAGGTCAAAAGAGCGAAAGGTGAGCTGACCTGCAGCTGTGTGGGGCGATTTCTAGCACACTGGCAGCTTCCGCTCATAAGCAACCTTGGCTCTATTTTTCTACCTGAGTCTTTTCTTCAATTGTATGGAAACATGCCCCCAAGGAAACTTCTCACCCTCAGGGATAGTCCTCAGCCAGCAGGGGAAGAAAATCTGAGGGCAAATCACAACCTAATATCTCCTAGACTCCAATTGTCCACATGGATAACTCACTCTTTTACAAAATAATGATTTGAGAGGGTCGGCACTGTGGTGCAGTGAGTTAAGCCACCACCGGTAAAACCAGCATTCCATATAAATGCTGGTTCAGTTCCCAGTTTCTCCACTTCTGATCTAGTTCCCTGCTAGTGTTTCCAGGAAAGCAGCAGAATATGACCTGAGTCCGTAAACCCCTGCACCCATGTGGGAGACCTAGAAGAAATTCCTGGAGCCAACATGATGGCACAATTGGCTAATCCTCTGCCTGCAAGTGTCAATGTCTCACATAGGCACCGGTTCATGTCCCAGCTTCTCCATTTCTCATCCACCTCTTTGTGGCCTGGGAAAGCAGTGGAAGATGGCCCAAGACTTTAGGACCCTGTAACTTCATGGGAGACCCAGAGGGGACTCCTGGTTCCTGGCTTCAGATCAGCTCAGCTTTAGCCATTGGATCATTTGGAGAGTGAACCAGCAGATGAAAGATCTTTTCCTCTCTCCCTCCTTATCTGTAAGTCTGTCTTTCCAATAAAAATAAAATGAATCTTAAAAAAAAATCCCCTGGTTTTTGCCTGGCTCTGAGCTGTTACGCCCCTTTTGGTGGAGTGAATCAGAGGATGGAAGATCTCTCTCTGTGTGTCTTTCAAATAAATAAAATAAAAATTTTTAGAAACATTACTTGAAAGGCAGACAAAACACAGAAACACACACACACACACACACACAGAGAATTATAGAGAAATAAATACTCTGGTTTCCCACATCTTATATTACTTTCCAAGGGTGTGCATTAGGAGGAAGCTGGACCAGAATTAGATTGGCCTGAATTTGAGCCAGTGCTCTGATACCGGATGCCAGCATCACAAGCTGCTGCTGAACCCACTGCACCACAAGGATGACACCCATCAAAGCAGTCTTTATTGACTCCTCACTTTGCTTACTCTGTCACTGGTGCTTCCTGGGACCCTCTCCCAAATAATCTACCTACATCACAGGCCTTCTCTAAGAGTGCTTTCCTAAAACTGCCCCCACTGGAATAGAGATTTGCTGTTTCCCCTTGAATTATATTCTGTGAGCACAGGAATCTAGGATTCTGGGTGGCATGATCTTATGGTATTGAGGGTCTGCCGGTGTGTGACGTGAGGCACACCAGGACTTGTCCACAGAAAGGCTCTTGAGGCTGTCAGCATCCTGGAATCTTCCCATCCTTGAGATCAGCTCCATTTTGACTGTGATCTGTCCAGTATTTGGCACTTTGCACTTCAGCCAGCTTTAAGTTGGGTTTCTGCTCCTTGTGATTGAAAAACTCCTGGTAAAAATAAATTTGTTTTGTTTTGCTTATTTTTCTTTTATAATATAACACAAACGTTACAATAATGCCAAAAATGAAGGAATGGAGCTCTAAGAAAAAAACACCATTTGAAATGTCTTTGATAGAAGGGAATTTAGAGAAGGAGTAAGGGAAATCTCAGGACCTATGGAATTGGATCATAAAATTAAAAACGAAATAGAAGAGGGGAAAAAAGAAAAAAAAAAGAAATGTCTGTGATGGTGTTGCCTTGAAAAGCCCATGTTGGGACAACCTGCACCTTTTTGCTCTTAGTATCAGCAAAACCAGGCCTTCCTGAAACAATGGAATCATTGAACCATGCATCCTCCCAGGCAATCACTCTTCACAAATGCTCCCACAGCGGTGACTGACAGAGCGTCTTCTCTTTGTCAGCTCCACCAATCACCCAGACCCTGGAATGGTTTGGATGTAGTTCCTAATTTGGCCCCAAAGCTGTGGCCAAGTTAATGACTTGGAAAAAGATGTCATCATCCGTATAATCTACAGAAACCAGAGAGAGCCTGCAACCAGACATTTCCAAGGCAAAGGAAGCATCCATAAATCCTGCACATTCTGACAATGTTTGCCTTATTTCTCACAACTATTTAATTAAATCTTACTGTGTAAACAGATGGGGTTATTTGTTTGGATTTAATCGTTGTAAAAGTTTAACATTGTGTATGCTGACAATCACAAATATTCGTATTTACCAAACAATATTACGTCCATTAAAATTCCTTTATGCTCAGGAGGAAACTGATTTATCTTTTACGGAATCCTGCCGTGGCTTCTTGTTTCTATGGCTTTGAAGATACCAGGGCATGTGCAGACTGCTGGGCATCATTGTGAAGAGGAATGGAAACAACCACAGAGCATGTTCAGCCCTGCTCAGAGCTTCGGATACTCTTCCTAAACAGCTCCATATTTGAAACTTGAGCCAGACATCAAAGTTACTAGTGTAGAAAAAAAATGAATCCAATTCTCAAAAATATGCAATTTCTTACAATAGTAATTTCATAAGAAACCAACATTGGGAATCTAAAATAGAGGGGCCCACACCATGGCTCTATGAGCTAATCCTCCACCTGCAAATGCCAGCATCCCTTATGGGCATTGGCTCATGTCCTGGCTGCTGTGCTTTTGATCCAGCTCCCTGCTTATGACCTGGAAAAGCAGTGGATGATGGCTCAAGTTTTTGGGCCTCTGCACCCACATCAGAGACTCAAAGGCGGCTCCTGGCTCCTGATCAGCTCTGCTCCAGCCATTGTGGCCATTTAGGGAGTGAATCAGTGGGTAGAAGATCTTTCCCGCCCTGTCTCTCCTTCTCTTGGTAAATCTGCCTTTTAAACAGAAATAAATAAATCTTTCAATCAGAAAGAATCCAAATTAGAGATCTGATCAGACATGTAGCGACAAAAAGATACAGATATGGAATGTAGTTCTATTTATAAAAACACTGGAAGCAATTCAAATGCATAACAGTTGTTTATTAGTTATGATTATGCCCCCAAAATCCATGCAGTGATTAATAATGAAAATACAGCATTATGTTACTAGAGCAGAGTTCTATCAATGATATGTCACAGGCAAACAAAAGTCAGATAACAAAAGAGTACGAAAAGCATCATCTCAATTATATCTAAGCAGAATCTCAATAGCCTTGAAAATCTAAAAGGTTTTATATCAAAGTGTTAATAAGATGCATTTTAAAGAAGATTCTGATCTATATTTTATGCTCTTTTTTAGGCCTTTCTGTAACGAGTATGTGTCACCTTTATGATCAGAAAAACAAAACTTAAAAATGAAAACCAATAAAACACAAAAACGTGGCTAAAAGAAGGCAGTGAGTTGACTTACGTTAGACACCTGGCAGCTACACTATGACTTTCTGTCACACATTGAAAAACACTTAGGGACTATAATGTTTTAGTGCAAGTTGGAAATGCAAAGGTTTAAAGATAAAGCATACCTTCTGGCTTTGAATGGCTCATAATTCCTGAAGGGATGGAAACGCTCTCTGTACCATCTAAATTAAGTGGCTGTTGGGCCCTAGGAATGAAGTTAGTGTGACATAGTGGCATAGTTACATAGTGATATAGTGTGAATGAAGTTAGTGTGTACATATAACTTGATTTTAATTAATGTAAACATAAGCAGTCACATCTCAGTAGCCAAATACAGTAGAGGTTAGTGGCTGCTGTAGAAAACACACACTGGAATGATCACAACGGACTGGGTGATGGGGAGCACCTAGATGTGACTCTGTGTAAGTGTCTGCAAGAACACATGTTTTGGGCAGTCGTCTCTAGGAGTTGCTAGGAATCCATCTGGAGGAAAGGAAAGTCCATCTCAGGAAAGGGGTATTGCAGGTACAAAGGTGTGGAGGTAGGATAGGACCTGGCATTTTCAGGTGGGAAAAATGATCCAAAACCTTCACCAAAAAACAAAACAAAACAAAACAAAAAAACCAATGCTCACATCCCATCAAGAAACATGGGCATAAAGAAAAAATGCCATAGCCAAGAAATCAGGAGTACTTTGGTGTGTTGAAATGAGTCATTGGAAGCAGTTCCACAGGAGAGCATCAGACTCTAGGCAGTAAATTGCAAAACTAGGGTATTCAGGTAGGATGAGCTCTTTTGTGCAAACATCATGCTACAGGATTTTTGCAATTTACCTTATTTAGTATTCATAAAGACTCTCATTTTATAGGAAGTAAAAATGAAGCCTGGACCCAAGAACACACAATAAATCAGTGGTTGAACCAGGCTCAAAAAATCCTTCACTGCTTCCCAGCACGATAGCATAGTGGTTAAAGTCCTTGCCTTGTACTTGCCCGGATCCCATGTGGTTGCCGGTTCTAATCCCAGCAGCCCCACTTCCCATCCAGCTCCCTGCTTGTGGCCTGGGAAGGCAGTTGAGGATGGCCCAAGGCCTTGGGACCCTGCACCTGCATGGGAGACCCAGAAGAGGCTCCTGGCTTCAGATTGGCTCAGCTCCAGCTATTGTGGCTGCTTGGGAAGTGAATCATCGGATAGAAGATTTCCTCTCTGTCTCTCCTCCTCTCTGTATATCTGACCTTCTAATAAAAATAAATCTTTCAAAAATCCTTCATTGATATTTAATTCTAAAGCCTAATTTTCAATGTATTATGTTGCCTTCTAAAGTTTAAACTGAGATAGGGGCGTTGTTGAAATGGATGGAAATGCCAGGAAATCATTTTAAGAGATTTCCTGGATGGAACTGAGGAATTTAGCCAAATGTTCAAGATGTGTCCCACTACGTTCCGTGTCTCCCCCTCTCCTCCAACATCTCCATACGAATACCTGAGTTTATTTCCTGGTCATGGCTCCTGATCCCAGCTTCCTGCTAATGCAGGTCCTGGGAGACAACAATGACTACTCACATGGCTGGATTCCTGTTGTCCACATGGGAGGCTTGGATTCAGTGCCTGACTCCCAGCTTCCGCCCAGCCAAGTCCTGCCACTGTAGGCATTTGAGGAGTAAAGCAACAGATAGGAGTTCTGTTTGTCTCTCTGTCTCTCAAATAAATGAAACTCTAAAAGTGATTTTTTAGGAACTCAAGCACAGCAAAAGATTTCGTTGATCATTTCCAATCTCTGGTGGTGACATACCAAGAGATAACTAGCATAATGTAACCTAACCATGGGCCAAATGTCTATCATCATAGACTGAGCTGGACTCTTCTAGGCTATTGTTTGTTATAGTTCCATTCTGTCTTTGCATAATGTGGATTACTAGAACCAAATAGCTCTAAATTTATATGTTCCCTGGATCCAATTTGCAAACTGCCACCCACTGATAAATAATCACAAGGGTTTAGTGTTTCATCAGTGCAATCTGTTTCTACCGGCGCAAAGTATCTTGAATTGTCCAGGCCCTGCATCATGAACTGTGGTCCTTTCCACTGCACTTGTCTGAACCTTCTTTAGAATCTACTCACTAGCCCCAGTTAACTCCATTAACTGCCTATACATCTGTTCTGCTCTACTTGCAGCAATTCCTACTAGGAATGCTGGACTCATTTTTTCTCCTTGCTAACTAGGACAACAAAAGAAGAAAGAAGTAGAGAAAAAGAGAATCTTATTAATACTGTCACACTGCAGGTGCAAATCATTAATTTCCTGTTCTCCCAAGTATTAGCAATTTCTTATTTAAGGATATATTTGAGATCTGTCATCTTTTACAAGGCTAGTGTCTTCCCTTCTAGGATTTGGAAACTTTGAGCAGATGCACAGAGAAGACTTACATCTAGTGGAGGTTGCTGAGTAGTTTACGTCAAACAGAAGTGAGAAAAGCAAGGTTACCAGAAGAATAACAAGAAAATGCAGAAGATGCAGAATATGTAAGCATGAATGTTGTCATCATGGAAAAATTGGAAACCAGAAATGTTGGTGTGATTTTAATTTAAGCTTAATTTAATTTAACGTAAGTCATTTTACAGTTCAGCTTATATTTCAAGGCTGGAGATGAAGTGAGCAAAACAGTATGATATTTTCCAAGACTCTGTAGGCTGAAGGTCTGAATCATATCCTGGTTCCACGCCAGCAGAGCTCAGAGGAGCTCTGAGGAGGCAGGAGGATTACCCAAATATTGGTAGCTTGGATCCTTAATTAACTGAATTCATTTTTCTGAGCTCTACTCCTTAGAGAAAGACAGTAAAACAGATGTAGGGTTAATATTTCCAGATGGAAGTAGCCTGTTTAGTGAATATTAATTCTCATTGGTGAAGACAGTAAATTATAGGGCTAAATTTTTTTTGTTAAGGCTGAATTTGAAAAGTTTGTGCATATTTCTATGTAAATTCATAAATATGACAATTACAGCCTTTTAAAAAGTGCAGTGTTTTCCCCCTTTCTCTTCTTCTTCTTCTTAAGATTTACTGGTTATATTTGAATGGCAAGCCAGAGAAAGAGAGAATTGCCCACTTTCTGGTTCACTCCCCAAATGACTATGAGCTGCACCAGAAAGGGAGCAACTAGGTCTCAGATCAGGTACCCACAAGACATGGAGGCCAGACTGCTTGCAGGTACTTAATTCATTAAGCCACAGCACCCTTTTATGAGCTTGGCTTTTCCTCATCACTTCTTCACTCCATTCACATCAGTCCCCACATTGCCCACCAGTAATTCTAGTGTGCTTCCACATTTTGCTGAACACATATATGCACACACAGACACTCAGCTTCGGGTACTGTTTGTCTATAAGAATTGAAACATGCTACATATTCTTTAGTGTACCTGGTTTTTCTCAATATCTCATGGGAAATAAAAGCTTATGAGGAATTGAATTAAAATAGAAGCTTATTTTGGTGCCAAGAAATATTCAAATCTTTGTATGTTAATGTTATGTATTTCCACAAACTTTTTGAGACATCCCTGTATGTATCAATTTAAATCTTTTGTACTACATAAACTTACAATTCTATGTTGTAATCACCTTTTTACAATTCTAATTCACTGACCAGCTACATCTCACTCCATATGAAAAACACACCAATGAGCAAACGTGGATTTTTTTTCTGTTTTTAGTTTATAGATCTATGCTCCACAGGCATTTTTTTATTGTGGCCTTTGAACACTGCAGTTTCCTCCTTGGTGGAGCAAGCACGTGGAGTTACAGATGACCTTGAGTGTCCTTCTCAGTTGGTTCTGAACTTGTCTGCTTCTGCCATGTGTTGTGCTGCAGTGATGTGAAAATTCTCACCTTTGCTGATTCACAGACCAGTGCCAGCCTGTCTCTGTTGGGAGACTGGGCCGAAAGCTCTGCACACAGATTCGTCATTAAGCTGATCCACGGACTTCCAAACGTGAACTCCTCTGAAAGATTAAGTGGAGGGAAGCTTGCCTTGATGAGTCTGTCTTCCTGACATCTGGAGTCCAAGTGAGAACTGAGAACTGGATAGGTAGGCTGGCTGCAAGAACTCCACACTCATGCTACTGATGCTGAGATTTATCGTAATCTAAACGCAAGCTGCTTCTGTTTTTGCGCACCTTTCCAGGATGCTGTTAGTTTTCGTTGCATAAAGGAAAACAGTTGGTTATTGGTTCATCAGGCCAGCAAACGAGGAGAGAAAAATGTTGAACAATGGTTATTTATTTGGTCAGACTTTCCATTCTGTGTATATCTACTCTTATTAAACCTCCTGGGTCAGGTCGGGAAAACCATTTTATTTGCTAAATCTGTGGAGTCTCAATGTAGGCACCTCACATGCACACCGGTCAATTCTTATTAGCCTTATTTTTGCATTGGGAATCTGCAAGGTCACTGAGCTAGGAAGTGGTGCAGTCTGCCTGCAGAACTGCATTCCCAGCACCAAATAATACTGCAATGTAATAGGAGCAGGAGGCACGGGGAGGAGGGGGCGGGACAAAAATACTGCAAGGCTTCCTGCAACTCCAGGGTTACCGGACACACCTTCAGGCCTAACATCCTTCACCTGTGGAAGCTTTGGGTGTCCATGTTAAAATTGACTCCCCACAGAATGGGTAGCTCACACTGTATTTCTCAGTGTGGTGAAGTGGACAGGAGTCAACACAAACCTGGGTTCAGATCCTGCCTCTGCCCTCTGACTTAGACAACTTGCTTTATCTTTCCAGCTAAGTGCACCCGCAGTTTTCTGGGTGCCTTGGTCTGATTCCCTTGAGTGAGGGAGTGCAATGACTCGACCATGTCACGCTCTCCTCCCGGCTTGTCTCAGGCTTGCATTCTAGCTCGCCTCTGGGTTTGGCACAAACACTGGCGTCAGAACTGTCATCTGATGGCCCTTTTTTTCAGTAGGCTACCCTCCTTACAGCTGGATGGACGCGAGTTTTCAAAAATAGTTATTTATTTGCTTATCTGCAAGGGAGGAGGGGGAATAAAGTGATCGAGAACAAAATCAATTACTATTTTTCATCTTTGACAAAGTAATTAAGGCCGTAGTTGACTGGCTAATTCCACCCAATGGCTACGCGGTGATGGATGCAGATATACGGGCTCCTGGCTGTGGTGCGGCCGAATTATCACTCCAAACAGGCGGCTATGGAGGGAGGGGCAGAGGCCCGAGTTGAAAGGACGCGCGCTTCTCTTCCTTCTTTCTGCTGTAAAAATAAATTTAAAATAATAAATAAATATTTAAAGCACGGTGGCTTCACTGGTACCACAACCCGCCCCACCCGGCAAGCTGTCTCCTGCCTTCGGACCCCAAGCAGCCTTCTGGTCCGGCTGGTTCCCTGCCACTCCTCCGCCGTGCTGGCATCAGAGAGACACCTCTAGGTTCCTGGGTTCTGGACTGTCCCTTCACTGGCCACAAGGCCCCCTACTTTCTAGAATGTTGCAGCTGAAAAGGGGAGAGGGAGAGCCGGAGCCATTCCTGCATCACCCTTTACCCCCCTCCAACGCAGCCTTGCCTGCGCGTCACCCGCCTCTGCAGGTGCTGACGCGCGGTGGGCCCCACGCGGGAACCCGAGTGCGCACTTGGCTGGGAGGGCCAGCAGGTGACGCGGCAGGGCTAGGAGGTTGAGCCGGGGCGCAGGCGTCACTCACGCCCAGGGCCGTAACTGGGGGAGGCAAGAAGGCCGGCAGCACTTTGTTGCGGCGGAGCAGCTCTCCACTTCTCCCCTGGCCATGGACCTCCCCGTGGCGTCCCCACACCAGGTGGCTGCTCCACTCACTTGCGACCCTGTGGGGGTGGGGGGTTGCTCAGATGCAAATTGCGCTACTGACCGGAACTTTTCCAAGTCGTGACTGTCCCTCACGGAAGTCGGTCCAGAGACGGCAAGAGGGGAGGCGAGGCGAGGCGAGGCGAGGGGAGGCTAGGCGAGGCGAGGCGAGGCGGGACGAGGCGGGACGAGGCGGGACGAGGCGGCACGGGGGTGGGGGAGAGGGAATCTACCCAAACTTCGGCGCGCACTGGGCCTGCAGCCCCCAGTATCCCAGTCTGGGTCCTACTTAAAAATGAGGGGTTCTGGTTTGGAATAAAAACCAGGCAGGCTCCCTTAAGATTCATTCCGTAGCGGTTTGGGGAGCGTGGAATGTTTCCCAGGGCCAGCCAAGACAGGAGGACTGGCGCCAGGATTCCGGAGCCCCGTGGGCTCTCCGAACGTTCTGAGCACACACAGTCCCACCTCTGGCCCCTTAACCCTCCTTCCAGATCTCGCCACGTCTCTTTCCGAGTGGATCCCAAAGGAGAACGCTACAGGCACCAGCAACAGCCTTCCAAGTGGTTGGGTGCTTCTCCAAGATTCGAAAAAGATACTCTGAACCCCAGCTTCCTCCTATAATTTCTCAAGGGGGGCTGCCAAGGTGACATGGGACCATTCATGCAAAACCCTTGCATAATATTCAATACTGAGACTTCAGGAAATGTTCACTCAGACCACAGTTAAAAGTGCTCTAAAACCCGCGAGGATGCTCTAACAAGAGTCCTCCAGGAACCTCAGGTCCAAGCAGCGCAGACCGCAGACTGCGTGGGGGGGGGGGGGGAGGTCCAGCTGGCTGCCCTGGTGGGGCCCAGGTGGGAGGGCCCAGCTTAGCACGGAGCGCGGTGGGCATCTCGGGAGGCGGCAGCGGGGGTCCGCAGTGGCCCTGGCGCATGCCGCAATCTGCCGCCGCAGTCTCTGCCTGAGGCCACCGGGGCGTTATCCTTCGGTCACGGGGGCTGCCCAGTCCAAAGCGAAGATCTGGACCCTGAGGCAGTGGCCGGGCGTCAGGCAGCGCAGAAGGGACAAAAGTGCTCTCCATCCCCGGGGCCAAAGGAAGAAGTCTTTGACAGTTTCGGAACAACCTCTTTGTGAACAGTTTTCTCTTTCTTATGATAATAGCCCCTGCTTTCTACTAATTAATTGCTGTGGCCACAGCCCCAGCTTTCCCCCTAGTGAGATTCAACTTCCTCTGGAGTTGGGGGCGGGGGTGAAGGGATGGGGGTGGGGAGGAATGCTTCCCTTGGTTGCTGGGGGCTGGTGGTTTTGGGTTTACTTGTTGGGATGGGGCTGGGTGGGGTGGTCTGTAAAAACTCCCACTTCCAAATCAGACTCGGCTCTGGTGGGGTTTTCCTGAGAACAGACTAAGAGAAAAGAACGTGTGCCCTTTGAAAGTGGCCTGAGACCCAGATCAGTGTTAAAAATAATCCCCTTTTTATTTCCCTAGAACCTTTTCAGAAGACCTCGTTAAAATGTACTTCGAGTACAATCAATTACTCAAGATTTTTATTGTAATTGTGTTAGAACAGATCTCAATTTGTAAATTCAGGATGTGTCCAAGAACGGTTATTCTGAATTGCAGAAATGTAGGCAACGTGAAGCCTGCATGTTGGCAAGGTGGTCTGTCTGCCCATGGGAATGCAGGAGATGTGCCTACACCAGCCATTGCTGAGCTGGAGGGGTAGAAGCAGATCTTCCTTGACTTTCAGGCTAAAATTGTTGAATCCGCTGAAGCTTTGGGGAGACAGTCCTGTTCCTGGAATCTGCTGGAAGATAAAATACCAAAGCCATTGAACCTTTTCCCTGTTCCTACCTCGACAGCCCAATCCATTCTTCCCGCGGCTGCGTCTGGTCTTCGGTGCAGTGAGACGTGTCCCTCCTGTGTTTCCCTTAATTAGGAGGAGGCAAACTTCTGTCTTGCCCTCCCACCGGCTTTGGTTTAGTAATCAGACCCACATGAGTCACGCCAAACACACAGCCCCCTCCTGCCCGACTGACAACTAGCCAGCTTACTGTAGGCTATTGTCCCTTTAAAACTCGAATCCAGGGGGTAATGATTTATCAAACTTGTATTATCAAGAAGATGTCAAACGAAGGGCACCTTGCTTTGCACTGACGCAAACCTGGCCTTTCCCAAGGAGATATAGAAAGCGCCTCTCCTGCGAAGCCAAACGCATAGCAGGCTTCGCTCTCTACCGCTTCTGTCCGTTGCGCGTGTTAGACATGGTGAGTGTTTGCTTTTGTTCTTTTCTATACGAAAGTGGTCTGAGGGGATAGGGAGACAGATTCGTTTTGGATATTTCCTTCTGAAATATCTGTGCATTGGGCGGGAGGGGAGGGGAAACAATTCTTGCAGCCATAGGTGTTTGTACTGGTGAGGATCGCCTGCGGTCGGAAAGAGGCTTGCTATGCCGCAGAGCTGGGGGTCTGCCGCAGCTCTCCCAGGCGGGATTCCAAGCGCTGTCCTCGGTGCTGAAAACCAGATGCTTGTACAGAGGCGCGTGGCTCTGGGTCCTAGAGTCTATTGAGACGGAAAGGCTGGCTGAGGTAAAGGTGCTTAGATTTGGTGCAAGTGAAGGAGTTCTGATGTGTGCATTTGTGAAAGGGAGTTAGGAGACTTGAGATTGAGGTAAATGTGTCCAGAGTAGACTTACAATATAATAAATATTGATGCTGATGTTTAGGAAGCTTAAAAGCTAACACGATGGGCACGAGAATCCAGAATTAGCGCATCCTGACAGTCGTTTTTCTTTGAAATTCAATCAGGAGAGAGCAATTATAAATCACTTGTGAGTTTTGGGTTTCAATCAAGGTTGGAGTCTGAAGGACATTAGATTTCTGTAAACAGTTAATACCTACAGAACAAACACAGTACAAAACTCTTTGCAGCTTCCTTTATAATTCTGGAAATGTGGAAGTGAGTATAGGTTGTGGGAGATAAACTCTTTTACTACTTTGTGTTTTAAGTCAAGTTAATCATTGTTGTTGTGGGATTTTGGTTTTGGTGGTGTGTAATCCAGATCCTTATTTTGCCTCTGCTACCCACTAGGCTGGAGTGAGCTGGGGCGGAGAGGGGGAGGCTCTGGGATTCTCACACGAATTTGGCCTCAAGCACTCACTGGTGCCAGGGCATCAGCTTTGTGGCCACAGCTTGACTATGGGAAAAGAAAAAAAAGGCAATGTGCATTGTTGAATGACAAAGGAAATGGGGCGGAAAATTAAAGAATCTTTCTACAATGGTGATGGGGATGCTGGCACCCCAGCGTCGTGATGTGAAATCCAAAGGAGGCCAGGAGCTTATGGCTGTAGGGCTGTCTCCACTTTCCCCATTACTCCTGCAAAAATCCTTCTGCCTCTTTTCTTACTTGTCCTCCACTGGGAAGGGCACATCACCTTTCCTTTATCATCCAGTTACTGAAAAACAAGCCTTTTGAGAAATACTGATTACAATCTTGGGGAAAGTGCAAACTGCAAATTCCAGTTTGCTCCCCCCTCCCTCCCCGCCCAGATAACTCATCTGGGCATGAGTTGTGAAGTCTCCGCACAGGTATTTTTTAAGCTGCTGCGACTTATTATTATTATTATTTTTTTTTTTTTTTGCACGAACTTAACGTTGTGTTTGCAGGATTGCGGTGCCCCCAAGGAAATGAATAAACAGCCGGCCAACATCTTGGAGGCGGCGGCGGTACTAGGCCTTTCGGATGGTCGGTGCGCGCCCAGGACCAGCCCGGAGCACGAGCTGCCCACAGCCCCCGCCGCGCCGCTGCCACGTGTGCCCAGGTCGGCTTCCACCGGCACCCAAAGATTCCAGTCCACGGAAGCGCAAGCCTGTGAGGCTGAACGGTCTGGAGTCGGGTCGTGCAAACTCAGTAGCTCGCGAATGCCTGCGGCCTCGGCTGCTTTGCCAGACTTGAGCGAAGCGCACAGCACGCCACCGGTTCCCGCTTTGGTGGGCGCCGGACCAGGCAACGCGCTGCACTGTAAGATCCCGGCACTGCGCAGCCCGGAAGGGGATCTGAACGTGAGTGTGGGCAAGGGCACTCTGGAGCGGAACAACACTCCAGCTGTGGGCTGGGTGAACATGAGCCAAAGCACCGTGGTGCTGGGCACGGATGGAATCGCCTCGGTGCTCCCGGGAAACGTGGCCACTACGGACACCCAGGTAAGCCTGCGGCCCGCGCCTCCCTCTGCTCTCCAGCAGGGCGCGGGACAAGACAAGCGAGCCAGGCCGTGGCGGGTGCACGTGTGCTGATGGGGAGACTGATTGGCAGTGCCGAATACTGGATGCGGGAAACAGCTTTGTGGCTTCGGAAGCTCGCACTGCGCTGGGGTGGCCAGTTCAAGGCGCGAGGGCTGCAGTGACCGTGCCAGAGGGGCCACGACTTGCCAATTTTCTGCCCCGGAGACTGGCCGTTGGGCCAACAGACGACTTTTTCCTTCAGATAAAATGCCCCCTCCTGCCTTTTGTTATTTTTTTTTCCTTAAATTTTAACAAAGAAAATACAGGGTAAGCCCCGATGGGTTGGGAGGAGGAAGATGGTGGCTAATGGTTTAGAATCTATACACTCTGAGGTATCCTTTATCAAATGAGAATCCATAGGATGTGAGGTGGGCTTACACGAGGCACTGAAGCTTAAGCTTTGGGGTTCATCTTTGCCCCCACACTCCTGAAATCTGGTGTAAGATGTTCCTATCATAATTTTTGCTTCCCCACTCCTCTCCCTGAAACAGACGTCCATCAGTTGTGTAAGCTTCAGGCCCCACTAACCTGGAACTGTTACCGCATCCGCCTCCTTACTGCTCAACCAGAGGCATGAAAAATCCACTAAACAAATCCGTTCTCCTGATTAGCGACAGAGGTGGCTCCCCTTCTCCCACATAGACTTTTGTTTTCTGCCATTTCTCTCCATTTCTTCTTTATCTGTCTGGTCTCACCCTTCCTTCCACCGCCTGCCTTTCTGTTGCTTCCTCTCTTGGGCTCAGGGTTTTTGTTCAGTAGCAGGGGTCTTGGACCAGAACGCCTGCTTGTGTCTAACGCAGGGTTTATGCACAACACACACACACACACACACACACACACACACACACATCTACCCATAAGACCAATCTTTAAAATAACTGGAAATGAACTTGACTTCTCCACTCATCCTTGTTTGCAGGGTGGGAGAGTGTGGGAGGAGGTCCGCTGCTGTCTTTGTGTGCTAGCAAAACCCAGCAGTGTGACCCTGAGTGCGGTAGAAAACGTATTTCACATGCCTTGCTTCTCTTCTGCACTGCGGCAAGAGGAACTTGAACTCCCCCTCCCCCTGTTCAGCCTGGAAACCGGGAAGGTGGAGTTGGGGTGGGGCAGGTATGTGCGTGGGAGTACAGGGAGGATGCCTAGATTCTTGAAGGAACTTCTTTTCAGCTCTGCCCATCTTGCTGATTGTGGTGTTCTGACACTCACTCTAACCTTCCTTGTCCTTCCCCAAGGCTTAGCCTTTATGAGGGTGTTGGTGGGATAGTATGGGGCTCAGCAGACTACTCCAATAGGGGGTTGAGGGTGACTGAGAATGTCAGTGGCCCAAGTCCCTGGAAGCTTTGGGCAGTGCCCAGATGATCTGAACGTGTTCAGAGTTCACCGTAAGTGGCCTCCCCCAATGGCTTTCCTGCTGAGCAGCCAGGCATTTCAGAATTGGGTCCAGCCCCAAGAAACATCATCATAGTTGCTGGGGGAAGTGAGCCATGAAAGATTCATAGACTGCTGGAGCTGGCCTGTGCTCCAAGGGACACTGTTTCACACCCCTTATTTTACAGATGGGGCAGAGAGTTTCAGAGAGAGCAAGAGGTTGTTTGGGGTTATACAGCCACTTTGGAAGAAAATTCAGTTCAGAACTCAAGATTACATACAATCTGTCTCTTACCACTAGTCCTTCTCCATTTGCCCACTCTTGTTTTCACCCCTTCTCCTCCCTTCCACATCTTTCCTTTGCCCCAGGGCAGAAGTACCCTCCTCTTTGCCTAAGTTAACTCCCCCTTTCCCCCTAAATTGAATTAGCTGGCCAGGCAGGTTTCCTGTAGGCTTTGGCTGGCTTCAGGCATTGCAGCTCTCCTTCTGGCCTTGGCACAGACTCCTAAGGAGGAAGGGATAGAGGAAGGGGTGGTGTGCTGAAGGTAATTTGGGTGGTGGGGAGACAGACCTTGGTTAGGAGCCTGCTTGCTGAGAACTTCAGGCATGATGTTGGGGGCCTGCTTGCCTAAGGAATTCTTGGTGAGGGATTGCGGATGGAGGGGTCTGCTTGCATTTAACCTATAGCTTCAAGATTTGGGGACAACTGCTTGCTGGTGGGTTCTGACTGTAGGATTTGGCAAGGGGGATTCTGGGACATGTTTCAGGTATTATCTTCAGATCCGAACTTAGGGCTTGCTTGTTGAAAGACTCCGCAAGGTTGAGGAGTAAGGACCCTGCTTGTAGATGCATTCGTTCTTTAGAATTGGGGTCCTGCCTGCCGATGCATCCTCGGTTGAAAAGTGGGGGTCTGCTTGCTGGGAAGAACCCTCAGCCGGAGGGAGGGGTGGAATGGGACCTGCTTGCGACCTAGCTGTTATCCGACAAATGTGCTTTTCCGCCCCCAGGAGGACGAGCAAGGGGATGAGAATAAGGCCCGAGGGAACTGGTCCAGCAAACTGGACTTCATCCTGTCCATGGTGGGGTATGCAGTGGGGCTGGGCAATGTCTGGAGGTTTCCCTACCTGGCCTTCCAGAACGGGGGAGGTATGGCTTTTCCGCTCTTTCCGCCTGCGGCGCTGAGGGGACGTGAGGGGTTGGGGGTGGGGTGTACCGGAGTCCTTGGGCAGGGGCCAGAGATGGGAGAATGCTCCACTGGCTCCGGACTAACGCCCTGGAGCAGCTGCACGTAGCTGGCGAGCAACTGTTAACAGTTGGCACTGCCATTCAGAAAGAAGGCTTTTATCTGGAGATGGAGAGGAAGAAGAGACCCCGCGCCCTATCCAGCTTGGGGGCCTGAGTTGTGACCCAAGTGTAGCCGTCGAGTGTTTGGGCCGCCAAGCGAATCTAAGAGATTTTCCAGCCAGTTGCTGTGCAGTCCTGGTGGCCCGAATTCAGGAAATCTGAATTTTAAGGATGGGCGCCCCAGTGGTACGGAATTTAACCCTCAGGCAGTTCGGATGGCGTGCGGGGGTGGGGCCTATGGGAACCTCCCACCCACCCTCGCCCCATCTCCCAGACATCCCCTTTTGGGCTGACTCCGGATATATTTCGATTTTGGTACAGTGGAGCAAAAACAATTTCCTTTCATTTGTTCTGACTGGGCGGAAGACGCTGCCTTTGAAGGAAAAGCCGAGGCGAGTTCGTCCTGACCAGCTCTGGGGCCTCCACAGGCAGCACTAGTGTCCCCGGGGGGAGGGCCCCGTTTGCTGCACTGGGCGCCTCGGGCGCCGCGGAGCCTGCTCTAGTCCCACATCTTCGCAGCTGGAGCCAAAAGGACAAGGAGCGTGAGCCCTTTTCCCCAGGGGCTGGGCAGCTTAAAGGGTGTTCGTTTTGGTTTTGTCTCTTGAGTCCGTTCCTGGCGGAATGTGGCGCTGCGAAACAGACAGGTGGGCCACCACTGGGCTAAAATGACAAAATTAGGACGCATGCACAAGTCCCTGTGAGGACCGCGATGCTTTGCATTCAGGGGTGCCCCGGCAGGAGAAGGAATAGTCTCCCAGCTGTGTTTTCCTCAGGTCAACCTGGGAGTTTCTGTGGGGAAGGTGGGCTGCAGGGGTTAGAATGTGGCTTCCAGGTACCTGATATGGCGTAACAGAGGGAATTCAGCCCAGGGAGTTTGTGGGAATGGGTGGCATATGTGCCCGCACTTTGCTGGCCCGAGGTCCGTCGAGTGAGTGTGTGGCTGCGGGTACGCGGCGGGGAGTTTTCCCGGGGATGCGGGCGGAGCCGGGCGTCGGCAGTGGGAAGGGCTCCTTTTCCGCACTGCGGCGGCCCGGCCCAGCAAACTCTAACGCAGGGACAGGGAGCTCGGGCTCCTTCATCTCCCAGGGAGAAGACAGGGACGCACAGCCTACCTTTCTCCAAGCTGAGAGGATAAAGCGGAGTCTCAGGGCCTCTAGTAGAGCCCCTGGGCTAAAAGGACCCTCCCTGGGATGGGACTCTGGGAAAAGGGCCGCTTCTGTTAAGGCCAGACCAGAGAACCAAGCACTGCGGAATCTCTGCCGCGCGGAAAAGGTCGTGGCAATTCCCCAAGCCCGTCCCGCATGACTTCAAAAAGTCCTTGCAGGAAGACGCCCAGAGGACCCTCAAGAGAGCAAAAGAGATGGGCAACCAGCTTAGGTGTTGACACATCAGTATCAGCGGGGGGTGGATAACCAGTGCCCAGGGCAAAGCGCTGAGGGAGGAAGCAGCCTGGACACTTCCTGCAGTGTTTGAACTGACCTTGAAGGCTGTAAGGAATTTCTTTTGAGATAGCGGGAGAGGGACGCTCCTGTTGGCTGCCTGTCCCAACAGAGCCAAGACCCAATCCTGGTGGGCACAAGTGCTTAGAAGAGAACTTTCCATGACTAGCTTAGTAGACTTCAGATGCTTGAAAGGCTGGGACTCTGTAAGATTTCACAAGGGCGGTTGTCAGTGATCAAAGGCTTGGAATTGTTGATCCCCAGAGGGACTTAATTGGAGCTACTGCTGTGCTAACCACAAATGAAAGAGTGTGTTTGAGATGCGGGAGGGTATTTGCAGGGGTACCCTTATGCTTGTGGAGGAGGGCTCTTCAGTGTCCTGGGCTTGACCATTATTGAGCCAGGAAGTCAGACGCTTCTTCAGAAAAGGAGCTCAGTAGTCCTTGAGGTTATTAGGAGGGAACCCAGCACCCACCCCAGAAGGTGAAGATGGGGCAGAGTTTTGCCTTTCCCTTCCAGGGCTCTCACATCCCACTCTCTCTTTCCAAGGTGCTTTTCTCATTCCTTACCTGATGATGTTAGCTCTGGCTGGGTTGCCGATCTTCTTCCTAGAGGTATCACTGGGCCAGTTTGCCAGTCAAGGGCCAGTGTCTGTGTGGAAGGCCATCCCAGCCCTACAAGGTGAGTGCAACCTGCCTCCCAGCCTCTTCTGGCCCATACCCTGCCCTGTCCGTGGACCCTACTCCTTCCTTCATTTATTGAATCTTCCTGGGGAATATCCCAAGATTCTCTTTGACAATGCTGAGTTCCTACCATGGTCCTTGAGTATCCCCAGAAAACGTAGAGTCTACCCCACTAATAGGGCATCCATCTATTACAAGGGAGCCAGAGTAACTTAAGAATTCCTCGGGAATTGGGACAGAATGAACCTCTGGAACTTTTGCTTCTGCAGGTTGTGGTATCGCAATGCTGATCATCTCGGTCCTTATAGCCATATATTACAATGTGATCATTTGCTACACACTTTTCTACCTGTTTGCCTCCTTTGTGTCTGTGCTGCCCTGGGGCTCCTGCAATAACCCCTGGAACACACCAGAATGCAAAGATAAAACCAAACTTTTATTAGGTAAGTTTAGATACACTTGCTTTAGGTGTGCATGTTTTGTACTATGTGTGTGGTTATTAACACAGATTAATTGAGCACATATTATGCTTGTCAGCTTCTGTACTGGGTACCAAGGACACAGAGGTTAAATCAAATAATCAAACATATTTAGTTCCAACAGGTAGCTCAGAGGTAGGCTAGTCAAACTCCTGTTTGTTCATGAATAGAGTTTTAAAACTGACAACTGAATTCAACAATGAGGCTTAAACCCACATGTCCCAACCTGTCTCAAGAAAGTGATGTTTCCTAGTACCTGTACCTAGCAACCAGGTACAGAGCTAGCCTTGTTTTGGTATTGTACTTTAAACTCAATGGAAGATATTCATGGTGGTTAATTCAAAGCCATGAATTTGGGTTAGGTGCATATTACATACAAAACAATCATAAAATTTTTCCTGTCTCTCTATATTTTTAAAGATTTATTTATTTTTATTACAAAGTCAGATATACAGAGGAGGAGGAAAATCTTCCGTCCGATGATTCACTCCCAAAGTGAGCACAACGGCCGGTGCTATGCTGATCCAGAGCCAGGAACTTCCTCCAGGTCTCCCAGGCCACAAACAGGGAGCTGGATGGAAAGTGGAGCTGCCAGGAGGCGAGGACTTTAGCTGCTAGGCCACCGTGCTGGGTCCGAGTCTCTATATTTTTTATAGTATCTTTAAACTCCGTACATTTATACTAGTGGATTTTATCCCTATCTGGTCTCTACTTCTGTTTAGTCAGTCTCAGAGTATGGTCTCTGGACCAGAGGGTAAGGGTCACATGGGAAATCATCAAGCCACACCTCTTCAAACTTAGGGAATTAGAAATTTTGGGGTTTAGGCCAATATTCTTTTTTAAGAAGTCTTCCAGATGATTCTGGTACATGCTAGTTTGAGACACATTGCTCCAATTTAAACAACCTTGCTTGTAAGTCAGGCCAGGTAAATCTCAGATACCAATTTCCATATGATTTGCCTTCCAAAATACTCTAGCCATGCCCATCTGGTAGCTATTTGTCTGTTTAAGCATTCTAAAACAATAGCATTTAAACATAGGTCTTAGGTTGTTTCATTAGATTGTGGTGAAGCCTGGTAATCTGCAGATCTACAGTCCTTGAGAAACTTAGGCAGCACAGTGTGTTTGTCAGACTAGCAGCATCCTTTGGTGGTGGGAGTGGGATGGGTTAGAAGCCCTTCCTAGTCTTCCTAAATGAGAAGCTTTGTTTTGCCAAGATCCCAAAGTGACTTATCCACAATTTGGAGAATGATGTTGTAGGTTCTAAAATTAAGGAGAGTGGTGATAGAAGCAACCCTGGGCCACACTTCACAAAGTTCCACTCAGACTACAAGGTGACTGGGAGAGCAAAGCCTCCTTCTTAGCCCTCCTGTGGAAATATGCACAATGGGGACCTACAAGATGGCAGGCATGCATGGGAGTGTTTTTGGAAGATCATTGTGAAACTGATGGGAATATGAAGGCTTGGGGGGACTTGTCAGCCTCTTGGATCAAGGGCAAGAGGGAACTCAAGGAGGAGGAGGGCAGAAATGTTGAAAAGGATCTGGTCTATCAGACGTCTCTGCTACAGACTGTCTGGGTCAAATAGCTTCTCTCCGGATTCATTTTCTTCAACTGGAAAATAGAAGCAATAATAGTAAAGCTATTTTTTGCCTTACCTGCCCTATGGAATTGCTGTCAGGAGAAAAAACTTGGGGTACCTAAGGGCAATATTAAAGGGTAAAACTCCACAGAGATGGTGTTAGTCAGTTTTAATGGGAACTTATAAGCAAGGAGCTTCTCCTGATTGCTGTACAAGTACAATTGGTTCTTTTCCCCCCTTATAATTTGAGCATTGCAGAGCAAGAACATTATGTAACTCTTCTGAATGTATTAAGAACAGAAATGTGACTTTTTTCCTACAGCCACGAAACAGATGCATATACCTAATTACAGTAACTCACGCTGGGATGTTTTTGCATGCACATATATGCCACATGTGGTCTCCATCTCAAAAGATCCTGAATGAGAATGAAGGAGAACTTAAACTAGAGACATTAGCTCAGTAACTTCAAACCCTGTGTCCTTGAAGTGCTCAGGAATGGCACACGGGGACTGTGGCAGTCCCTGGGTGTGTGGCTCATTGGTGTAGACAGTGTTAGAAGGGACACCAAGTACCTGTCTCTTAGTCTTTCTGAGCCTTGGTATCCTCACCTTTAGTTTCCACCTGAATAATTTCTTAGGTTAGGACAGTGGTTATCCAGTCCAACTGTTGTATCTTATAATATTCAGAGGAATGAATGAATTAAAAACATCAGTAGAATCCTCCCCAGACCAAGCCATTTAGGCTATGGGGTGGAGCCTCGGAGTCTGCTCCTGAGGTCCACGGTGGGAACCTCTAGGCCGCAGGTTGCCCACCTCTCTTAGTTGGGTTCCCTCTCCCAGCTTTGGAGAGGTCTGCTGCCTTTGCCCTGCTGTCTCTGCCTGATGAATAGGTGGGTTAGGGGAGGAGGGGAGTTACTTTTCAAGAGAGTGCTTGTTGGAGGAGGACTGTTACAGTAATTCAGATTCCAGGGTTGCTTCCCGGGAAGTTCGCCTTGAGGACCTTGGAGGTGGTGGGGATTAGTGTCCTGGAACCTCCTTCCAGAGAGATGGGGGTTCAGAAACATCATTCCCCCACTCCACAGTGTCCCCTCATACTTGGGCACACTGTAGTGGTTTTTAAGAATGGTTGACATCACAACATGCCAAATACCATGGTGAGACCTTTTATTCCATCACCAACCTTAGAAAGGTTGATAAACTAAAATATGGGATCTGTTATTGTCTTCATTTTGCAAGGAGAACTTCTGGAGCTCAGTCACAGCTCCTATGTAGACTTGGGATTCAGGTCCAGATTTGCCTGTCTCTCAAGGCCATGGGCCTAGCCATCATGCAAGCTTGCCTCCCCATCTACAAAGAAGTCTTAGAAGTAATGTTTCTGTATTCTTGTGAGTGGCAAATGCCTGGTGGCACAACTGCTATTCTGCAGGTAACAAAGTAGATTTCAAGGCTGAAGCTACTTCTGCTAAGGCAGAGCCAGTACTGGGATTTGGGGGCTTAGACCCCAGATCCTGTGCTTACCTGATTGAGTCCTTCCTATAATAGATGCTATGCCTTCAGTTCTAGAACAGTGATGTCATTTCAGGAATTACTCAACTGACCTTTGTGGTTCAGACACTTTGGACATAAAAGCTGTGTGAACAGTGATTGACTTTATAATTTCACTTCTGGGAATTTATCTCAAGGAGTAAACTAGAGAAACAAATAAGAATCATGCAAGATTACTAAATTGCAGCTGTACTGACAATACTAGAAAACAAGAGAAACATACAGATGTATGACACCAATCCGCAGCTTTGTGAATTCCACAGTTCCAGTTTTGTGATTCATCCGTAGGACTAAGTAGTCGATCATCAATCAAAGTGAATTGTCATAAAACACAGGAAGATTCACATCATAGCAGGACTTAGATTTGTAGCATAATTTTTAACTTTGTTAGCATTATGTGTAAGGGCTGAAAATATAGAAGGGTAATATACAAAGTAACTACAAGGGTGAGTTTGGAGCCATATTTTTCTATATTTTCTAACAAAGATGTGTATTTAGTGTGCAGTCCATCTGTATTTTTCTAAAGCGTGCCAAGCAGGCTGACAGATTCAGGGACATGGATGGGGGCCCATGAGGTAGAGGAGACCCTGCCCATGGATTGGTGTTTCCAGTTGGGCTCACGATAACCCAGGACCAGGAAAAGCAGAGTGAAGACCTTACACTGTTAAGCTCCTCTAGACTGGTGTAAACCGTAAGCTTTATGCAAGCTCTGAGCACAGGGAAACAATGGACATTTTTAACTTTGATTATTCCTTGTGAGCACATGGACAGGTTTTTTTTTTTTTTTTTGAGTCAAAGAAACAAAGTGGCACCCCCATTTTTTAAAAAATATATGTGAACCTGTACATGAACATGTGCTGTTCCTGGGGCCAAGCTAGCACCTGGCAGATGTCTTGGTCTGACTTGCAGAGACGGGGCAGCTTTAGAGGCTTTCTGCTGCGCTGTGTAGACCTGGAGCCTAGACAATGAAGTCCCAGACTGAATCCCTAATGGTCCCACCAAATGAGGCTAGTTCAGGAGGAGAAACAACCTCTTCCCGAAACAGTGTTCTGCAAATAACCTCCCAGGTTTCTGTTCCCTACTGTGACAGCTAGGCCAACGGATTCATTCTGGAAAGAGGATGAACAGTTTCCAGTGTGACCTTCCTTCACAGCAGGGAGGTGCCAGGGGCACACTGCCGGGAAGCCGTCATTGCCCAGGACAATGCCAGGGCACCATACCTCTTGGAGCCCCAGAGAGAAGCTCTGTGCAGAGGTAGTGCTTACCAGGGGTTTCTAAGGTACAGGGCAAAGAGAGGCTGTGTTCTTGAGGGCGATGCCCTCCAGTTGTCTGTAATGCAGAATGAGCAGGCTGTACCTTGCCAAGTGAGACCAGCGACCGTTTTGTGAAGCTAAGATCTAGCTGGGTCACTTCGAATGGGAACAACATAAATACCATTTCTATTTCTGGAATGGCTTAATTTTCATTAGAACTTTAATTAAATGATTCCTTTTCTCCCTGGTCTTCCATGTGCTTTATTTATTAATAATTGCCTGAGCAAAGAGAATCCCATTCCAGCAGCTTCCAATTTAGCAGGATCATTATCGCTGTTCTTTGTTCGGGGTTGCTGGGCCGCAGAGCTCTCTGATGAGATGACCCATTATTCCTCCGCTTGCAAACGTCTGCAGGCTGCAGCGCTGAGAAGCGTGCTCCTGCCGCCCAGTGGTGGGAAGCGATATGGCAGGAGGCCTGAGCCTGCCAGGAGAGAGTGGGTGAAAAACTCGTGAGGCTTGCTGCATTGCCGCGGGAAGGATGACCTTGTACTGCTGCGGCGGGCAGTGATCCACAGACACTGCCATAAGCTCTCTAGGGAAGCTACCCGCGTGCTTCACAAATGACTATTTTGGAAGCGAGGGATTTGGCTCGTGCCCGCGTGCTAGTAGCCTTTTCAGTGTTAGGGAATGGATGCACTTGTTTTGGCAGCAGGTAGAGAAATACCTTCTGTGCTTGTTTACAGCATCAAAAGGGATCTGGATGATGCCCTAGCTGTCTTCATTCAGGAGGTTGTTGCTGCGGGAGAGAACAGCTCTTTTGGAAAATGTTTAATAGTTAGTGCATGAGAATTGTCCTGAACCTCTGTTACTTGGCTGAAGAGGATAGTATTGAGCAGGAAGGCACTGCCAGGCCTCTGAGGCAGAGCTTTTCACCCAGGGCAACCTTTATGGGATCGTGTTCCATGGCAGCCCTCCCACGCCTTGTTTAGTTGCTGCAGCTGAGAATCAGGTGGGTGGGTGCTCCTGTGTGGAGGCTGCTGGGATGCTGCTGAGCGTCCTGCAATGCACAGGATAGAGAACTAACTGAGCGCAAGCATCTTTGGCACTGTTGGCCTAAAGAATTAACTGGAAGGAAGGGACTTTGAGTTTTAATCTTTATTCAATAGACGGGGGCTGGGTGGGAGGCAGCAGGCAATTTACAGCAGTCAAGTGGATGGTGGGAAGTAATGCTGAGAACTGGAAAGCTCAGCCCAAACAAAAGGCAGGAGGATGATGAGTGACGTGTGGCTGAAATCAGAGTGCCAGCCATCATGTGACATCTTCGGTTATGACCATATTTGCTTTGATCCTTTAAATAATGCTGTGCACTACATCACACTATTATCAGAAGGTGGGGGGCGTGGGCAGAGGTGTATCCAGACCCCAAGGCTGGGGGGAATTCCTGAACACCCACTCCTGCCTTCTTCGCCTTTCTGAGAGGTCATCAGTTGGAGTTCATTCAGTTGGATAGAGGCTGCATTTGCCTTTCTACTGCTGGTTACAATATTTAAAAATAACTGAAGCCCATTTCTAACCTTTGATAGTAAAGAGATCTCATGTAGATTTCCAGATTCTCTGCATCCTTTTCCAGGATGTGTGAAAAAAGCACGGAGCTGGTTGGAATATTCTTTGGATGGTTGCCATCTCTGCCTTGCCCTAAGATTCTCCAGTTTATGCCTTCCTCATTTGTGTCCCTAGCCTGGCCCCTGTAGGTGCTTGCTGTCTATTTCACCACAGAGTTGTTAAGAGCATAGAGGCCAAAGAAACAATGCCCATCTTCCTCCTGGATTGACGTATGGCCTTGGCAAACCATTGCCTCTCTCCATGTCCCTGCTTCTTTACCTGTAAACTTGAGTGAATAAGAATGTCTGGCTCATGGAGCGGTGAAGTGCAAGTTATGTGAGTTAAGGCAGACAACTATTGCTACAGAGCCCAAGACACGACAAGGGCCATATACATATTATTGTTGATGCTATTACTCTTCTTTACAAATGCATATTCTTTGGACTTAGTTCTAGTAGATTCTTTGTTTAAAATATTTGCCAATGTATGTATATTGACAAATAATAAGACCAGCAGGACTTCAAAGTTGCCCTATTTAAAATGAAGACAGCATGAGTTTCATGAGGATTTCATGAGGTAACCACTGTGAGGGGTTACACACAGAGTTTGAGGTACTAAGACACAGTGTTGATTTTCTCCTTATTGCTTTATCAATATTGCTACACCAGCACAATTGACATTTTGGAGTGGGTCACTTAGCTTCCTAAAGCCTGTATCCCTATTTTAAGAATGGAGGTAACAATAGCCACCCTGTTGACTGTTGTGACACAGTGTGTAGGTGGTGCTCAGCTGACCATGTAGAGAGTAGGAGAGGTGAGTGAGACACAATTCCATGGTTCTTCAATACCTGGCTTCGCTCAGTTACTGCTCTTTCCAGGTTATTGTCTGATCTTTCGCAAATGATTTTGACTCTTTTTTTTTTTAACTGGTAAGAGAAACTTGTGTGCCTTTTTGGTTCAGAATTCACTGTTTCTGTTCTGTCCTTACCTCGACAGATTCCTGTGTTATCAGTGACCATCCCAAAATACAGATCAAGAACTCAACGTTCTGCATGACTGCCTATCCCAACTTGACCATGGTGAACTTCACCAGCCAAGCCAACAAAACGTTCGTTAGTGGGAGTGAAGAATACTTCAAGTAAGTGGGCTTTGATGTATTAAGAGAAACTCAGGGCATTTGCACATACCCTATTTGCAGACCAGATGTGTGCGGGGATAGACGGGTGAGGTTACCTTTCTCCTCATCTTCCTGCCTGCTTGAATGATCAGGGAGGTGTACCCTTTCCCATTCAGTTTCTAGGAACCTTGTAGACTTGGAAAGGAGAGTTGGCTTGTGAGAACAGCATTGGCACCATTGTAATTAGTGCAGGATGCTAAAGAAAAACTTTCCAGAACCTTGGTCCGGTGGGATGTAAGCAGACCTTCATTTAACCAAATCATCTGTCCTCATCTTTACTTGAATATACTCTTTTTCTGTCTATCTCTTGAACAGATAGAGAAAAAACAGTCACAAAGTTTTAGTTCAGATGTGAACTATTTTTGTTCTTTGTAGCTTCACTTTAGTTTGTAAGAAAGATTTATTTATTTGTTCAGAAGAGTTACATAGAAGGATAGATAGAGATAGGTAGGAAGGTAGGTAGATGGATAGATCTTTCACTTACTGGTTCACTCCCCAAGTGCCCACAATGGCCAGGTCTGGGCCAGGCTGTAGCCAGGAGCAAGTAATTCCAGCTAGGTCTTCCACATGAGTGGCAGAGACTCAAGTGCTTGGGCCATCGTTTGTTGCTTCTCAGCTGCATTAGTAGGGAGCTGGATTAGAAGCCGAGTAACTTGCACTCAAACCAGGCACTCTGGCATGGGATGCTGGCGTCCTAAGTGGCAGCTTACCCCAGTGCACCACAATACTAACTCCTCCAGTCTAATTTTTAAGAAGGGTGCAGACAGAAGCATTGGGGACATGTCTGAGGTTGAAGCAGAAAGTGGTAGAGGAAAACAGTGCTGTGGAATTGCCTCAGTGTTTTACCTTTGTTGGGATATGGGCGCATAAGAAAGGACTGTTGCACTGCTAGGGTCAAAGTTACCTAGGAACCAAGTTTAGGGCTACCTTGGTCAGTCCTGTTTGGCTCCTGAACCCAAGATATTCTAGGCTTTGGGACTTACTACAAAGCTTGGCCATCCCTCTCCTGGAAGGCATGGCTGTGTGCTGCCAGACACCTTCCCCTGGAGTCATTCCCTGTTGGCTGAAAGATGAACCAGTTGGCTAGATCAGGAGTGACACAGTCACTCTGTGCTATTTGGATTCTGGCTAGCCCTTTGTTAAGGTCACAGAAAAACACCAACCAGCACAACTAGCAATTTTAGATAGGATGAGTGTCTAGATTGGTGCTGAATTGAAGAGATTGTCTGCTTATACTCTAGTTCGCAGGAGTGAAGCTGCCCCACCAACCATCATTTGCCTTTGAGAAAGATGGAGGTGGCTGGGCAGGCTGTGGATTCTTCCTCATAGATGAAGGGGCTGTAGGTGACCAGCAGTCCCCTTCTGCTTGCAACTGCATCTTTGTCTCTGAATATATTTCTTGAATAAAATCTAGCCAGCCCCTATCTACTTGGTGGAAAACTGCTTGCTGTTCTAGGACATACTTAGTGCAATTGGAGCTGGAATGCAGGGTAGCATTCTAGATCTCTTACCAGATGCGCTTTGCACTATGTTCTCATTCGCTAAGTGTAACATTGTGCAGGTAGGATCAGGATACATTCTCATGAAAGAATCAGACACTGGAAAATGTACACGGAAATCATTTTTACACCTTTAGAATGTCGTGGCCCTTCTTTTGGGACAGGTCTAAACAGTGGTGGCACACAGCCTTGCCCAGAAACTTGTCCAAGGCTGTCAGTGGCCTCCCAGCGTAGTGTTAGGTGCAGAGTTGATTCAGCTGGTGTCTCTGCAGGCACCTGTTGGTGAGAGCCAGGACTGCAAATCTCTCATAGTTGCATTGGAGTGACTCCCTGGTAGCACAGGAAGGGATGGTTTGTTTAAGGCTCCTGGCTCTGCTGGAAGATTAAAGTCTGCAGATTAACACCTCTCTCTCTCTCTCTCTCTCTCTCTCTCTCTCTCTCTCTCTCTCCCCCCTTCTACCCCTCCCTCTCCTTCCTCTCCTTGTTTTCCTCCTCTCTCCCTCTTTCTCCTTCCGTCTTCTTAGGTACTTTGTGCTGAAGATTTCTGCAGGCATTGAATATCCTGGAGAGATCAGGTGGCCACTAGCCTTCTGCCTCTTCCTGGCTTGGGTAATTGTGTACGCATCCCTGGCTAAAGGAATCAAGACTTCAGGAAAAGTAAGCACTTGGAAGATAAAGCTCTGGGATGTATGGCTCACATGCTTGTATCATGGAACAGGCAAAAGGGCCCCAGTAAGAGAAGCGGGAGATGTGGGTGGTAATTCTGATCTTGAGGGATTGTGAGTGCCTTCAATCTTGTCTATAAAATGGGGATAGAAGTGCGTTTCTTAGGGAGCTGTTGTGAGTGAGGCTAGCATATGCAAAGATCCTGAGGTGCGGTGGGGATACTGTTCTTGGACTGGTTTCCCTATTTTCCTCTCAGGGGTTGCCAGCTTTGGCCTATTGGGTTGGCTGCCAGGTCAGTTCTTGTTTCTGCCAAGAAGCTGGATAAGGATCAAAATTGTGAAGCGGATTCCTGCTCACTGCTGACCACAGTTCTCTTGGCCTTCTGTGGCCCATCTCCAGCCCTGAGTCCAACACTCTTCTGCCCCAGGAGCCCCTGGCACTGAAGGAGGCCTGTCTTGCCAGTGAGACTTTGGTTGAGAAAATACTTGGCTCCTCTTGCTGAGCCGTCACTTAGCTGGGTCATTTGGAGACAATGGAACTCCCTCTCCAAGCTCAAATCCAAGTCTCTGAAAGCAAGAGGTCCAGGAAACCTCAGGCCACGCTGGGCATTGTTTAAAGGGCTGTGTTGACATATTCCTATCTCCCTACTGTCTATGGGAGAAAAAAAAAAACCTCACTGAAGAGTTAACCAAACTTTCTGATGACAGCTCATACTATTTCATCATTGCATGAGGCATTTTTCCTATTTCAGGGTAAAAATGGGAATGAAGATATGTAATAGTAGATTCTGAGACCATGCGCTGTGAAGTTGAGATTTGGTTCAATTGCCCCATCCAGGGATTCCTATGGGATTACGTTACAACCACCCAACTTCAGAAGGATCTGGTACCCTGGAAGAATCTGATCTGAGAAACTCTCATTCAGGGATGCTGAACATTCCTCACCAGGCACCTGGACCTTGCATTCATTAGCCACATAGACCAACCTATCTTCTCTCTGGACACAAGAATGTATTCATGGATACCTTTTCATTTCAGCTATTTCTGATGTTTTCTATATGATCTAGCACCACAAGGACTTCACTGGTAGACTGTGGGAAGTTTGTTAGGATTCCCTGCAGCAGATGGTAACCTTAAGTCATGTAATAGAGGGAGAATCCAGTTACATAGAGGCAACCAGGTTGGGAGTGAGGAGCCCTGGGTTCTTGATGGAGGGGACTTGTCATAGGTTTTGCCATGTAAGGTCATCTCCCTTTGGGCCATGGAAGCTGGCTGAGCTTGCGATCTTCTCCCAGCCGTCACATGCTGTTTGGGTGATAACTGAGAAGTACATTTTCTGACATTAGCTATTGCAGAAATCCTCACTTTCCTCAGGTCCACAGTGAGGGCAGTTGTCCTGAGGCCATGTAGTTCTGTTCTGTGGGAATACTTGCTGAGGGAGCTGGTGGTCTGCTTTTATAGTCTGATCGAGCCCCGCTTTCTCTTCTGTAAAGTGAAAGCTGAGATTAAGTGAATTCCGAAGAATTCTGCTGGCTCTAACGAGTTCTGTGAGATTGGATTGTTTTTTTTAAATATTTATTTTCATTTGAAGAGCAGATTTTACAGAGAGAAGGAGAGACAGAAAAATTTTTCATCAACTGGTTCACTCCCCAAGTGGATGCAACAGTTAGAGCTCCGAAATCAGCAGCCATGAGCCCCTCTGGGTCTCCCATGTGGATGCCAGGGCCCAGGGACTTCACTGCCTTCTCAGGGCCGCCCTTCATTGCCTTCTCCGGTCATAAGCAGGGAGCTGGATTGGAAGTGGAGCAGTGAGGATACAAACTGGCACCATGTGGGATGCCTGCATCAAAGGTGGAGGATTTACCTGCTCTGCCACCATACTGACCCCCTTTCTTAATTTTTAAAAATAGATTCATTTATTATTTAAAAGGTGGAGATTTCTTTCACAATCTCACACACACACACACACACACACATTTCTTTCATCTGCTGGTCATTCCGCTAAGTGTTTACAACAATGAGAACTTGGCCAGGCTGAAGTCAGGAGCCTAGAGGTCCATTTATATCTCCCACATAGGTGACAGGGATCTGAGTGCTTGAGCCATTGCTTGCTGTTTCTCAGGATGTGAAGTAGAAGGAAGCTGCACCGTAAATGGAGGCGGACTCAAGCCCAGACACTTTAATAAGGGATGCAGGTGAGCCAAACAGTATCTCAACCAGTGCACCAGGTGCTTGCCCCGGGTCAAGTTTCTCTAAGTTCATAGGGAAATATTAATGTGACCCTTACACCACGGCCTGATGTGGCCTGGGATTTCCTGGAGTCTCTGCCTTTTGCGGCTTAGAACTCAGCCTGGATTGATGATTCTTTTTCTTCAAGAGGTCCAGCTAAGTGATCAGCAGGATGAGTCAAGTGTTTGTTCAGCTAAATCCTACTGTCACAGCTGTCCCTTGTGACTAGAGTTGGAGACAACCTCAAGCATTATCCTGCTGGACAGGTGGGAGAAGAGATAATAAGTGTGGCGGGTGAGAATGCAGCATCTTGGCAGTATAAGGAAGGACACTCTGGTGGCTTCACATTCAGACCAATATGAGTTTAAATGTTGGCTTTGTCACTTTCTAGTTGTGCAATGCTATCTAACATTTTAATTTCATTTATCTGTAATTTTGGGGGTAATAGTACATACCATATAATGTTGCTATAAGAATTAAGTGAGATAATGCATGTAAAATGTGTAGTCTATGGCCAGTTCATAATCGTAATTAACTTTTATTAGTAGTAATATTACCATTAATTATCATTAATTTTTATTATTATCGATGCATGGTGTATTGAGTGGGTGTTGTGCCACTCTGACATTTTAAAGGAACTGACTTTGTAGGGGAGAAAGGGAATTTTGCTGAATATGTTGTGCCAGACATTGCACTAATTGTTTTTTTTTTTTTTTTAATTAATTTATTTTTGAGGCATTAGGCCATTTGATCTTCACCATCACATGCTAGGTCATAACATTTATTCTTTTTTTATTTCATTTTTAAAATTCTTTTATTTTTTATTTTTATTATTGCATTTATTTCATTTTTCATTTTTAATTTCATTTTGTGACACAGTTTCACAGTTTCTTCCATATTGTTGCAGTAGTACAGTTCATATCCAGTCATGAGTCTTTCATTGCGAGCATGTACCATGCATAGAGTCCAGCATCTTATTGTCCAGATAAGTTCAATAGTTTCATTGGGAAACCATTCCTGGTCTGAAAATAGAGCTGGCAGAATATCATCCCCTCCAATGAAAAGCCACAACAGAACATCAACAACAATTTACAACATTATGGAGTTAATTGGCATGGTATTGAGTGACCAATATATAACATTTATTCTTATTTCACAGAGAGCTGAAGCTCTTTAAGGTAAACTGCCTGAAGTCACAAAGCTTTTACTTGGCACTGGTGGGATCTGATCCCAGGCCTGTCTTGCTTTAAAGACTGTCTCCACTACATGACATATATTCCTGAGGAGGGCTCTTGCAGGACATGCAGAATTACAGCGCCTTCGTTTGTACACAGTGTGGAAAGTGAGTTAGGACATCCGTCCCCCTCCTCAGGCTCTGCTGTCTTTAACCGCAGGACCTGGAATAAGTCACAAGATGCTTCAGGGATTAATTTTCCTCATTTACAAAATCAAGGGTTAGTGCAAATATTCTTTAGAATTCCTTTTAGCTTTCTTACTGTATACTTTTTGAAATGACATTCTATCTGGTTCTTTTCTCTGATTTAGAATTTAATCCTTACAGCTGCATTTTTTTTTAAAGATTTATTGTTATTGGAAAGCCGGATATACAGAGAGGAGGAGAGACAGAGAGGAAGATGTTCCATCCGATGTTTCACTCCCCAAGTGAGCCGCAATGGGCCGGTGCGCGCCAATCCGATGCTAGGAACCAGGAACCTCTTCTGGGTCTCCCACACGGGTGCAGGGTCCCAAAGCTTTGGGCCGTCCTCGACTGCTTTCCCAGGCCACAAGCAGGGAGCTGGATGGGAAGTGGAGCTGCCGGGATTAGAACCGGCGCCCACATGGGATCCCGGGGCTTTCAAGGCGAGGACTTTAGCCGCTAGGCCACGGCGCCGGGCCCTAGAGCTGCATTTTTTTAGGCTTTCCGAAATAGGAAGTATTGAGCAGCCCCATTGCTAGCCTCATTGAGAATGATTTCCAATCACAGATCAATTGTTATTTGTTTTAAACTGAGGAATACCACCATGAATAACAAGTTTATTATCCTGCCCTGGGCTGAGTAGGTTTTAATCCTGGGAGCCACTGTGGAGGCTTGACTGAAGCTGCTCGTCCAGAAACTGTCCTTTCCCTGTAACAGAGAAGTCATTCTCCTGCAGCAAGATTGGCTCACTTTCTCCTGTTCAGGGGCTGAGGAGTTAAGCATGCCCAGTGGCTTCCCCTGAGACTGAGTTTTTGAGCAGCTAGAATTCTGGAAGCATGGGGACCAGCGGTCAGCCTAAGATCAGATGTAGCCCACCTGACCTCAGGGACTGCTCTGAGGGAGAGCTACAGCAGCAAAGCAAAGCTAACCTAATTAGCTAGCACAGGCTGATGGGGCTTTACCACCTGTTCAGGTGTCCTGTTGTGAGGAGGATGCTGCGAGGCCAAGATGCTCAGATCAGCCTGTCATTGTCACTCCTGCCAAGTGTAATTCATTACTGGTCAAGTTTCATTCCTCTGACAGTACATTCCGAAACAGGTGCGTTCTGAAGCCTTCCTGACATAGGGAGACCAGCTGTGTAGGATGTCTCTGGGTACATCTGACTTGCATTTGAGGCATCCCCAGGATGTAAAAACCAAACTATCAGCCCTCTCGATTCATCACAATCACTGTCTAATAAGTGAATACATCCTCTGCCTTGTCTTCCTTCCCTCTTCACTTCCTGCCAACTTCAATGGACAGGGATCAGCAAGGATGCTTCTTGGTCTCCCTTACCTCTTGTTCTCTTGAGGACAGAAGGGAACTCAGTCTGGTGAAGCTCTGCTTTGCCTCTGTAGTTTCTCTCTTTCGCTTTTGTCTTTATGCACCTAATGCATGAAGCAGTAGCCAGTTCACAGGACTTTGATAACTACATACTGAACTCAGCAGTGTGTGATACCTGCTATAAATCAGCTCCTGTGCTAGATGTTGTCCGTGTGTTAGCTCATTTAGTCTTGATGATTGTTTGCGAGAAAGGTCCCTTTATCCCAGTTTACAGACGGAAGTTCCTATTCAGAGAGCAGAATGACTTGTCCGAGTCACACGTTATCCATATAGTTACACCTGCACCAGAGGATCAGTTTTACTTGAACTTCACTATGTTTAGCATCATGGCCTTTTTAATCTCTCCAAACATCCTCACCTAGGATGTCTGTGTAAGCAAGGATGAGGGGAGGCTTAAACTAAAAAGCTTCATTTTTAATGGTGGAATTTGGGGTATGCACCAAGGATGGGAGTTGGAGAGGAGGGTGGAAGGAAACCTTTTCCTGACCACTGTGTGATGCCTCAAGGAGTTGCCACGCAGCGACTGGGCAGGGGGACATCTCCAGCCCTCTGATTGTAGGCTGACTCGTCCCACAGCTTTTTTTTTTTTTTAATCTCCTCTTTCAAGTTTTATTTCTGGTTTGCTCAGCCTTGCCTTAGATCCCAGAGGCCTGTCTGTGTTCCCATCCCTGACAGGGTTTGGGGAGCACTACCCTGGTGTCCTCCCCATCTAGGAAAGGTGTGCCGTCAGGCCCCACCCTTGCTCTGGGTGACCCTCCCTTGGTGCAGACCTGACCTGCACATCTGCTCACCCCGTCCCTCTGTCCATGGCTTTCTAGGTGGTGTACTTCACAGCCACGTTTCCATATGTCGTGCTCGTGATACTCCTCATCCGCGGAGTCACTCTGCCTGGAGCTGGAGCTGGGATCTGGTACTTCATCACACCCAAGTGGGAGAAACTCACGGATGCCACGGTGGGCTTGCTGTTTCCTTCTGACAGGCCTGGTGGGGGGGGGCGGCTGTCAGGGGTGGGTCATGTCCGGGCCGCTGTTGGGCAGAAGGGGTATGACTTCTTGCCCAGGGCTTTACACTGTTTGCTTTGTCAGGGTCTGGGTGCTCTTGGTTTCTCATGCACTCAAGAAATCTTGAGTGAGAAATAAGTACCTGAGAGTGCTGATCCCTGGAATAATTGTCCTGCAGCTGGAGCTGCAGCCAAGCCAAAAGTGAAAGATGAAATTCCTGTCACAGCTTTTAGCCACCCTACTCCTCCCCCTTGCCTATCACTAGTTACACAGCACCAGAAGTGGAGCTTTGCTAATTGGGAAGTAACAGTGCTTAGGTACAGCACAAGTAATCTCATTTTAAAAGTCCCAGATGCATTCGAATGCTTCTTGCACACCCATACACACCAGCACATGTGTGAAATTTGTCTGCAGATTCTGTATCTGCTGTATGTCACCCTGAAATCCCCAATCCAAAAAACCTCTAATGAGGGAGGTGATTTTTTGATAAGAGTCAGATTTTCTCACCTTAAAGAAAAGTGATATTCTGGGGGTATTTAAGAACACATAGGACTGAGTTTGGATGCAAACTACAATTTTCAGATAATAGCACCTTGCACAAGGTAAGTTTGTTTTATTGTAGTGCACTAAAGTTAGCCAAGGGTGGACAGTCAAGACCCATTGAATGGCCCCAGGAGTCTTCAGCGACCCAGACGCCTGCCTTTTTGTCCTACCATTGTCAGGGAATAGCTCCTATATAGCTACTGAGGCTCCAGCTATCATGTCAGCATTCCAGGTGACACAAAGATGTGAGAGTGGAGGTAGGGATAGTATTCTCCCTCTTTCTTTCCAAGATTTATTTTGTTTCTTTGAAAGGTATATTGAAAGAGAGAGAAATAGAGACAGAAAAAGAAATCGTTCATCCACTACTTTACTCCCCAAATGGCTGCAATACCAGGGACTGGGGCAGGGCACAAATGCTTGGGCTATCTCTCACTGTCTTCACAGATGCATTAACACAGAGCTGGATTGAAAGTGAAGTAGTCAGGACTGAAACTAGGGCTCCTATATGGGATGCTTGATCCACTATGCCACATCACCTTCCACCATTTCTCTTAGTTGTTTTTAAAAACAGGACTCTTGTAGGTGGGATTTGGGTTTTTTTCTTCCTTTTAAAAAAGATTTATTTATTTTTATTTGAACGGCAGATATACAGAGAGGAGGAGAGACAGAGACAAAGATCTTTCATCTACTGATTTGCTCCCCAAGTGGCTGCAATGGCCGGAGCTGAGCCTCCCTGAAGCCAGGAGCCAGGAGCTTCTTCTGGGTCTCCCACATGAGTACATGGTCCCAAGGCTTTGGGCAGGGAGTTGGATGGGAAGTGGAATAGCCAGGACATGGACCGGTGCCCATATGGGATTCTGGTGCATGCAAGATGAGGATTTAACCCCTAGGCTATCATGTAGGGCTCTGGGTTGTTTTTTTTCAAAATTTATTTTGGAAAAGCAGAGTTACAGAGGAGAGAGAGAGAGAGAGAGAGAGAGACAGACAGACAGAGTATTGTCTTTTCTTCCCCTGGTTCACTCACCAGATGGCTGCAACAGCTGGGACTTGTAGAGGATGAAGCTGGGGGCTCACTGCTTCCTCTGAGTCTCCCATGTGAATGTATCTTGCACTGCTTTTTCAGGTGTATTAGAAGGAGCTGGGTTGAAAGTGGGAATCCACCATGGTGGGAGGGTTTGGGGAGGGGTGGGGAGAATCCCAGTACCTATGAAACTGTGTCACATAATACAATGTAATTAATGAATTTAAAATAAAATTAAAAAAAAAAAAAAAAAGAAAGTGGGACCATCAGGACTCCAACCAGTACTATATGGAATTCTGGCATTGCAAGTGAAGGCTACACCACTACACTGCTTCCACCCTCTTTTGAAGAGGAGAAATGCTAGTTGTTATACCGTATATTTTCACACAGTTGACCAGAAATAAAATCATGGAGAAATGAAATCAGGAGAAATGAAATCAGGAGAAAAGAAATGAAGTCAGAAATGACCAGAAATGGAATCAGGAGAGCTTGCAGCTCTCTTGGAGGTGGGAGTGAGATGTGTGACTGTCTTTAGTGTTGAGCCAGGAGCAGACTCATTCTAGAAGTGTCTCTCTGCGTATGCTAAGCATAATTCATTGGTTAAGAGGATGGGAAATTCACCATATAAATCATACCAGCCTATAAATCAGATTCTCAGTTGCTTCCTTAAGTTTTGCAAAGTCAGTCAAAAGGAGTTGCCTAAGAGAACCTGATGTGGTGCTGGTCAAGTTAAAGAAAAATGTGGTACTGAAAAATCTGCCCTGCTGTAGTGTCAAGGTTGCTTGACTTATATAATTTCAGTTTTTAGTAGTAGTTTTTGGATCTTTAGGAATGTCAGCTAAAAATGGCCTCTATTTTATTTCCATGAATCTATTTCGCTGTTGCATATATTTCTTTGGACTAAATCAGCTTGTTCGGTTTAATATATGGGGAAGTATAAGCAAGAAATGTGAATGTAGTCGATCAAGTTCATCACCTGTGATGAGAGGGGATTAAGGAATCTTCCAGGTGATGTTCTGGATGTTCAGTATAAGTCTGATTTCTGTTGGCGTCCAAAGTCAACTTGCCCATGACTGTGAAGATAGCAGGCGTTGGGCAGGTGACACTCCCCTGCCCTGGGACCAGTCTCCTGTGGTGACCTTGACTCTCTCTCCTCCCAGGTATGGAAAGATGCGGCCACGCAGATTTTCTTCTCTTTATCTGCTGCCTGGGGAGGTCTGATCACTCTTTCTTCTTACAACAAATTCCATAACAACTGTTACAGGTATGTAGAGGCACCTCTATGACCCAGAGGTCACTGGTGAGCAGACATGCCATCAGAGGACAGAACCACGAATTGAATTATCAGACACCTGAGGCCATATCAATGCTTTGGAAGAAGACAAGGGGTTTGCCCTGGGCCAGGAGATGTCACCTGTTAAGGCCTGAGCACTAGCTTCTGGCTTCTACCATATACTACTGGTTCAGGACTGTTTCCAGGAGGGACTTGAGACTCTCTGGAGATCACTGTGCAGCAAGCTGAGTCCTCTCATGGTCACTTGCAAGCCACCTACTCCTTGGATGCTGTCGCATGGCAGTTACCAGTGAAGTGTGGTCATCTACTTACTTGACACGTATTATCTGCAGTCAGGCTATAGGAATGGCAGAGTAGGAAAAAGAACACCTTGCATTTGAGCATGACTTCACTATTTCTTCAAACGCAGACATCAGTAAGGTGTTTCATTGTTTTGGGTCTCTGTTTTCTCATCTGTAACATGCAGATTAGGGTATTTTGTGAGAGTTAGGAGATGACATATGCAAAGTCTCCAGAGAAATACTTTGTTCATTTATTACTCAACAGTGGCAGATCAGTTTGTTATTGTTATTAAGGTAAGTGAGATATTTTGTGAACAGAGGGCAAATCAGAATGTTTCAAAACTTGTTCCTGTCATTAATCCCTTAGAATCTTGGTGAGGAAGTGTACAAAGGCTGGGTTCACATTATCAGTCACACTGACAAGGCCCAATAATCTTCATGAACACAAACATATTCACCTTGAAGAAAGGATATGGGATAAAGATCAGGCCAGCTAACACAGCAGCAAGGCCGTGGAGACCTCTGGCACCCAAGCTCACCTAGAACTAAGCCCTGCACATTGCCTATCTGGGATTAAGGCCTGGTGCTGAGAGCCATTGTGGGTGCTGCTTACATGAGAGCAAGAGTTGTCCTTTGGCTTCAATACCTCTAGTCGCCTGGAACGAAGAGGCATTCAACCTAGTGACTATCTTCAGGGCTACTATAGCTCATACATGACAGGCCATGCATACAGTAATCCCTACAATCAGGTATGGTGAGCTGAGGGCCATGCTTGCATTGATAATGGGACCATAGTAGCCACACAAGAATCATTTTATTCACCCAGTATTATAAGAACATTGAGGGCCAGAATCTCAAACATTTGCAGCTGAGGAAGAGATTTCAGCTGGCTATGACCTGAGATGTCTGGGATGGCCTCAAGGGGAGGGCTAGACTGGGCCATATTTCAGCTGGCAGAGCAGTCAGAGTTGAGAATGAGTGTGGCAGGTGTGTGTTGAGGAAGAGGGTGGAAGAGAGTGGAGCAGAAGATGTGTGCATATAGGTCTCCGTGGAAATGGGATCACTGATAGCAGATACGAAAGACTTTTTGTATGATTTTTGGTGGCTGCCTTCACAAGCACACAGATTGGGTGCCCTCAGTCATGAAAAGGGGAGGCTGCGACCTTACCTTTGAATCCTGAATGACTGTACAGGGCAGGCTGGGAACACAAACTTTCAGAACATACTGGGTAAGAGGAGACCTGTTTCTATGGTGTGTAGTGCCAGAGTTGGACTCAGTGGCTCTGAATCAGCACATTTAGGAAAGCTAATTTTGAGCCTTTTGGTGCTTTTTAAAAGCCCAGGGAAGCCTGCGGCTAGAACTTCTCATTTCTCCGCAGGAGTGGACACATGTTACGAGATGGAAATACACATCCATATATAATCATATATGTGGGCACCCACATGGCTGTCAGTGCAGCTAATGGCAAACCTTGGTCTCTTCTTTTCAGGGACACTCTGATTGTAACCTGCACCAACAGTGCCACGAGCATTTTTGCTGGCTTTGTCATCTTCTCCGTTATTGGCTTCATGGCCAACGAGCGCAAAGTGAACATTGAGAACGTGGCAGACCAAGGTACGGGGCAGTTGTCAGCCTGCTGTCGTGAGCTGGCTCAGTCTCATCTTCTGAATTCCTAGTTTATGCCACACTGGAAATTCGCTCTTGAATAGGATAGGGGATGTGGAGTCCTGACACCCGTTTACAGAGGGAACCCAGACAGGCTCAAGTAGGAAGCTCACAGCAATACTGGAACTGGCCATCTCTAGACACAGGGGCTCTTTAAAGTCCCCTTTACTTCTTCCTTCTGTTCATCTCTCCTTGTTTCTCTGAATTCAGCTTTATCCCAAGTAGGTCTAGACCTGTTATCCATGTTATGTATGATTAGAGGATCTACTAGGCAGACCATTGCCCTTGAAGGTGCCCTTGAAGCTGGTATGGGCATAGCAAGCTGGGTGTGACAGGCCTCACTGAAGACCTTGTAGAAACCAAGCACTAACACTTAATTAGCACTGATTTCAGTAGAGCTTTTTTCTTACAAAGCACTTTCTTGATTGTTAGGTCAAATGTGCTCAGGGTCTTCTGCTTACTTGGCAATGCTGACCTGCAGTTTTATCTCTAGTGGGTAGAAAGGGGGCGGGGAGGCATATGGAATAATAAATGTTCGCGTTCTACTCAGAGATCCTTGTAATACTAGCATTTTGTTTAAAAGGGCTTTCGTTTTCATCTTATTTAATCCACATCTTGGGAAAAACATTTGAGGGTGTTTACTGCACTCTTGATTTTCACTCAGCCTGCGTCTATGGACAGCTTGGGTGTCCATGGGTTTTGATAAATGAGAACCTACATTGTGACCATGGCTTATCTTTATGATCTCATTCTCCAGCCTGAGATTTCTGGGATGCCTGAGTGTGTGTCAGCTTAGCCAGATTCTGTGGGATATGTCTGTGGGTCCTTGGTATCCAGAAGTGCACCTGGGAGGGGCTTGTCTGGTGTTTATCTTTCTTTAAGGAGCTTAGAATATGGCTCACATGTAAGTGTGTGAGGGAACTGAGCCCCCCAATGTCACCTCTTAGTGGGCTGCTGATCTCCTCAGGGATAATTAATTACTGCTGCAGCTTGTGCTGCTAGGATCCCAAAAGAGTTAAAGAGCCAGCAGGTTCCAGAGGTATAATTATCTCTCTCTGGAGAAAGCGTGAACCCCTGAGGGATGTTTGGTTCTGCAGTCGTGCATTCTATTACTGGGGGCCCAGAGCTAAGCGACAATATTTCTCACTGGCTGAGAATTCTCAGCTCCTTGGAGGCAGCAAAGGAAAAAGAGCGAAAAGACTTTGTCCCTGGGGGTGTCCAAGTCATGCCAGCTCTCCTGGAACTTCATTCCTCCCAGGTCAGTGGCTGAAGCACACAGGTTCTGCCCCACTTTCCCCCAGAATGGAGGCATTTGCTTTTTTTTTTTTGGTGACATTCCGGAATGGGTTAGCGATAAGTGGCCAAGAAGCCAGGAACAGGGACCCCTGAAGAGCAGGTGAAGTAGATGAAGCTCAGAACCCCAGGAAGACGCCTTCGGGAAGATGGTATTAAAATGTAAACTGAAATTTGGTTGTGGAAAGCAGTCGCCTGTGGTTCTCTCCGAAGCTGCTTTATTCCGTGTTTTTTTCTTTCTCTTTCTCTGATTTAGCAGAAGAGGATTTCTCACAGGTTCTAACTGGTTGGGTGAATCTTGATCTTGGCAGGGGGAGCTGGTCCTCTTTTCCAATAGAGGAGGAAACCTGACCCAGGAGTTCTTGTAGGACCCTGGGGAAAGCTATTCCTGTTTCTCTGGACTCACATACATTCTTTTTAAAAAATTAATGTTTATTTTTTATGTACTTGAAAGAGGTGTGTGCTGCTTGCATATGTGTATACACACACCCCCACACACCCACACCCCTTTCATCTGATGGTTCACTCCTCAACTGCTCACAACAGCAGGGGATGAGCCAGGCCAAAGCCAGGTACTGGGAAGCTCATTTGGGTCTCCCATGCGAGTGTGGGTACTGGGGTTCAAGTTCCTAAGCCATCCCCTGCTACCTCCCAGGCTAGAGTAACAGGAAACTGGATTAGAAGCAGAGTAAGAGTGACTCAAACTGATAGACTGAAATGGGATGAAGGTTTATACCAGCTCTGGTTTAACCTGCTGTGCCACAAGGCCCACCCCTCACGTATGTTCTTATATATGCTTCAGAGTCTTATTTCTTTCTGTCAGATGGAGGGTCACTATCTCTTTGGAATATAGGATCAAGATCTGGGGTCAGGGTTTGTAAGGAGTTATTTGTATATCCCACTCTGGCCCCATGCCATTTCCTTTTCCTCACAGCTCACGAAATTCGCGCCAGTCTAGCCGTTCACCAATCAGGCATTTCACCTGAGAATCCCACCCCTAATCTTTCAGCCCCATCCCCAGCTCCGCCCACTTACCAATCATTCTTTTTTTTAGCTATTTTTTTTATTTATTATTTTTAATTCATTAATTACATTGTATTATGTGACAGTTTCTTTTTTTATTATTTATTATTTTAATTCATTAATTACATTGTATTATGTGACACAGTTTCATAGGTACTTGGGTTCTCCCCACCCCTCCCCAAACCCTCCCCCCATGGTGGATTCCTCCACCTTGTTGCATAACCACAGTTCAAGTTCAGTTGAGATTTCCCCATTGCAACCATATACCAAACATAGAGTCCAGCATCTTATTGTCCAGTCAAGTTCAACGGCTTCTTAGGTATACCCTCTCTGGTCTGAAGACAGAGCCAGCAGAGTATCATCCCGATCAATTAAAAGCTCCAATCATTCTTAGGCAATTACATGTGACAGTCTCAGGCACCAATCCCCTGGGGCCTGCCCTCAATCCCTCCCAATCCCCGCCCCCACACCTTGCAGGCTCACCTGAGTGACAAAAAGGCCCTCAGGTGCAGCTCTCTCTCTTCTGCTTCCAGCCTTCCCCCCACCCCCTTCCTCCCCTTCCTCCTCGCCTCCCCACCACTGCCATCCGGTTCCTGCCATGCTGGAATAAACCTCCTGCTGGAATAATACCTCGTTGTGTCTGGTGTTTTCAGCTCACTGTAAAGAACCAGGCTGCGGGAATTAGTTGCGCATAATAATGTGTAACTAGAACTCTGTTTTAAATAACTAACAGGGTTGCTTTAGATCCCAGCCCCAACTCCTCCATTTAGTACATTAATTAAAAAAAATTTTTATTTGAAGGCAAAGATGCACACATAGAAAGATAGAAATTTTGAAATGGAGACAGGGTTTACTTCCCTAATGCTCAAAGCATCCAAAGCTGGGCCAGGCCCAAGCCAGAAGCTGAAAGTTCAATCCAGGTTTCCCCTTTAGTCACAGGGGCTAACATCTTCTGTCCCTCAGGGCATATATTATCAGGGATTTGGAATAAGATGTAGAGCAGGACTTGGACCATATACTCTGGTATGACATGTGGGTATCCCAGTTGGTATCTGCTATGTCAAATGCCCACCCCAGACATACAGTACATTTTTGATGATCCAATGTTGGTAGTTAAAGATTAATCTTTTTTTATTGGAAAGTTAGATATGCAAAGAGGAGGAGAGACAGAGAGGAAGATTGTCTGTACATTGATTCACTCCCCAAGCAGCTGCAATGGCCAGAGCTGCGCCAATCTGAAGCCAGGAGCCTGAACTCCCTTCAGGTCTCCCACATGGGTGCAGGGTCTCAAGGCTTTGGGCCATCCTCAACTGCTTTCCCAGGCCACAAGCAGGGAGCTGGATGAAAAGCGGGGCCACCAGGATTGTAACTGGCACCCATATGGGATCTTGGCACTTTTAAGGCGAGGACTTTAGTCATGAGGCTACCATGCTGGGTCCTTAAAGATTGATCTTTAGTCAGAGAGTTTTTATAGTTAACGATCTATAACAATTCTATGTAGTTAACCATTCCCTTCTGGGGAAGCATTTCTATTGGAATTATTATCCCAACTCTTAGCCATATGAGAGTTTTTAGGGGCTGAGGGTGGGATTGGAAGTGAGGTCACTTGTTTTCTGTTTTCACAGCAGGCTTAGGGAGGGTGAGGTGTTCTTAGGGATCTACTACAGAAATGCAGCTTCCAGTGGACTCATCTTCAATGCCACTTCCCAGGCACCTGTATTGTGCTTATAGAGAGAACTGAGTCGTTTTCAGAACTCAGCTTAAAGCCCTACAAAGTTGTTTTTGTAAAAAATATTTTACTTCAGAGTTCTATTTCAGTTTTAGATTGTGAGATAGCAATACGAAACCTTCCATCTACATCTCCCCTCCTTTCCCTTTTTACAAAGCTGTGGTGATTAAAACAAGATGGTACGGATGTAAAAATCAGTACATTGATCAACAGAACAGAATGGAAGACCCCAAAATTAATCTGTTTATTTACAGTCAATTGATTTTAGACAAAAGTGCCAAGAGCATACATTGGAGAAAGGATGGTCTCATCAATAAATAGTTCCAGTGAAACAGGTTGTAAATATGTATAATAATGAAATTAGATCTCTACCTCTCACCATATGCAAAAATCAACTCTAAATAGATGAAAAACCTAAATTTAAGACTGGAACTCATAGAACTGACAGAAGACAGCATAGGAAAAAGGCTTGAAGACATTGGTATAGATGATGACTTCTTGGAAAAGATGCTTTGCTAATGTAGGTAAGAGCAAGTTAGACCAGGCTATGTTAACACAAATGTACACATTTTATTTAGAGCTCCAAGATACAGGTTGATAACTCAGTGATCCAGGCCACTAGGAAGTACTGTCTTGGTTCCCTTGACCACTAAAGTTATAGACACCCAAGAAAAATAGACATTTTCCTTCAAGGCTCACCTCCCTCCTACCTTCCTCCAACCTGGTTCTCAACTATTCATCCCCAAAACACAAGAATTCCAGTGTTGTATCCTCAGAGAACTCCCATTTGTGATAGGTATCTCAGCAGAGTGGCCACCCCATCTGTGATGTGGGGCCTGCACTGATGCAAGCCCCTGTGGGGTCTTCAGTGGTACTCCAGCAGAGAGGCGGACCTCACTTTGGGCACGCTGAGGGGCCTGTCCAAGGTGCTGAACAGGCAGAGTTCTGTTCACCTCTCAGGGAAGTGGTGATGATGGTGTGCATTTATGGAGTGCCTGTTAGATCCAGGTGTGGCTCTACGCCCCTTGCTTGTACTGGCATATTTAATTCTCATAGTAGGAAAGTAATTACTATCACTATCCCATTGTAAGGATAAGGAAACTCAGGTTTACCAGAGAGAAGGAGTGACTTATTTGTGGTTCCACAGCTAGTGGGAAACAACCTCAGGAGGGAATGGGGCCTGCTTTCCAGCTGCAGACTGTGCTGCTTCCCAGTGGGAGAGAAGAGAGCCAGGAGTTGGCCTTTGTCAGACAGCCATCTATGCTTTTTAATATTCAAGTATGTTATTCACTGATGATTCGTTTCGTGGGCCGCCTTGGCTGAGGCACAGTCAGCTATAATGTAATGTCACCAGGGTACTTTAGAGAGTGTGTCCTACTTTAAAAATGGGGAAAGTGTTTGAAGTACGAATTAACTAACCAGAAAAACTTCCAGGTGATTACTTGTCACCAGGGTACTTTAAGGAGGTGGCTGAAATTAAAGCAGGAAAAATATTTTGAAATTATTTTCCTTCTCTAAAAATGCAAAAAAAAAAAAAGCCTGGAGTATTGATTGCAGTTAATGTAAGCTGCTGAAGTTCTCTGATATCAGGCATGCCAGACCTTTTGTTGGCTTTATTGGCCCCACTCTGGCCAGAGCACTGAATTGGCTTCCATGTTGTTCTGCATTGGAGACCAATCTGAACTGTAGTTTAGCACAGACTTTTCCTTTTATGGCTCACACAGGGAACCTTCAGAGGTTGTCTACACCCTGTACAATAAATGCGAAAGCGGGACCATCTTAAGTATTCCGGACGCTATCTTTTAAATACCTTAAGGCCCTAGACAACAATAGGAACTAACAGCCTGATATATTTTTTTAAGTGCTGTTATGCTTGAGTTATGAAACTCCAGGTGCTGAGATTTCTAGTTTCTGCACGTGCACCAGCTGTGGATTACTCCTGTGCCTGCATTTACTTGTCTCTGCCCATTACCATTTAGTTTTCTACTTACAAGAAAATTCACAATCACCATGTCTTTAACCACCTTTAGTCACAGTAATCTTCCCAGTGAGGCCATTAGACAGGTTAGAATGGCTGACAGGGCTTCATCATAGCAGACATCTGGAGCTCCGAAGTTCCCACTAAGAAAACATGTGGTATACCTTAAGAGAACCCGAATCAGACCTCTAACTTCCATACCCACTCAAGTAACAGCTGTGTTGATGATGTGTGAGGCACAGGACAGTTTTTTTTCACCCATATTTTCTCCTGTCTTCCTCATAACCAGAGAATAAGGTATGGTGTTATCGCCATTGCACAGATGGGCAGCATTGAGGCTTATAGAGGTTAAACAGCTCATCTAGGGTTACACAGTTGGTAGGTAATGAAGTCTGGATTGGGCTGGATCTGTTTTACTTTAATGGATTAAACCCTTTTAACACCACACTGTGCTTTGCTCTTTCTTCCCCAGATGATTATCAGAGCATTGAGTCAGCCGTATGATTGCCTAGGGCAAGACCCAAAAAGTGTTTAATAGATTCATGTTTAATGTGACTGGCTTCTCCTGGAGAACTGAATAGAGGAAACATGATTAAGAAGGGGGAGGAATAATGCCATTCTGACCTTGTTCTATAGAGCAGAGGTTCTCAACTTCCACACTGTTGACTTTCTGATCATCCTTTGCTCTTGAGAGGTTGTCCTGGGCATTGTGGGATGTTTGGTAGTGACCCTGGGTTCTACTCACTAAATACCAGCAACTATCTGCCTCTATTCTCCCCTGCCTTGTGCAAATCACAGTGTCTCCAGGCAGGTCCAACTCTCCCTGGGGACCAGAGTTAACTCTGGGTGAGAACTACTCTTCCTCCAATATAAAAAGGGGGCTTCTTGTGGTATTGGCACAGGATGAGTCGAGTTGGCACAGAGTTGGCTGCCACACAAGTTTTGAACCTTTCATCTGAGTTCCTCCAGGTGTAGACCTGATTCTTCTGTTTTTTCCCTTCACAGAGCTTAAGATCTAATTGGGGAAACGGGTGGGGATGGGTAGCAAACAATGGAAGCAACACAAAATATGTGATAGCTCAGTGGAGTGCAGGCTCTGTGGGCTCTGTGAAAGGCCTTGAGCTGAACTTGCCTGTAATCACATTTCTCATTCCTTCCAGGGCCAGGCATTGCATTTGTGGTTTACCCAGAGGCCTTAACCAGGCTGCCCCTCTCTCCATTCTGGGCCATCATCTTTTTCCTGATGCTCCTCACTCTTGGACTTGACACTATGGTGAGTCCCTTCCCCATCAATCGCTATCCCAGGCTTCCTCTGAAGACTTCCTACCTTGAGTCTTGGGTCCAGCTTGAGCTTAGAGCTAACTGAACTTTTTCCCAGAGTGGTAGAGGAATGATGAGTGCCACTGCTAGGGATAGGGATAGTCTTGTATTTCTGGGTGCCCATGAGATGGTGTAGAGGGGCCATGCTCTGTCTTCCTTCCATTTGTTCTTTGTGCCATGGTTTGGTACTTTCTGCCTTGATGTCATTTTTTTTTTCTGCAGAACAAAATCTTTGGGGCTGAATAAGGGAGAATAATATAAAGTCAATTTTAGGGAAATTGCTGTGGAGACAGACTACTACAAATCATGTTGACAGGTACTCAGAGTTTAGTTGTTGGGTGTAAAGAAAGGTTTCTCTGAAGTAGATCAAATGTGAGGTAAAGTGGAAGGGAGGAATTTACATGTCATGAATACAAAAATAAAGCTTAAAATGTCTTAGTGGAAGGCTGTGAGTGCAGTCTCTGGGAACTGGAAACACAGTTTCTCATGCTCACAGCCTGGTGTCCACACCAGGGAAGGCTGGGTAGCCCCACTTCAGCAATGGCACCCTAACTGCAAAGTCGAATACTAATAGAGCTCCCTCTAATGGTGCATGCAAAGGGCTTTGTGGGACCTTCAGGGTGTGATCCTTTGATTTAGCTGTCCATTTCCTGACACCATTTCAGTTTGCCACCATTGAGACCATAGTGACCTCCATCTCAGATGAGTTCCCCAAGTACCTACGCACACACAAGCCGGTCTTTACTCTGGGCTGTTGCATTTGCTTCTTCATCATGGGATTTCCAATGATCACACAGGTAAGCTGCCTTTTGGGCACAAGTGTAAGTGGGGACAGGTAGGTAGGAGGTTATGACTGTCTGTCCTTTACCCTTAGCCCTCAGACCTCATAGCGTACACAAATCATTACTGTTTCCATGTGAGTGGCACCAGTTCATTAGAGATTTTGACCACAGGGAAATTGGTAAACTTGGCTGCTAGAAGATGCTTCTAGCATCTTCATAATTGAGATGTTATCTTCTTGAGCCAACAAGACAGCTGTGTCCTACTTTAAGAATTTGGAAAATGTTAAAGTACAAATTAACTGACCAGAAAATTTTCAGCTGATAATTTGTCATTTAGGAGTCTGTGGACACTTGAATGCTTTCTAGTCCTAAGTGATTTGGAAAACTGAGTATTCACTCATTCAATATGTATGTATGGCTTTCTTGATGACCTTGAGCAAGCAACTACTTATTTTCTCTGTGACCTTGGGCTAGACACCACTGTAAGATGAAGGATTGGAAAGTGTTATCCTCTAAGTCTCCTCTTTCATGCAGGGACTTAAAAAATGTGGAAGAAATACCTGGGGGGATGCATGAGAAATGCCCAGAAATTACCTAAAGATTATATAAAGGTCAATTAAATGCAAACTCATGGGTGGAAATGATCATCAATTCTTTAGAGTGAAATGGAGCAATCTGATGTTGACTTTTGCCTTTGAAGAGTAAGATGTTAAATCGCTTTTTTGGTGCTTGTCCTATTGATTAGTTCAGAGTCAAGCAAAGACTGCTTTGCTTCCATGGAGAGGACCAGGTTTCGGTAACTGTTGTTGACAGCATGGAAGACCCTTTGACTTCCTGTTAACGTGGGGGAAGATCGGCTGTTTATAGTGGGAAGATGGAACTTAACTCTAGAGCTTTTGTTAGGGCTGATTTATTATTTCTCCTGTTTAAAAAGATATTTAATTGATATATAAAGCAAATTCATGTGGTGCAGAATAACATACACAGGCACACATATCTAATATGTAATGATCAGATAAGGGCAATTGGCATATCCACTTCAAACATTTATTTCCTTATGTTGGAACTTTCAGAATCCTTTCCACTAGCTGTTTTGAAGTGCAACTCATTGCTGTCCTGCACAGCTAGCCTGTTGTGTCGTAGAGCTGACAGTCATTCTGCCCACTCAGGTTCACCTCTGTACTTGTTAAGCATTGAGGGCTCATATGCTGCTGGTTGTTTCTCCCTCTTGTTAGGGTGGAATTTACATGTTTCAGCTTGTGGACACCTATGCTGCCTCCTATGCCCTTGTCATCATTGCTATTTTCGAGCTTGTGGGAATCTCCTATGTGTACGGTAAGTGAGTCTTTGTGCTTATGGGTAAGGTAGAACTTTCAGGTAATAACATTGTCATGGCATGCAGATTTTCTATTTTGATGAGACAATGAGAGAATTTAACTGCAGCTGTTTAGGAAGGACAAGAGAATAGCACTTTGGCTTCCAAGCTTGCTTCGGGCCTTTTGTGATCAAGATTTAATACAGGAACACAAAGCTGGTGGTAAATATGAAAAAATCATAGGACTGTGGCACATATTTGGTTTGGATCTGTCTTGGGAACAGTTAGTTGTCTGTGGACAATCACTAGGTGAAGACAGGAGGAGAGCTACGTCCTAGGTGGGAAATGACTTCTTGGTCTTTCCATTTTACCTTAGGTGAGGGGTTCCTTTGCACCTGCTCTTTGGGTGCTGTAGTGAAAACAAAGATCACTTAGCTCAGATGATTAGGAACTGTTATTACCACTAGGAGTCCTGAGATGTAATATGTGAATTTATATTTTCTCAATAGTAAACTTCCAGTTCCCTTATAGGTTAATCTTCCTGTAAGTTAGTGGGGCCATTACCAAGTACACCTGGAATAGTGACATTGTTTGGTGTCATCGTTTCCCATTGTGCAGAGAGGCTTGTCGTGAGGTTTCACCAGGTCATCTCCTGAACCCTAGTCTACCTGTTGACCAAGCACAAAGGATACTCTGTTGGATTTAAGGCACCACCAACTTCTTTGATGCGTGCTCAGAACTGTCCTGAAACTAAGGATTGTGTACTAGAGATAAGACCAACATAGTAGCTATCAGGAAAATTAGAATTTCCGGTTCAGATGATCTAACTGAACTTAATATCCAAAAGAGATAGGAACATGCTGTGTGCTAAAAGGAAATGCAGAATATTCCTTGGAATTTGTAATAAAAGAGGGACAGATGCACTTTATGGAATGCAGAAGGAGGTCCAGGCCAAGATCAGGAGTCTCAGAGATCTGCTCATTAAACTGGCAGTCCAGCAAAGGCCACCCTGACTGCCAGGAGTCCGTGATGTGAATGTCTTAACGTCAGAGTAATTGTTAGTCTTTCAGCAGATTCACAATGGCGTCTTGCTTTCCTGGAGACTTCATTAAAGCAAAGGTGTGGGCAGGAATCATGCTGTAAAAAGAGGAAAGCGCCTGTGTCAATCTTGAGTACCCAGAAGTAGCAAAATATCATTGTCATCTGTGAGTGTTCGTGGAAGAGCAATTTGTATTTGTATCAGACTGGAGATCACATTCCTGTGAGAGTTAGAGTTTAGTTCCTGGCAAGAGCAATCGGCTGGCATGCCAGCTTCCCTGTAGAGATCAGAGACCAAGCTGCCACCACTGTTGGTTGATAAGAACAGCCAGAACCTTACCGTGATGTTGCGATTGAAGATCTGATGACAGAGTTAGAGTGAGGCTTCAAAGTACTTTGTACCTCAGCAGAGAATGGCTGGAATCCAGTGAAATCCTCCATGACAAATCTTTACTTTCTGCCCAGATACCAAAGTCCTTTCCAGGAGAGGCAAGGACCAGCCTCTAAGGAAAAAAACAGCCCCTGGTGGGCTCCCCTGGAGCTGAGATCAACAGACAGACTTGGTGCCATGTAAGAAATGGGCTTCAGTTCCACACTGGCTCAAATGCAGATAGTCCTGTCATTCACCTCCTGTTACCTCTATTCTGACTGCTAATTGCCACAAAAGATATGGTTCCTGGTAAAAACAGTCCTGTGTGCTGTGGTCTAAAAGATCATTAAAACAGAAACCTTTTAACATTCTACTTTTTGAAGTTAAATTGCTTCTCCTTATCACTTCTCCATGTAAGTCTGATAGCAGAGCTCTCTGTTTTGAAGGAAAATAAATTTTGAGTGCTTCACTACTTGGGCTGTTCTCCTTTTCCTAAGACTGCCCATTAAGTTTTGTCTCCTAAGTGTTAGTGTTGGACCAGCCTCCAGAATCTGAGATAGTTGACTCCAGCCCTATCTGCTACATAAACCAATAGTGTCTGATGGCCCTGCCCAATCCTGCCTACCACATGCTCGGTCCTCATGTGCACCAGTGGGAACAGCAGCCCAGTCAGAACAATCTCCAATAATCCCCGCCAGGCTTTTCCCCAGTCCTGGTTCCTGCACATGCAAGTGTGTGCGCAGCAGACTTGTCCAGTCTGTCCTGTATCCCATTCAACTTTTGTATACACTGTAGCCTAGTTCAACCCAACCAACCCCACTAACCAGCCCACATTTATGTTGGTGGGTACTACTGCCCTAAACCCTGGTTCTCATGCTCACAAGAAGGAGCTGTAGCCCATCAGAGAGGCACCCTAATGGGCTACAGAGGCCCAATCCCAGCCCTGGATCTTGAACTTTCCAGGTGGTTCTTCAGTCTAGATTGACAGCATTTACCTCCATTCCCCGCACTTGCTAACAAAGCTTGCTAGCAAAGCCTGACCAGTCTGCACTTACTTTGGCTCATGTGTGCACCAGTGGATATGGTCGCTTAGTCCAGCATGGCTCTTCCCCTAACCCAGCTCACATGCAGGCCAACAGCTATTGTAGCCTTGTCCAGCCTTGTCTGCCCCTAGTCCCAGTTCTCATGCTCACCAGTGGGAACAGTGGCCTAACAGGGGAGTCCTGGCTCTCCCACTACTGCCCACTCCCACCTCGGGTCTTATGTGTGGTAGTGGGTGCTGCAGCTCAGTCTGGCTTGACCCGCCTCACCTTGGGATCTGCTGGTGGGTGCAGTAGCCTGGCCTAGCTTGGACTGTCTCCAATCCTGGCCCTAATGTGAACTGGCTGGTGTTGCAGCCCAGCCCCTTCTGGTTCTCAGATCTGCCAGTGGGTCAGCGAATACTGTAACCTGGTCTGGTCTGGACTGCTCCCAATTTTGATTGTTGTGCTCACCTGCAAGGACTGCATCTTGACAGAGCAGTTCCTCAAACTCCTCTATCAGGTCACCTCCCAGTGGGAGATCTTATGCACACCGTGAGTTCTTGGCCCAGCCTTACTTGGCCCACCTCATGTGCTGACAGGCACAGCAGCCTTACCTGACTGACGCACACCCATTCCAGCTGTCTGTATTGGGTGCTGAAGCTGAGTCCATCCCCAGACTGAGCTCCTGCATTGTTCAGTGGGTGCTGAGACCTAGCCCAGCCTGTCTTATCCCAACTCTGACTCTCATGAGCACTCCAACCCACACAGTTGCTGACAAGTGGAGATGCCCTGACTGGCCTGACCAATGCCTAGGGCTGGATCAGATGCTCACCAGTGGGAGCGATGGCCCACCAGGGGAGTTCTGCTAGTTTCCCCCACCAGGCCTGCTCCCAGACCCAGATCTCACATGTGGCAGTGGGTGCTAGGCCCTTATCCAGCATAGTCTGCCCTGTTTGTCTCTGCCTTTGTGTGAATTGGTGGAGGTTGCAGCCTGGCATGCCCCACACCCTATTCTTGGGTAGACCAGACATGTTCACGATTCCCTAAACCTAGTTAGCTCACCAGCGCGCCACACCAGTATGCAAACCTAGGGCTCTTGCCACTCTGCCCCCATTCCGCCTGGGATGGAGCATGTGAGGGAATCCCCAGACTCGCTCTGTCTGCCTGGACACAAGCCACCAGGTCCCTGCATGCATCTGTCAGCACCACTCCCCAGGTCCCCTGCAAGCCCACAGCTCCAGCCCCCCAGGAGCCCACCCGAACTGGCAGAAGCCTACCAAGGCATCCAGTTTAAAAATATAAATCACCAATGGTAGTGCAGGAGATAGTTCTTTAATAGATTTTTTTCCAGGGTAGACTCACTTTGAAAAAGTAATTTTCCTTTCCCTTAGAGCCACTAGAGGAATCTTCTGGCTGGGGAGATGAGATTGTACAGTCACCACTATAATCCCCTGTTGGTTAGCTGCGTGGCATCATGTTGCACATTTCCCCAAGTTCTTACGTCATGAGAGCTTGCTGTGTTCCACTTCATGCAGTTTCTTGTTTCACCGTCCACTCCCCAGTCAATCTCATTGTCCTTGGGAGGACTGTCAGGCACACAGCAGGCAATGGCTTTGCTTGATGCCTGTCTTCAGTTCTTGTCACCCTGTTGGCTGAACTTGGCAAGTTCAAGTACAAAGCAAAACAAAAAAGTCTCTCAGGAGTCTGTCTATTCAGGCTTATTTTTTTCTCTAAAACCCCTCTGCCTAAGCTCCATTTTAACTTCCCTCCACCACCAGGTCTAGAGTTTCCCAGTTCATTAACCAATAAAACTGAGAAACTATAGGCCATTGCTATGGAGGTACACTAAAGAATCTGTGGAAAATGGAATTAAAAAAGAAATATGTTTTGGTAGCAAGCAAGTTAAGTTCTGTGCAGTTTTTCACAGTATACATTTTCTGCTTTCTGTTTTTTTTTTTTTTCACGGCAGAGTTAGAAAAAGAGAGAGAGAGAGAGAGAGAGAGAAAGGAACAGAGAGATCATCTGCTGGTTCACTCACCAAACAGCCACAATGGCCAAATTTGAACCAGTCTGAAGCTAGGAGAAAGAAACTTCTGGATTTTCCATGTGGAAGCAGAGATCCAAGAATCTGGTCCATGCTCTGCTATTTTCCCGGGTTGTATTAGCAGGGAGCTAGATCAGAAGTGGAGCAGCTGGAACTGAAACCAGTGCCCATATGGGATGCTGATACCACAGGCTGCAGCATTAGTTACTATCCCACAGTACCAACCCCAGAGTACATATTTTCTATGAACTTTTTGGAGACCCTTGTAACACATACAGGTGAACATGTGAAACCAAATGGACAGGTACTAAGTGCTTACTTTATTTCCTGTATGCTCCTGGAGAAAAAAAATAAGCTTGAATTTGTAGAATTCTCAGGGGCGAATTTGTGTTTGTCTTGTTTGATTTTTTTAAATTTATTTTCTTTAAGAAAAAAATCTTTGCTGAGTTCAGCCAGGAGGACAGGAAGCAAGAACTGAAGACAGGCATATTCCATTTTGTGTAAGCCGTTGCTAGTGTGAACCAAACACCACTTACCGGGATGTGGAAACAGTGGGATTGTTTTCCTACATCCACAGGCCTGTCAAGTAGCTACCAAGCATGGGCAAATACCCTTTAACATTGAGAACAAAGTCAGTGCTAAGCCGCACATTCCTGGCTGTGAGTCCTTTTGCAGCTTAGAGATAAGAAGGGCCTGGTTAGTCAGGAGATTCTTGAGAAGGTGGCATCTCAAAGATAAAAATGGGTGAAAGAGATAGACGCTAAGATTTAGGGATTATTGAGATGAGTTGATTGCCAATCAAAAACAAGAAAATGTAAGTATCCACAGAGGGGTTTGGCTGTCAGGGACAGGCCTGCAATTGGACTCTGCAAGAATAGCTTGGTCATTTACTTGTAAATAGGTACATACAGGAATGGAGATACACATTGTATGATGTAACACAAAATGCAGATGTTGAGTGCCTTGTTAAAAAAGGGTAAGAATTTCAACCTGGTGGTGGGAGGAGAGTTAAACCTGGTGGAGTGCTCCTCTGAGCACAGGATGCCATGCTCCTGTACAGCTTACCTGCCGGCAAGCAAGCCCTGAACACACAGGCAGGAGAACAGCCTGTATAAAGACTGTATCCAGAGCAAGGGCAAATGTATGGTTTGTAAAGGCAACAAGCATGAAGTTCCCCGAGAGAAGTAATTGATTAGTTGAAGCGAGTTGTGGTCCAGGATCAGCTGGCTGTACGTAGATGCAAGTCCTTGAATTTCAAGTTCATTTCCTGTTGACTACATGTAGTTGTTGCAGGCCAATTTCTGAAACTCAGCTCTGTTTGTTGAGTCTAGTAGTGTAACTACAAGCTCACCATTTATTTCTTTCCTTTCCTTTTTGTTTTCCTACTTATTTGGACTAATCTTTGAGACGCAGATGTACAGATCCTGTTTGGGGCCTCATTCTTGCTGTCTTACTTCTTCAGGCTTAAAGTCATGAAGTAAGCATGTCTCTTGCGTATGCTCAAGGCTTCGCAAAGGAATGCCAGCCTCTGAATCTTACTCAGCCAGAATTAGGCATTTAATACAAGATGGATTTGGATCACTGGAAAGCACAGAATGGGCAAAGGAAGTTCATTTAAATAAAAGCCAAAGGTTTGATTAGGAACTTTGTGACTTGGAGGAGAGCCAGGACATGGTTGAGCTGGCACTCGGTGAGAGCTGGACGAGGCCAGGAGCTGGAGAGCCTGGAGAACTCATACAATGAGCGGGAGGCCCCCACTTTGTGACTCTGAGCTGCATCTGCAAGGCCAGCCTGCAAGCTGGCAAAATACACAGCACTGCGATAGGACCTGGAGCCTGTTTAAGCTGTGCTCTTAGACCTGGTGTAAGGTGCAGGGAGGGAGATGACGGTGCAGAGCCTGAACTGGTCCTGCAGCTCAGGTGTTTTCGTTCTCACACCCAGTACTGGTCATCTGATTCAGGCTATCTTCTATTGCAAACAGCACCCATCTTCCAATCCTTCCCTTGAACCATGAGGTGCAGCTCGTTGTCCTCCCGGGGAAAGGCTGGCACTTTTACTATGATCCTTTTTTTGCACTTAGAGCCTCTTCATTTCTTCATCAGATCTGATCTTGAGTCCTATCACATCTGTGCCCCTAGACTAGATAGATACTATCACATCTTGTGGTTGGCTTGGAGAAGAAGAATAGCTTGGCAATAGTATTGATCCTGATACTAGAAATCTCTAGGTTTCTTGTTTATGCAAAACAACTAGCCTGTTATGTTTTGGTATGTTTCACCCTGCATTCCTCTTCCTTTCTTCCACGTGGTAGAAAGCAGGCACTGACAACCCAGGACCAGGAGAGAGAGAAATGGATCCGATGGGGGAAATGAAAGGAGAAGGCATCTGGAACCGGAGGGACAGACAGGGAGGTGATGGCAGGAAGGGCAGAGATGGCAAATGAAGGCAGAAGAGGAGCACCCAGTGAATGTGAATGCACTTGCTCCTTCTGGAAAAAGGGCAAAGGAACCAGAAATCCAAGGAGCTGGAAAAGCCCGAGAATGGGAGAAGCAGGAGGCAAAGGTGCAGAAAGAAGGCCCCAGGATGTGTGGAAGAGCATTCTCTGAAAGAGAAATTGTCATAGGAGTGGCAGCTTTCCTAGACATGCCTCAGTTCCCCCTGGACCATCAGGGTCCCTCGCATGACTTGCCTCAGTTCCCCCGGACCATCAGGGTCCCTCCCTTAACATGCCTCAGTTCTCCCTGGACCGTCAGGGTCCCTCCCTTGACATGCCTCAGTTCCCCCTGAACTGTCAGGGTCCTATTTTTCACATAAATTATTGACTTGAGGATTTGCAAGAATGATGAGAATTTCGGCTGAGTCTGTGTTTAAGTCTGAACTGCTGACTACAAAGGAACTTGGGTTTAGGGATCGATATCCCACCATTCTGAGAAGGCCACACTTCTGATAAGTTCAGGAAGGAATACAAAAAAATGCCTGACTCCCAAACAGTCCTCAACAGCTTTTCCCATAAAGAAGTGGTTTAAAAATCTCCCCGCACAAGGTGAGTGGAGGGATGGCAGCTACGCAGCACAAGTCACTTCTCTGTATTTCACATTAGTGACATAGATGAGTATCCATGAAGACCATAATCTTTTTTTTTTAAGATTTATTTATTTTTTATTACAAAGTCAGATATACAGAGAGAAGGAGAGACAGAGAGGAAGATCTTCCGTCTGATGATTCACCCCCCAAGTGACTGCAATGGCCCGTGCTGTGCCAATCCGAAGCCAGGAACCAGGAACCTCTTCCGGGTCTCCCACGCGGGTGCAGCATCCCAAGGCATTGGGCTGTCCTCGACTGCTTTCCCAGGCCACAGGCAGGGAGCTGGATGGGAAGTGGAGCTGCCGGGATTAGAACCGGTGCCCATATGGGATCCCGGGACGTTCAAGGCGAGGACTTTAGCCACTAGGCCACGGCGCCAGGCCCGAAGACCATAATCTTTTGAGTTCCAACAAAGTGGGCCATGAACAGTTGGAATGTGTGTTGCCTTTTGCCTGCTATTATCATCTTACACAGGGTGGAGATAATTGGACTCACAGAAGAGTGTCTTTGGAAGACATCAATGCACAGTGGCTCTCGCTTAATGTCACAAAGATTCTGTAATACTCTCTTCTGTTGACCTCTGTCTTACCTGGCTTTCCAGGTTGTCTCTAAGCACATGAGGCCATGTCAGAAGATAACCATGTTTATTATGAATATGCCAGGCTGCAGCAGATTCAGACACAGGGTCTGGCTGGAACCAAGCTTTTTAGATGTCAGCCTGGGCTGACATTCCTGAACCTCACTGCCCAGCGTAGTTAACATCTATTTAAATGTTCAATTTTTCCTACTCTTCCTGGCAGCAAGTCATTTGTCTGATGGGTTCCTGCATAATAAGGGTCAAATTGACATCAAGCTGGGGCCATCCCTGGCCAGTGGTGCTTGAATGAGGAGTTTTAGTGCCTGCCCTCTGACCTCACCTCACCCTCCTGCTACTACATCTCATACTCTGCTTGTCTGTTTTTAGGCTTGCAAAGATTCTGTGAAGACATAGAGATGATGATTGGATTCCAGCCCAACATTTTCTGGAAAGTCTGCTGGGCGTTTGTAACGCCGACCATTCTGACAGTAAGAAGAGGATCCTTTTTTTCATGCAAACAGCACCTTGTATTTGAATACAGCTTGTGCTGTGAGCTGTATGTGAGCTGGGGAGGTCGGTGGGATGGATGTTATTCTTGCCTTTGAAATGAGGAGACAGTTTCAGGGAAGTAAGATGCTTTGCAGAAAGGTGTCTAGCTGGCCAGAGGCAGCACTGGGACTCACACACAGGTCTTAGGAACACCCCTGTAGAAATTTCCATTTTGTCTGTCTGCCTCCCATGCTGAAAATGGGTATAAATTGTTGCAAATGTTTGCTACATGCTGACCACATTGGAGGCCTTGTTCAAAGTGTTTTCTACATGTAACCACATAGCCCCTTCACAGCAGCTGTTGCCATTGTAACTGTTTCCATTTTACAGATGCAGAAACTGAAGCCCAGAGGTGTGTGATTTGCCTCATGCACCATTGTGACTAGCAACAACCTGGCTTTGAACTCAGGCAGTCTGATTCTAGAGCTCATGCTCTTTTTTACCTGCTACTCAGTCCAGTGGCTCAACAACTATGTTTTTGTATTAATTAGACATTTATTGTCCACTTTCAGTTGTTTTGAGGATTATCTTGTCATCCTCAAATGTGATGATGGCATTTTAAGATAATTCGATGTTCATCTTAAAAATCAGAATCTGTCACATGTCAGTAAATTTATACAAGGAATTGCATTTATATAGTGTTCGTTTTTTCATCATGCCACAAACTGCCAGCTTTATGCTTCTTCCTCTGTAAGCACCATAATTGGTGAAGATCTTGCCTTCCTCTTGGTATCCTGTTGCCAATCTTGGAGGAAGGTAACTCCAATTCCATGTAAATCCAGTAGGTGGAGCTAGAAACCAGATCAACGTTTTCATTAAGGCGGGCCAGATTCGGCAAGACAGGGTGAGAGTATAATTTCAAATAAAACTATATTCTCTTCCTGTTTTAAAAAAACTGTCGCAGAGCTCATTTTAATCAAAATACATCAGTTTCTTTTTGAGCAGCTAGAGGGTTAGACAGATAAACCACTCTACATTGATATGCCTTTGCATTGATAATAGCAGCTGTATCCCTAATTTTATAAAAGCTGCAGTTTGTGTGAAGTCTCCCTAGACTGGGGGCATGCGCGTTGAAAAGCATGAAGATAGGCTTTCAGCCTCCTGCTATAAATTTCCCTTTGTCACGTCTGCCAGGATAAAACTCTCTCATGGGCTTGGCCCTCAGAAATGCTAATTTAGCCACCAAGGGAGGCCCACCCAGGGCTGAAATGTGTATGAAGAATTTGTATTTGCTCAGTTGGTGGAAAGAGAATGCTCTTTTAGCAGGCGGTGTGGCCTGGGGTGGTTCCTGTCTGTCTCACCTCGTCATCTCCCCGGTTACCACTATACATCACTTGTGCTTGGCTAAAAGCAAACCTGGAATCCATTCTGGATCCTCCCTTTGTATCCCTAGAAGAGATTCAGTGTGAAAAGATTTTATTCAGTTACAGGGCCCATCAGCATATTGACCAGAAGCACTAGTATGCTCTCAGGCTAATGACTCTGCCTGGTGGGTGATTCTTCACCCTCCCCACTTTACAGATGTGTGCACTGAGGCTTGCAGAAGAGAAACAACTGGCCCAAGGTGCAGGTGGCAAGGCCGAAAGTTGAATCCGGGCTGTCTAGGCTTCAGACCCTTGTTCTAATACATTTTGACAACGCAGAGCTTATATCATCACGGGGAATTTGGACCATTTGGGGTTAAATTAGTATAAAACTTGTTTCTGAGCAAAAGTTAAAGGAAGAGGAATTCAAGGCAGTGCTGTGCTTTTTGAGATATCTTGACTCTGCTGAATTGATTTGCCTCATATAATTACATCAGATAGTTGGGGGGAAGTTGTAGAACGCATCTTGAACCACGTTCCCTTTCGTAATTGTTTGGCAGCTAGGGACAATCAACACTGGCAGGTTCCATCATCATGGCCAACCATTGGTGTCACGGTGTCACAAAAGGTGAGGGTGGGCCCGCCTTGCTGGCTAAATGATCATCTCTAGTGTCCTGAGAGGATTTGACCAAGGCTGACCTGAAGGAGGGAAATTTATGGCAGAGGACAAGCGGCACCAGGAGGTTGATAAGATTATTTGTGCAATTAGAAATGGACACGAAAGGACCAAGTCCAACACTTACTTTTTTTGCCATTTGTCCATCTGTAAAATGGATTTTTGTGATGCGCTGGAGTAGGCTAAAATTACGGATTTAAATTACTTCAGAGCCCCTAAAACAAAATCAATCATTTTTATATGTGCCTGTGTGGATTTATAGAACTATAAATATTCTCCATGCAATTACTGTATACATAGTCAGATCACGTTACTGAGTTATGCACACACATAAGCAGATGTATTGCTATTTATATGGTAAATGAAATGGAGCCGCCTGCCATAATTACATTAGACTATACTTCCAATAGACTGGTTAATAAGGCTGATAACTCTAGGGGCAAATATTTAAAAGGGGACCCACAGTAGACCTCTCTTAGCATGGGAGTAGTTTTTTTTCTTCAACTGTTGTCCTCAGGTTTATATTGCTTTGAGCCAATATATTGAATTATTGTTGCATTGAAATCACCACTGGGCCAGGCAGCCTGGGCTTTGCAGTAGCAATAATATAGACACTTTGCATTTGCATAGTGCTTCACGCTTTTCTAACACCATTTCTGTATCTTCTCTTTCCTGACACAATTCCCTCCATTTTTTGGCAGTTATTTTCTAGCTTATCATAAGATATAAGAGGTGGAGAGGGAAAAGGATGCAGGGGTGTAAATTATTCTAAGCTAATACTGTCCCAGACAGGAGGAATCCAGGGAGCCATACAATTTCCTCATTGAAATGCCCCTCGAGGGCTTGGATGGGACAGAGAGAACCTTTATGCCATCTTTTCAGGTGCATTCATTGTCAGCAAACCCTTGTTTCTCTTTAGCTTCAGGGGCCAAGTCTTCAGGGAAGTTCTCATGGTCATTGCCAGCGAAAGTATGCAGTGACAAGAAATACACAGAACAGTAACCGTGAGGGTAGACTTCTGAGTCAAAGCAAAGCCATTGTTCCCATAAAGCCAGCGTTGTTTACAGGATGTGAATCTATCTGTTTTATAGCATTTAATTCTGACATGGAAAGTAATTGTGAAGCTAAGATCAACCTACTGGTCTCTGGGCTCCTGGCTCATGCTTGCTCATGATGCTGATCCACCTTGAGTCAGTAGAGGTTTGGGGGTTGTGCGTCCTCTCTCTGTCCCACAGCTAAGTGTAAGACGAAGCTTCTGGCTCAGTCATAGCTTGGGGACCACTCTGGCCTTCATTCAGCCAGCGGCAGACGCAATTCCTGGATGTGGGCCATTCCCCATTCAAGAAGAAAGCAGAACGGATTCGTTGTTACAAAATGAAAATATAGAAATACAACAGCTTTCTATCTCAGGAAAAAAAATATTGGTCATCCACCATGGAAAATGCATACGGTCCCTTTCAAACATGCTCCCATCAACCACCCATTCATCACTTGGTTATTATTCTATCACATTCCTTCTCAGCCTGTCTGCACGCATACACACCTGTGCTCCTTGGCTCAGGTCCTGTGGGCTAACATGCAGGATCAGCAACTAAGTATGCATCATCTTTGCAATTAAGTGTCTTCATCTGGAAAAATTTCTTTTGAGGCCAACATGAGTGTAAACGGTAGAATAGATAGAAAAGCAGCCACCTCCTAATACAGTTTCAGTACATGCCTATTGAGTGAAATAATTCCCTTCATATACTAACTCACCTGTTTATTTCTTCTTCCCAGTTCATCCTCTGCTTCAGCTTTTACCAGTGGGAACCCATGACCTATGGCTCTTACCGTTACCCAAACTGGTCCATGGTGCTCGGATGGCTCATGCTCGCCTGTTCTGTTATCTGGATTCCGATTATGTTTGTGATAAAAATGCATCTGGCTCCTGGCAGATTTATTGAGGTAATTCCATCAGCTCCTTTCCCTGCCATCCTCTCCTGAGGGAGAGCCCCTAAAAGCTGTGTGCATTAAAAAACAAAATATTCAGTAAACTTATTCGAGAGGGAGACTTGGTGATTAAGTGATTACAATTGTCACTGTTTCTATTAAACCCATTTTTATTAGGTATTGTTTCTCTAATGGAGGGGCTCAGCCAGTCTGCAGGCTGGGCTATTATTGTGCTGTTCCTCAGTGCAGTGACAGTTCTTGAGAACAAATGATCAGCATCTTCTTGTTCCTGGGCTTTTTTCATCCTCTCCCCTCATAAACAGTTCAAGCACAGTGTTTGGTTTTAAACCACACATTAGATTTACTTTATTTTTCAAAATCCCTTTCTATCCTAGACTTGTCTCTTTTTTACCATTAGGTTTTAAGTCATTCTCTCCTTTTGTTGTGTAATCCTGTGTTAGGGATGGCTGAGTGCCAAAGTATTGTCGGTGTAAAGTGAGATTTGTGTTAGTCAATCCATCCCTGGCTGGCACCATTTTGAATGCACAGGACCCCAAATTTCACTTCTGAGGAATAAGAAGGGGACTGCCACTTCTGGAGCCACTGTAGAAGACTTGGCAGGCATCTGTTTATGAGAAGTCCCTTGCTTAAGTGCGAAAGGAATTGATTGGCCCAGCCTGTCTCTGGAAGGTGCAGAGAATGACATGCTGGATGGGACAAGGGCTACCTAGGGTTTGGTTCCTACCTGGCAGCTTATTGTAAATGTCGGTTTTTAGACTCCAGGCAGTTGCACTGACCCTGAATCTTGAGGAAGTAGGACCCTCGTGAAGCTTGGTGACCCTCCAGCTGATTCTGATGTACACTTAAATTTGAGAAGCAGTTTGCTACACAGAGATGAAAAGAATGCCTTCTATACATAAGAGAGAAAAATATCTGTGGGTAGCCAGATGACGAAAAGGGAAAAGCTTGAGAGAGAGGAAGCAGGGTGGGAATGAGCCCCTGAGGAAGTGCCCAGCACAATGGTATACTTGACAGAGAGGTGGCTTTATTTTCACTGGACCAAGGATGTGACAGAGGTGGTAAGCAGAAGCGAAGCACCTTTTCTTTCACTCAGTGCATCCTCCAGTTCTTCTCTTGAGGTGAAGTAACTGTGGCCCAGATCCCTCCAGCAATGCTTCTGTCCCACGCCGGGAAAACCTCCCCAGGAGCTGACTCAGAAATCTCTTTCCCTCCGAACAGAACCTGCAGTAGCCTCTGCTACTGTTGTCCGAGACTCTAATCTGACGATCTGGCTGTATACATTTATTATGCTTGATTTGGGACACAAAGGTTGCAAACTGATGATTAAGGGGAGATTAAACTAATAGCTGTAAGCAGCAGCTTCACTTTAATAGATTGTAAACATAATTGTTCCCTCTTACATAGTTGGAAATATGTTTTCTTTCCTTTTTTCTAGAAAATGTTCTAGTCAAATTATGTTTTCCGTAAGGATTTCAGTTGAGGGGCAGAGCCATCCCCACTATTTTTAGCTCTCGTGCTAAGAACCCACACTGTTGAACTAAGTCAGAAGCATGTATTTTTGTCAATAGATAATTAAAATCTGCTTTCTTTTGGCTTTGGATCTTTCAGATTGAGAATTTCTTCTCTGGTCATTTATATACGTTCTGGAAATATGCTAAATAAAAATCCAATTATTTTGATGTAGCAACTCACTGCTGAGACTCCAGAACACAAGTAATTGGGCACATGTCTTTTACACCCTGTGTTTGGCAAAGGAGAGAAAAGCGTGAGCATTCTCTTCATTGGAAGGGGAAATTTGTGTAATTAAAATCCGGGACCTTCATCCTGTATTAATCTTGTGCAAGACAAACACAGAACAGTTGTGGTATTGCTTTCTGTTTGAAATTATAAGTAATTTCAAACGAACTAAGCTGCTTCTCCTCTTTAACATTTCTAGACCACTTAATTAATGAGGGTTGATCTTTCTCATTGCCTTTCTTGGTAGCGGGCCTCTTGGCTTGTAGTGTCGGGGAAGGTGCCTTGCTGCTGTAACCATGTGTGTCTTTGGCTTCTTTGCAGAGGCTGAAGTTGGTGTGCTCGCCACAGCCGGACTGGGGGCCGTTCTTAGCTCAACACCGTGGGGAACGTTACAAGAACATGATCGACCCCTTGGGAACCTCTTCCCTGGGACTCAAACTGCCAGTGAAAGATTTGGAACTGGGTACCCAATGCTAGTCTAATGATGTGAGACAGTGCAGACTCAGTCCTGTTTTTCCTCTCTGCCTTTCCCTAACATTTTTCATAGCTCTCCTCCCATTATTCTTTTTTGTTCTTTCCACACCTCAGTTCACATCCATGCATGACAGCAGTTATGTAGAAAAGTAAGACTTCGTGTTGCACGCTACAATGAAGAGCTAAGTAAGCCAGTTGGAGTACAGTCCACTTGTATCTATGTCCGTTTGGATAGGGTTGATCTCCTGGGCATGTGTTTTCATCCCATACAAGCAGGTCCACTAGGAAAGCTCTGGAGTGTATGTGTAACATTTGGCCAATAGAGAAGTGTTCACTATGTTCTGTCCTTGGGGACTGCTGGGAAGGCACATACAGAACGACATCATAGGATGGTTCCATTTGGAGCCATCAGCACTATAGATCTGAGGTAATGCAGAAGTTTCATTCAGATACAGAAAGTTTTGCATAGGGTTTGCTCAGAGGGCTAGCAATAGTCAGAAAGTGTTTTAGATATAAGACGAGGCTGGAAGATCCAGTTACCATTGAGTAATTAAATTTACATTTCTGGTAACAATTGACATGTTTCCTTCATTCGGATCAACTGTCTCAAGTGTATAACAAATTCAAATGGTTTAGTCTCTACATACTGCGAATCTGAAAAATGTGGGTTTTCTTCCCTCACTTGTCTTTTTGTTATTAAATAGCCATGATTTTAGTTCTTTCAGCCATTTTTTCTTTTGCAGAAGAATCCCATCTTATAATTTGTGCCCAATTTTCTCTGTTGAGTGTAGAATTCCATTCAAGTTTCTCCAAGTCATTGAGCACAGTACTTCAATGGCCTCGCCTTGTGTCTCTTCTCCTCTGAATGTCTTTCTATAAGCTATACACCTGAATTCCAACCTCTGGGAAACCAAGACTTTCCCTGGATCTGTGGATGGTTTTTAAATACAGGACATAAACTCTTAAAAGCCAGATAACTTCTCATTTTTTACTCCTTTTTCATTCACAGTAAATGCCAATTGTGGTCATAGAGAAATAAAAGGAATGCAGATGATAAGAGAAAGCAACCACAATATTCACTGCTCTGGTAGTACATTTTAGGTCACTGTGTTTACAGAAAACTCTGATAGATACAGCTTAGGTAAGTAGTGAGTGAGCCAATTAAGACTATAGCTTTTAAGACTACATTTTAGCCAATTCAATTTTAAAGGTTCCCTATTCACAGTCCTCACTCTAACTGCACTCTAATGAGAGTAAATCTTGTGTCTGCAGAGAGTGGCAAAGCTGTAACCTTTATTATCTTCTTGTAGCCTGAACATGCATATATGAAATTTTTAAAAAGTGTTATGTGTTCACGTAGTGTATACTAGTATTCTGTCCTTATAAATAACTTATGAATCACTGTAGAGAAGGTGGGTTTAGAATAGTGTAGTCTGGATTTTTGTTTTCCCGTATAGTAATAATATCCAAACCTAAAGTTGTTTCCAATAGGGGAAGCCATTTCAATCATTTTTTTATTCATTCATGTTTATTACAGGGTCTCAGGCAAAGTTTTAAGTTCAAATCTTGTATATTGATGTGACATTTTCATGCTGTTCAACAGCAATGAAACCCAACAACAGGCTTTAATGTAACATTTATTCACAATGACTTTATTTGTTAAAAAAAAAAAAAAGCATTGAGTGATTTTGCTGAGCTCTTCCGTTTCTAGGGTAAATATCATTGCCATTTGCCAACAGTGATGTGAATTTCCAGTTTTGAAGAGTAGCTTGTTGCAGGTGTTAGAAAAGGAAACAGAATGATGTTTGAATGTCAGAGCGTCATGTCTCTTGTCTGCACTTTGTGTTGGTTTCCTTCCTTATTCTCCTTCTTTCCCTGTTTCCAAATCTAGAACTTCATAGACTATATCTTACCTATTTCATGCTTGCTGTCAAAACCTGTCTGCCATTGACTCTGATTTCCCCCAAGAAAGCCATATTGTTGAGAAGTTTCCATTAGTGTATTAGATGTCTTAGAATGGTAGCAACAATTATTGATAGGATGGATATCAGATGGAATGAGAGTTAGAAAAGAATAAGTGAGGCTTAGAAATCATCTGCAGCCTTTTTAGTGTATAGGTTGAAGAAAAGAGCTTAAATCTATCGGTGTTCTCTCCTGAGACTAGTGTTTTGCATTACAATGTCTTTTTGGCTTTTCTCTAGCCTTTTGGCTAAAACTCAAGTCTAATGCTGGATGTCAATGCCAACCCAATTTCTGCTAATTATTGGTGTAGTGATGAAAACAAGTGGGGAAACCCCATGGACACTGCCTGGTTAGTTTTGTATACAATGAAAGTTAACTTACTGGTGAGAACAGAGTACTCCTCACCTACTTGTGTGTTTTGTATTTGGGGACAATCACATATATGCTAATTAGATTTATCTATATAAGGCAAACTCGGTAGTTGCTCCCTGAGCAGAATGACCTTTTCGTTTTTCATTTTCTGTAGGATTTCTAAATTTTAGATAACATTCCCTTAAAGTGACATGCTCAGGTGAAATGTTCTGAATTTACCTGGAAAGAGTTCTATTGAGAATCTAGTGTTGTCCACTTATAAAGCCAAGTGTAAGTTTGAGGCTCTCCCTGGCTAGGGTGTGCTCAGTGTCTAAGCTGTTGCTGCTTTTTGTACATCTACTCTGCATAGCTCTCATGGGCTTGACTGGGATGTTAACAGTGGAGAGGCATCCAACTAGATGGATTGTTTCCATGCAATTAAAATGCCTAGTCATCGGGGAGGAAAAAGGAATGAATAAAAATGAAACAAGCAGCATTGTCATCAACTGCCACCCAAATTTTCCTTAAACTAAGGGAAAAAAAAAACAAGTTGCTGAGGAAAGACTTTCTTTGGTTTGCTGTGCAGAAATGTGGGACATTTTCCACAAGAAAGATTATTTCGTGATACCAACAAATGCCAGAAACCTATTCAGAGAAAAAAAGCCATATGTGAAATAATAGTAACCCTGTTATATCCTTAAAGGTGAAAAAATATATATATTTCTTAATTACTGGTGTTGTGGCTTCTTATGCAAATATGTGTCTTGTATAGCAGTACCTTTTGACCTCTTTTGGGCTGTGTACCAATGTTCTGGTTTGTTGTAGTAGCCGCTGTTTCTTTTGCCTTTACACTTCAGTACTGCATGAAAATTGTGGTCAATGCAAAATCCTGATGACCTCCATGTCTTTGAAATTTCCAATGTGTGTTTACTATGTAAGAAATGTAATTGACTTATATTTCAGTGAGCAGCACTTTAAAAAGAATTGAAAATTGTGACCTTTAAATGGATAAGACTTGGGTTGTCTTTATGCTAGTATTGCATTGGAGTTGTTTTCTTTAAGTTTTTGTTCTTATCTACCTGTGCTGTAGTGTTTCCTGTACTTCATCTGTCAGCGTGAGTTTTCCATGCCTTAAATTAACACTTTTCTTTCCTCTGTGTTCTCTTATCAAGCATTTGTGATCCTTTTAGCATGCATGATGGCAAGATCATACCACTGCTCTTGCAGCTAGACTTTGGTTTGCCATCTGCTTCTTTGAGGTCAGTGACTAATGTGAGGGATGCTTTGTGGCAAGTTGTCTTGGAGTAGCAAGACTGAGGCCCACAAATGAATATTTCCTTTGTTTCATACTGGAAACACTGTAGACAGACAACTTACATGCTGGGAGCAAAGGTGGGTGGCTTAGTCTTGATACTCATTTCCCTGTGAAGTGGACCTAACATTTTTAAAAAGAAGCTCCAAATTTCCCAGATTTTGCTCCAGTTTTCCAGAAAGATCATGGAATTTTAAAATGTGCTTTCTGCTCAGGTTTTGTGAGCAACCTGTCACTGAAAACAAAGCGTTGTTAGGTTGTTGTTTATCGCCTCTGTAAAGGAAGCAGTGGTTTGATTTGCCTGCCCTAGATTAAATACATTTTCAGGCAACCATTTGCCTTATAGATGTATTTATTGTTAGGATGATGCTTAGTAATTATCTAGGAACTGCTTTCTGTGTTGTTTGTTGGTCATTTTTTTGCACTTTATTATGGATTTAATGAAGAATAGGTTAATTCTTATATTGTGTACTTGGCTCATGTCCTTGATGCAGGCATCTTATGTGGGCACTGTTGCCTGTGAATAAAGATATGCTCCCTAATCAGGTCCTTATATTTTTTCATTAATTGTACATGAATAAAATATTTTATGTTATAGATGATGCATCATATATATTTATCTTATAGAGTACATATAATATCCTGTGCATTATTCAATTAAGAAGTCATTCTTGAGGCCCTACCTCAAATTTTCTATTTATGTGTACAAATGCAATTTATTGTATATTTGCCTATTATATACTGATATAAATTAGAGTTTATCCTATTAATGTATGAGTTCACAAACCCTAAATAAATGTCAGTGTTTAAAATATAACGATTACAGTATTGTGTCTGCTACAAATCCATTACCCATCATCTTCATTTTTCTTTCTTAATGAACAGTTTTCAGTTATCTTCAGGATTGATCTATTTTATTGTGAGGAACCTGGAATAGCTATGGAAAATTGCCCTTCTGGGAGAATGCGATATTGTGCTGCTGTGGAAACAAATATTAATTAAATTGTTATATTCTTAACTATCAGAATGTACTATTTTTGATGAATCATTTGTTATTCCTCATAAGGGGGAGAGAGAAAGAGATGGGGAGGTGGGGGAATGGTGGGCTGTGGAGAAGATTAGAGAGTAAGTAAGAGCAAGCGTGTGTGCATGAATGAGAACAAAGGGACTGAGCAAGATAATCCCTTGTGTGAGTTTTCATGATTGTTTGCCAGACTAACTTTTTTTTAGTTGCGCAAGCAGTTGCATAGTTTCTGTACTTTGTTTGCCCCAGGCAAGCCTGAACAAAACAGTGCTGGTATCAAGGAACTCAGAGCCTAGTAGGAAGACCACCCAAATAAAGCAGGTGAACATGCTAGTCCCATTTCTCTGTTTTTTAGTGGGTGGAACTCCAGGCCCTCTGACCAGAGATGGGCATTGAGGGTGTGTGCCATCATCTTCCTTGTCTGGTCAGATCATCTCAGAAGCTTGGCTGTTCTCAAACGAGGGTGCGACACACACGTGCTCTGCATCCATCATCAGTTTCAGCGCTAGAAGACTGATGTGGATCACTCTCCCTGGAAAAAAAAGGCCCTGACAAGGTGATGCCAGAATTCACTTGCCAAGAGGCTGGATGTCTCTCCTGTGATTCAGATTTAGTGTGGGAAAGTTAGATGGTAATGAGGTCTATGTACACATTCAGGACTGTCCGTAAAACTGCAATTTAGTGGGCACATAGAGCAGCAAATACCAAACTCAATTTAAATGCTTATCTTCCCAGTAATTGTGCTCCTGCAGGGACAGTAAGAGGGCTCTGTTGGTTTAGAATGTGGTCTGGCTCACCACCCTGTCTCACCTCATACTCCCTTGTTTATTGTGTCTTGTAAATATATATTTGAAAGTTCTCATGCATGCATCCCTCATTTTCTACGGTTATCAGCTTACATCCAAGTTTTTAATTTCTTTCTCCAAACCTTGAAATATTACTTTAAAAATATTTATATATTTAATAAAAGGGAGAAAACATTCTTATCTGTTGGTTCACTCTCCATATATCTGCAACATCCAGGGGTAGGTTAGGTAGAAGCCATGGGCTAGGAACTCTAACCAGGTTTCCCATATGAGTGGAAGGGTCTCAAGCACCTAATTCATCACCTGCTAGCTTCCAGTGTATGCACCTACAGGAAGCTGGGATTAGAAGCAGAGCTTGAACTTGAACCTGGACACTTTGATATGAGATGCAAGTGTCACAAGTTGTGTCTTAATCGGTAGGCCAAATGCCTTCCCCTGAAATATTTATTTGAAGTGTTTCAAACCAGATTCCAGATATAGTGTGTGTTTTTTTTTTAACATTTTAAAATAGTTTTTCCTTACAGAGGGTAAGAAGAAAAATGGGAAGCTTAGAGTTCCCACATCCGTAGCAGGGTCAGTCTACTTTGGGCTGAAGGAAGAAAGGGCACATGAATTGGTCTGGAAGAAACTTATGTGATGTGCATGCTGAGAATTGTCCTAGATCACTTGACTGATCTTTCATCTTCTCTGCATTTGCTTGGCAATTTTTCCTCCTTTCGCACTTTGCTATTTTATTTTAAAGAAAGATTTATTTATTTTTATTGAAACAGCAGATATACAGAGAGGAGAGACAGAGAGAAAGGTCTTCCATCAACTGGTTCACTTCTCAAGCAGTTGCAATGGCTAGAGCTGAACCAATTAGAAGCCAGGATCCAGGACCTCTTCCAGGTCTTCTATCCAGGTCAGGGTCCCAAGGCTTTGGGCCATCCTCTACTGCTTTTCCAGGCCACAAGCAGAGAGCTGGATGGGAAGTGGAACAGCTGGGACACGAACCAGCTGCTTTTTAAAAAAAATTTAACTTAATTTTAAAAGATTGTTTACATAGTTGAGAAGGATGCCTGGCCATATGTGTCTCCAATTAGGGTGAGAAGGGTCAAAATAGAAAGGAAGGTGAGTAGGACAAATGTTTCCATTTTTTTTCCTCCTATGTCTGCATGGAGGGGAGAGGAGAGGTACCTCCTTGCTGTCAAACTACATCAGCACCCGAAGACAGGAAAGACAGGAAAGACTCTTTGTTGATGCCTTAGAGAATCCAGTGTGGGGACAACTGTCCTGATGATATCACTTGAGCGGTTTGGCTCATTTTGAGGTGCCATCAACTTGGCTGCACCAAGGGCTGTGGTGCTATTTCCTTATCCAGCTTAGCTCCTCTTCCCTAGGGTTGTGTTCTGCCTTTGTGTTTCCTACTTGCTTTCCCTTTGTGTCTCTGTTGCAGTCAGGGACTCAGAATCTCACAGTTGCAAATAATTTTAAGGTTACTTATTCTAGTGTTTTTGTGGGAGTTGGATTTACAAAGTGATGCAAAAGCGTCAAACCGTTTCTGTGTAGTTCACTGTGCGGTCCTTCACAAATGAGAACTCCTCTCAGGTCTTTATGCTTTATTTTTTTTATATACGGTGAACAAACCTCATGTATTTTACAATAAAGTACATAGTGATATTTCCAACCCCATTCTCCCTCATGTCCATGTTACTATCTTCCCTTCTCCTTCATTGTTAAAAACAATGTTTAAAGGACATACTTTCAGTTCACTTCACAATCACAGGTTTAACCTTCCATGAGGTAAAGACTCCAACAAATAGCAGGTAGAAAACAACCCATCTTCCCTCAAGAGTATAGACTAAGACTGCAAGCAATAATCAAATCTCAAAATGTCAATTTCACATATCTAGAATACATTATTTTGGATTCTGTATGGTTATCAGAGATCAGGGGGATACAGTTATGTTTGTCTTTTTGCTCTCAGGCCTTTTTATTGGCTCAGCTCTACAAAAACTACACTTCTGTTATCTATGCATTCTATCATATGAAACAGAAACCATGTGTAGTTTGGTGCCCATCCTCTGTAATTTTATGAGAATTTTGAGATTGCAAGTCACTTAACCATCTCTGTCCCACTTTCACAAAACCTCCTCCTACAGACAGATGTGAGCGGAGAATATAGTAATGTGGATGGTGTGTGGGTGAACACTGAAACACGGCCACATTTTCATCCTTGATTCATGGACTCATTTATTTATATTCACAACATAACTGATGTCAGTTACTTTTTTCTAATATCTAACAATTTATTGGCACATAGTAGGTGTTACACATAGATTTAAAAATTGAATAAACAAATATTGAGTATTAGCATTGTGTGAAAAACAGAGCTTAGGGTTAAAAAACGCAAGAAAAAAAAGAGTAAGACTAGGCTTCTCCCTCCACGTTATACCCAATGAGTTTGAGTTTAAAACACACACACACACAAAATACTATGGAAAGTATCAAGAGCAGCAGAAGCATTTTGGCCAAGACATACTGAGAGCAGAGTAAGAGGACATTATCTGGTTGGAGGGATTAGGTGGGTTTTCCTGAAGCAAGATGTTGGTGCATGGGGAGTGTTTTGACTTTCAGGAGGGTGTCTGCATGGCCATTCTGGGAGGATGAATGCCAGGAAGTGACAGCATGACAGTACAATCACTTCAGGAATGAATGATGGACAGCTCTGCAGAGTAGTATGTGTTCATAGAAAGCAAGAGTCATAGCTGAAAATGTTCCTTAGAGCTTGAGTGTCCGAGTCAGATGTCAACAGGCCACTGGGTGCACAGAAGACCACTGAATACTTGGTTGGTATTTCCTGGAAAAGGTAGCTAATGATACCAGAGGCAGAACACCAGCTTGGGGTTGAGTAAAAACTCTTTCCCTTATTAATGTGATCTCAGTTCTCTCACTCAAAATATTAGAGTCATTATAACTCATCTCTCATAGTTGTTGTGAGATTGAATTAAAATTTGTAGATGCAATTGTTTTCTAAATTGTGATTACTTCCATAAATGTTGGATATTTACTCTGAGAGTCAGATCTATGTATTTGGAAAATTAACTCAATTGCAGCATCAAGGATGAATCTGAGTAGGGAGAGATGTGAGGCAAGAACACTGGTGCGGTTGTGCAAGCAGTCAGACATGTAAGGGTCTTGTGATACAAAATCTCCTCCAACTCCTGTGCCTGGGACCATTAAGGTTCTATGTTGAAGTGAGCAGTCAGTCCGGAGAGAACACTAACCAATGGGGACAGACATGCTACGGCTGGAGCACCGCCCTGGAGACTGTTCTGCCAAGTGTGGACATGACATATAGCAGTCTAGGAGTGCAGGGGAGCCTTTGGGGCACTTGGAGCCTTGCAGGTGAGGTCAGGACAATATAGATATTATCACCTCATACCTTGGCTCCTCATGCCTGACTTAATTTGTATTGAAACGAGTTGAGGAATTCTGTGATCATTTATGAAGGATATACATTTCCATGAGTTGCCTCCTGTTGTCTGTTGTTTCTATCCTATGGCATTCACCACTAGTGTTCCGGAGAGAGGCCCAAGAAAAGACTCCTAAGGTTGCCTGAATTTGGTCCACTTTGATACAGACCTTCTTCAAGTTGAGAGCTCTGGGAAGCACAGCCCATGACAATCTCCATGTGCCCCCTCTCCTGGTGAAATGCTCTTACTTCTATATATTTGGTCTTGAGGTGAGGGTAAGAATTATGGTGGAACTTGCAACAGGCCAGTATCAATATTTCACCAAGTTGGTATGATGTCAGGAAATAAAGATCAGCCTGGTAACCGTCTTTGAATGTTTGATTTCCCCTACTTCAGTGACATCTCTAACTTTGGCCACTCAGACAAAACATGACTTCTAAATTCCCTAGAAGCCAGATTTGTTGTTTCTCGACTTTTGACTTTGCCGTGCATTTGTGCTTTGACCAGTAGCACCTGAGCAAAAATGGCAGTGTGACAGTTTTTTTTTTTAAAGATTTATTTATTTTTTATTACAAATTCAGATATACAGAGAGGAGGAGAGACAGAGAGGAAGATCTTCTGTCTGATAATTCACTCCCCAAGTGAGCCGCAACGGCTGGTGCTGTGCCAATCCGAAGCCGGGAACCAGGAATCTCCTCCAGGTCTCCCACGCGGGTGCAGGGTCCCAAAGCATCCTCAACTGCTTTCCCAGGCCACAGGCAGGGAGCTGGATGGGAAGTGGAGCTGCGGGATTAGAACCGGTGCCCATGTGGGATCCCGGGGCGTTCAAGACGAGGACTTTAGCCGCTAGGCCACACCGCCGGGACCAGCAGTATGACAGTTTTGAGCTTACACTTTAAAAGGCCCTATCTATTCCCACTCACTCTTTGGTGTCTCTTTGTGCCACAGAAATAATATGTCCTGGCTAGTCAATGAGCCCAAGGAAATTGAAATGAATGTTAAACAGTTGATTGAAAGAGAGAGAGAAATAAGATCACTCTTGTTAATGCAGCCTAAAGAGAAAGTGCCAATCTGAGACCAGCCTAAGTGAGCTGAATTTTAGGTCACCTGAAGAGATGTGAAAACAAAAGCTTAATGTTTATGCCAGTGCAATTTGGGGGTGGTTTGTTATACAGCAGTAACTAGTGGATATCTAAGAAGTGGACGTGCGACTGGATTCTACCCAAATATAAGTGGAGTTGGTATATGAATCTCCTAGGCATATTCTTCCCTTCGTTGTATGGCTCATTTTTCTGTCTGGAATGTGATGTAATGGAGTAGAAGCAGCCATGTCGCACCATGAAGACAAGAGCTGTGGCTGGTGGAGATGACATCTGGAAAGAATAAAGATCCCTGGGGACTTCATTGAGCCAAATTAACCCTGGACTATGCAATTATGGACTTCTTTCACATCAGAAAGCAGTAAATATGCATTATTTAAATTATTATCATTTTGGGGTATGCCTGTTACAGGAAACCAGATGGAAGCCTTATTGACAGGAAGTAAAATGACCTGGAATGATTAAAAGGAGACCCAGGAACCACTGGGAAATGTGAGAGTTTAATGTTATTTTGTTGGCAAGGACAATTTTTATTGCTGTAACTCCAGACAGCAGTCCCAAAGCACTGAAAAAAAAACAACAGTTCTTCTGTTTTAGGTAGATGAGCAGGGCCAGTTTCCTGAATCATTGTGATAAGTTGCTGTCCAAAATAATTACACAAGCTCTTCCTGCTCAAAAATATCTCTCCCAAAGTACCATCTTATGATAGGAAATCACTCTCATAGATCTTCATGGCCTTGCATCAACAGACCCATTCATGAAAGCTAAACCTTTGTGAGGAATGCTTCATTTTTCTTAACTCAGTGTAAGTAAGTTGAAAAGAATGCCTCCTACTAACTTTATTGCAGAGCAGTGAAAACAGTATGAAGTATGCAGGACTTTCTAATATCAACAAATGATTACTTTAATGCCTGGAGTATCAAGGCCTTGGTGAAGGCTTTGTGGAAGCCCCAAGCCATTGAATGCCAGAAGCAGTTTTACAGAGGGTAGTGTGAAAGTTGATGTAGAGGATCATCTCCTTTCCACTTTTGGTTTCCACGGTGAGGAATCTTCCTTACACCTCCTGGCCTTGTATGCATCTCTTGCAGAGGGAGGTGGCAGCCATTCGTCCTTATTTCTCTCTTCATTGGCATAGGTGGGAGCAGATGGCTGTAGCAAGGTCCAGCCTGGAAGGGGTGCAGATGGCCAGTCCATTTTGTTTTTTACATCGGGTTGTGCTCCTCCAGCGTTGTCTACACTAATAAAGCTGATGTTCTGACTTCCATACAACTCTCCTCTGTGATTTCTCAGTTGATTCAGAACTCAGGCAGAGAATACTCACCAGATCTCAACTAGGAGACTGAATTTGCAGGCTTTACCTTGGGCGGAACAAGACAGTTTGATAGTTTAGTATGCAGGCTCCATAGTCATGGATTTGAGGTTTGGCCTAGTGACTACTATAGCAAATGACTCAGCTTCTACATATGTAAAATAAGCTTAATTTCACCTTTTACTTTGGTTGCTTTGAGTAATAAATGAGATAATCCATGGGAAGCACTCAGAGCAGTAACCAACACCAATCTGGATAGGGTTGGAGTGAGAAATGTTTCCAGGATCTCTTTGAGGGTACTGCATCTGCTTTTTCCTGATCTATGGCAACATGTACTTAGCACTTAATAAGCCTAGGTATTTGTGCTCTTTCAGAAACTCATCCAATATCATGTGATGAATTGGAACAGTTTCACCTCAAGAATTATGTCTATCGATTGATTTTTCTATTTTCCTATAGATCTATATTTAGCATTGCTCTAAGTGTAACTATGAAACAAAAGGACAATGGTTCATTTACAACATATGGGTGTCTCTGGATTTGGTTTTCACTGCAATTGATTGTAGTAATTAGATTAAGAACACATTTGTTCACTTGAAATTCACATATTTATTGAGAAACAGAGGCACTTGCCTAAACACCGTAGTTCAATCTCACTTTTATGAACATACCCATGTATCCAGACATGAGAATATTCATCCAAATAAAACTTACACAGTTTTATACCGTATTGAGCCTGTTAGATTTGTTAAGAGGAAACTTTGACGTTTGTATTCTTTCCTGGGTGCTGCTAGAGAGTAGGTACTTGTGTTAGTTTTCTAGGTGTATTTCCACAAAGCTCTGCAACCTGGAAAGCTAAAGACAACAGAATCTCTTGCAGATTTAGAGATTAAAAATGTGAACTGAACCATTGGCAGGGGTACTTCTTTCCATTCCTCTGAGTTGGATACTTCCTTTTCCAGCTTCTGGCAGTGCTGCCTCTGTTGCCACATTGGTTCTCCCATCACTCACACTGAATTGGAGTTCATGACATCACCTTAAGTGAATGACATCTACAAAAATCCCATTTCCACATCATGTCACACTTACAGATACCAGGGGTATTGGATTTCAACGAACTATATCATGCCAGCACCATTTTTCTGTTTCTCTGTTTTACAAGAAAACTTGCACAGTGTCCATGAATGTAAAGGTAGTTGGAAGGCTGTTTGGACAGAGGTACCTGTCCTAAGGAGGAGAACTTATAGGGCAGTAAATAAGATGGACAGCCTCTAAGGCTTGGATGTGTCTCTAGCATATGGCATCAGTTTGAAAACTAGAAAGGCATCCTTCCTGGAAAATCAGCAATTGAGCAGTTTCAGAGGCCCGTGGGATGAGCTGGTCTGGATGCTGCTTTGGTGGGACCCAGTGAGAACTGTCAGGTCTCGTTGCTGCTTCTTGTCAGAACATCACTGATTTCTACATTCAGTACACATTTATCCAGCTCCTAAAATGTGAGAAGTACTTTTGCAGGAGGAAAGATACAGTGGTAATCTAGAAACATGACATTCTCAATTTTGTGACAGCTATTTCTTACTGGACTATTCTTGCTGGTTCAAGTCACACCATTCCAATTCTGATCTAGGTCCCTGCTAATGCACCTGGGAAGGCAGTGGAAAAACACCCAAGTGCTTGTGTCCTGTTACCCATGTGGGAGGACTATATGGAGTTTCTGCCTCCTGCCTGGCTTTCGGATTGGCTCAGCCCACAGCATCACAAAGATTTTGGGAGTGAACCAGTGGATGGAAGTATTCTCTGTCACTCTGTCTTTCAAATAAATAAGTAAATACATACATACATACGTAAACAAATCTGTCTTTAAAATGAAGTGAATTTCAGTTTTTTTAAAAAAATTTATTTACTTTTATTGGAAAGGCAGATATACAGAGAGGAGGAGGAGGAGAGAGAGAGAGGAAGATCTTCCATTTGCTGATTTTACTCCCCAAGTGACCACAATGCCCAGAGCTGAGTCAACCCGAAGCCAGGAGCCAGGAGTCTCTTCTGTGTCTCCTATGCTGGTGGAGGGTTTCAAGGGCTTGGGACATCCTTGACTGCTTTCCCAGGTTACAAGTGGGTGCAGGAAGGGAAGAACGATCGCCAGTGCCCACCCATATGGGATCCTGGCACATTCAAGGTGAGAACTTTAGCCACTAGGCTACTGTGCCAGGCCCAGAAAATTCCAATTCTTAAGGTTTGTATTATAGGAGGCACAAAAGGTTAATAAATGTATAAATCACATTCTTGCAGATATAACAAACTCTCTACAAATAAAGCAACACCAGGGGAAGGTGAGTACTGGGAGTGAAATGAGATGTGTCTTCAGGGGGGAATCTCGCTGAGGAGTCAACATTTACCAGAGATTTGAGTCATGGTGAAAGTGAACCATACAGAGGTTTCAGGTAGAGGGACTGGCCTGTGCCAACACCATGACAAAGGTAAGAAGCTGGAGTGCTTGAGGAACAGCAAGAAAGCTTACCTAGAGTGGGTCAGGGGAAGACGCAACAAAATATGGGAATGTGGATAAGGGCCTTGGAAGATTTTTTTTCCAGAATATGATGGAAACTACAGGGAGATATTTGGCCAAGGGAATATAGTTGCCTACATTTTTAAAAATTGTTTTTGTTTTTTACTTGAAATGCAGAGTGACAGAAAGAGATCTTTCTTTCAGACAGAAAGAGATATTTCATCTACTGGTTTACTTTTCAAATGGTTAAATAGTCAGGGTGGTCCAGGTTGAAGCCAGGAGCTTAGAACTCTACTCATGTCTCCCAAATGGGAGACATGGGCCCAAGCCCTTGGGCTATCTTTCTCTGCCTTCCAAGGTTCAATGGCAAAGAACAGGATCAGAAGGAGAGCAGCTGGAACTGGAAACAGTGCTCCAATATAGGATGTTGGTGGGATGCCAGTGTTACAGGTGATGGCTTAACTTGCAGTGCCATCTAGCTGGCCCTTGATACATATTTTTAAAAATAGAGCATAACTCCTGGTGTTGGGAGAGCTGAGAGGGCAAGAATAGAGGCAGAAAGAACAATTGAGAGTCTAAGGCTCAGGCCAGGGAAGTGATCCTGATGGATTGGAACAAGATGGGTGCAGTAGTGGTGGTGGGAGTGGCTGGGTTGGTCTTATTTAACATGTGCTAACAGGGTCTTGATGGCTTGGATTAGAGCAACATGTTGAAGATGACCATGGTTTTGTTTGTTTGGTTTGAGTAACTGGTGAAAGTTTGTGCCATCTCCTCAGAAGTCATTAGGGTGCAAGTTTTGGGGGACAGAAAAATCCAAAAGTTGTCCTGAGATCATTCTGCAATTTTTTTGGTCACGATTTTTATAGAACTGCAATGAATTGGGCTTGGTGAGATAGTCTAGTGGCTAAAGTCCTTGCCTTACACATGCCAGGATCCCATAAGGGCGCCGGTTCTAATCCTGGCAGCCCCACTTCCCATCCAGCTCCCTGCTTGTGGCCTGGGAAAGCAGTCGAGGACGGCCCAAAGCCTTGGGACCCTGCACCCATGTGGAATACACGTAAGAGGCTCCTGGCTTCGGATTGGCTCAGCTCTGTGGCCACTTGGGGAATGAATCAAAGGATGGGAGATCTTTCTCTCTGTCTCTCCTCCTCTCTTTATATCTGCCTTTCCAATAAAAATAAATAAATCTTAAAAAAAAGAGAAGTGTAATGAATTTTAAAGAGTTTTCAAGAGCACTTTTCTTGAGATATAATTCAAACCATACAATTCACCTGCTTAAAGTCTACAATTTAATGTAATATATTTTATCTTGAGAATTTTATGTCTATCTTCACAATCAACTTTGGAGTATTCCCCTAAAACTCTCACAATCCTTAGCCATTGTTCTTTAATTCACTCTCCTCACTCTTCAACTGGAAGACAACCACTAATAAACTTGGTTTTTATGGATTTGCCTATCCTTTTCTTCTTATTATCTTATCATTTACTTTTTATGTCTTTCTTTTTAAATTTTGTTTTATGACAGTTTAATAGGCACTGGGATTGCCCATTCTTCTCCCCACTTTCCCTCCCCTCCCCATTGATTTATTTCCCCTCTAGTTTTACAATGGGTGTCTTTCATGAACTTTCACAAGTCCATTATGCTGCCATTGAAGTGTCTCCCAACAATGTAGGCATGGACAAGGTTGGAGTGTCCAGCATCTACTGTCAGGACGTTATTAGCCATTTCACTGCAAGTCCATCCTTGTTCTGTATGCATTTAGACATACTGCTCTCTGTTTCCACCTCTGAACATACCAGTTTCTGCTACACTTCCATTATGCATCTCCTTAAAGACAATCAGTGTACACAATCCACAATGGGGAGAAAAATAGTAAACTTTCATCAACATGAAGTTAACAGTCTAGCAACAAAAATACCAATGCTTTGCTAGGGTGTTGGAAAAGAGTTGGGTTTGCCTATTCTAAATGTTTCTTAGAAAGGGGATCATATGGTTTGTGTTCCTTTGTGACTGAATTTTTTCACTTCTTGTGGGTTCAAATTCATCTGTGTTGTAGCATGTATTTGTACTTTATGCTTAGCTGTTTGTTGTAGAAATATGCCCTATTTTATTAATCAGCTTACCACTGTTTGAATCGCATCTTTGATTATTTCAAAAAACATCACAAATATCTATGTATATAGTACTTTTTGAATATGTTATCATTTCTCTTGTGTGAATACCTAGGAGTAGAATTATTAGGCAATGTGGTAATTCCATTCTTACCTGCTTGCAGAACCATTTTATATTTATAATGGGGTATACAAGGGATCCAATTTATCCCTGTCCTTACCAAACTTATTATGTGTCTTTCTGATTGTGGTCTTTCTAGTGGGTATGAAGTAGCTTTGATTTTTTATTTTCTAAAAGGTTAATGAGGCTGAGCATCTTTTCATATGTCCATTGGCCACTTATATAAATTTTTAGGAGAAAAGTCTGTTCAGATTCTTTTGGCATTTTAATATTGGCTTTAAAAATTTGCATTTCACAACAGAGTGCCTGACTGTGATGTCTGGCACCTGACCCTAGTCACCTGATACTGTACTCTGGGAGGCAGCTGTAGGTCCAAATCCCAACCAGATGTCTCTTAAGCAAGGTTTGATTTCCTTAATGATCTCTCTGAATCACAAGTGTTTTTAATTTTATGATGTAGCCATAATCTAATAGGCAGATGGGGGGAGTCAAGAGTGGTTGGGATTGGCGATCACATTCTAGAGACACCCAGGTATAGATATTATTTAAATCCGTAAGACTGATGAGAATAACAAGGATTGAATGTGACTGAAGACTCAGCCTTGGCGCTCTCTACTAATTAGGGTCAGGAAGAAAAGGCAGAGAGATGATCAAAGCCATTGGGAGGGAGGGCTTGGGAAAGGCAAGTGTCGTTGTTGCCACTACAGAGTACATATCTTACTGTAACAGCCAGCTATCAAGCATATGGAGCTATGCGATCCCGTCACTGTAATTGTAGAAATGTGCTGGGCCGACTAAGTTTAACAGGCCTACACACTCACAATTCCCAAGAAATGTGCTTATAAGAGTTTGAAGTACTTAGCTTTCTAGGAAAGATTTATGAGTTTGGTGAGATGAACTCTTGTTACTGTTAATGGAAGTGAAGCTGCAAAGCTATAATAGAACATATATCTTGCTATCTTTCTTAATGGGAGAAGCTAGAAGACCCATCCCAGAGGACCAGCTAATTACATAGACATGAAGCTAGAGACTGCTAAAGGTATTGCATAGGCCACTCTGTGAGGTACACCAAAGCTTCCAGGGATTTTAGGATTTCTTACATTAACAGAAGGGATTGGAGGGAATGAGGACTTAGACTAGCAGATAAGCTACCTATATTTCACGTCAGAGTGCCTGTGACCTCTGGCACCTGATTCTCATTCACCTGATAATGTAAAGCCTGGGAGGCAGCAGGAATGATATCAGGATTGAGCACCTGGCTCCTGCATTTGGCTCAGCCTTGCCCCAGCTTCTGTGAGCACCGCACCGAGTGGACCAGTTAGTAGGAGTGCTCCTGCTCTCATACTAATAGATCACATGATTTGCTTTTTTGAAAGGACTTAGGAACAACAGTCCAAAGCTACTGAAGTCTGAAGAGATGGAGATGTGGTTCTCACAATGCAGCATGGTTTATGGTGTCCTTGTCCACGGGGCCCAGCCTGTCCTAGGAAATCCTATTTTCTGCAAGGTATGTGATTTTAATGTCGGCTTTAAACGTAACATGTTCCGACTGTGTAATGGAAAGACAGATCGCCTCTGGGCCTAGGCTGAATCCTGGGGGAGCTGCAGGAGCAGCCTAGCCTTGAGATCAGTTTGCCTCTCGTTTTCCAGCCCAGGAAGGATTGTATGGGAGTTTCTTGGACGGGAATTCACTGGCTTGTTCATTTTCATCTGCCAAAGGACTACAATGTAAAGGGCCACAGGGGACAGTGATTTGCATACAGAAATACCCAGAAAAATAGGGCAAAGCCAGGAGGAGGGAAGCGAGGGAAACCTCGCTACTAATAGGCAGGGCTGTAAGTTTGGAGAACTTCATTGGGGATATCCCAGTCAAAATTAAGTAGTAATTAAAGGTATGAGAAGTGAGAGGGGGAGCAGCAGCGTGAGCAGGGCAGGTTCTCCGCGAAGAGGGCCAAGACTGCTTCCCAGGAATTAGGAAATGAGGAGGGCTCTTCAGAAAAGTATTCCCCCCCTTTCCTATTGGATCCCTATGTGTCAGGCATGTTGGGGAGCTGGGGACTTTCCATCATGTGGTGGAAATGAAAAATTCTGTCATTTCTAACTTCAGGCACTCTTCATTCCACTCATAAACAACATCCCCGAATAGAACCAGGGCAGAAGGAAACAGGACTGAGGCCTCCAACCTGGGAGCTCTTCATAGGAAAGTGCCGCATCCAGAAGGGCTCACTTAGAAGCTGAAAGACCCCTGTTTTGCCCACAGGGCAATTGCAAAGCTCTGCTTCATTGCGCCAAGAATGGTGTTGGGGAAACGGGAGAGTGTCCCAGAGGACTTCCGGGAGAGGCTGAAATGTGACTACGAAGGGAGAGTGTCTTGACAAAATTATCAGCAAACTCAAGCAAGGGGGAAAAATGGTGCGGAATTTCCCCTGTGTGGCAGCATTTGTCCTGCAAACAGACTCCCCAAACTCCAACCACAGCTGGCTCGGGCTCAGGGACCCTGTTTCTCACAGCCGCCACCTCAGCGGCCTCACCCCAAAGCGTGGACCCAGTCGTAGGTGTCCAGCTGGACGGGGGAGGGTCCCCCTCAGGTATCCTCCGGGTCCTGCCCACCTAGTCGCCAGAGCACGTAATTGTCTTCCGAGGAGGGGCCGGGCACGCTTGGTGGCGCCGCCTCGGCCTCGGTCTCCGGAAGGGAACTCCCCCCACCCACTAGGGTCCGGCGGCGGGGAGGAACTGTGGTAACTTCGGTCGCCCCTTCCGCTGCGCTGAGGAACTGGTGGCCACAGCGGGAAAAGGCAGCCCGGCTGGGCTGGAGCGCTTCAGGCCGTGAGCCCCCAGCCCCTTCTTTTTGGCTGAGGGTCCCCCGGAACTTCGTCTCTGGTACCCCCGGGGCTAGCAGCTGTCGCGCCGCCGCAGGAGGAGCCTTGGCAGCTTCGTGGGTTGCCGAAGGCGACTCGGTCAGCGCCCAGCTCGGAGCGCAACCTGCCGGAGTGGCTGAGGCGAGCGCAGCCGCAGCCGGGGCCCGAGCTCCGAGGCGCGGGGGGCGGGCTGGGGGCGGGGCGGCCGGGGCCGCCTTCGCGGGCGCAATCCCCGAGCGCAGCACCCGGCGCCTCCGAGCCACCTCCCCCGCCGTCTGCTAGCAAGTTTGGCCGCTCGGATACCGGCGCGCCTCCGCATCCTAGGCGCATTTCTTTTTTGCTGCCTTCGGTGTGCCCCCGTGGTCGGGGAACCCTTCGGAGCGATGCCGACGGATGTGATTTTAGTTGTGTGGTTCTGCGTGTGCACCGCCAGGACAGGTAAGCCCAGGCTGGAGTGGTTGTGGGGGCTGGGGGCGACCGGCAATGGGGCCAACCCCTCCGCTATGCCCAGCGCTGAGACCTGGAGCTATGCGTTGGTCTGGGAAGGGCGTTCGCCTGGGCCAGTCCCTCGGCGCTCTGTCCCGCTCGGGGTGAAAGGGTGAGAATGGGACTCACCGGTCAGAAGATGCTCCGGGTGCGCGCCTTCTTCCTGGAGGACCTGGCCCAGCGGATGTAGGAGTGAGGGTCGCACCCCGGTGCTGCCGGCGGTAGCTTTCCTGACCCGGAGAGGCAAAACCCGCAGCGGGGCGAACCCACGAGCTCCACATGCCCGAACTTAAAAGGTGCGGTGTAAACCGCTTGCCGAGTCTCGCCGGGTCAGGAACCGGCAGCCCCGGAGTCGCGCCCGCAGAGGGAGCGCTTCCGGGCGGCGGGCGGCGGGCGCGGCCGGGGCCGGGAGGGTGCGGCACCGAGAGGAGCTGAGGGAGAGCCCCGGGATCCCGCGAGCCCTTCAGGTTCCGTCCCCGCTGCCCCAGGGGAGCTCTAGGGGCTTTCCCTCTCCCCTGCCCAGGGCTGGATGTACACTTATTGTGGGAAATTGGCGGAGTGGAGACAGTCCAAGGAGGTCTCCCCAAGCTCGGAGCCAGTTTTCTCTGGCTACAGTTGCGGGTTGCGGGGCTGGGAGTGGCAGCAGGGATAACTGGACAGATCCTCTCGAGTCCCCACTCCCTTTTTCTCCCGGGATTCGATTGTAAGGATTGGGAGGCACTTCCTTCCTCCCGCTTCCACCGGCTCCCCTACCCCCAAGTCTCCCGGGGTTCCACTGGCGGCAGCTGCCTTCTTCAGGGTGCCAGTAGTAGATACAGGGAGGTCGAGGTGTAAGGGTGAGCTAGGAAATTCGCAACATTAGGGACCGTTGACTTGGGAGAGTGGCGGGGATTTTCAGTTTCCCTGCCAACCTCTTTTGGTGCGCCCTGTGGACTTCATACCCGAGAAGGGATGTCTGGTTCTTTTGGTGTGACTTTTCTTTACCCTTCTCTGCCACCCTCCGTTCCCTTCTCTGGAGGAAAAGCTTCCTTCACAGGTCAGGGAACACATTTAATCTAAGTGAATGAAGGACACCAGCCTTTGGTAATCTCAGAAGTTTGGTTGATTGCGCCCCAGGCGTTGGCCTGGCCAAGGAGTCCCAAGTGGTGCACCTGGGAGTTTCCAGTTTCCTCAGGACCCAGCTGGCAGCAGTTCTGCTTTGCTTATGGAAAAACGTGGAGTATGGATTTCTTCAGGGACAAAAGAAAGCCAGGTTTCTTTTCTTTGTCGGAATTTCCCAGGCTTCTGGGCACCTGGGCTCCATCTAACCTCGGAAAGTTGCTTCTTAAATTCAGCTGCAGCTGAATTAGACTTCTGGAGCACGTTGGGAGGAGCGACCCCCCTTGTTGGTGCAGGATGCTGATGCAGAGCCAAGGCTGCTGGGTAGAGGAAAGGAAGACAGTCACAAAGGTGATAGGGCAGGAGGCAGCCCAGTGGACTCCTGGCATCCCTAAGTGTTTATCATGACAATGGTGGCCAAGCACGCCTTTGTTCTCATACTTGCTGTTTTGAAAAGTCGTCCAAAAGTGCCTTCATCTGTGGAGGATTGCAGCTGTGGGGCAGGCTGTTTTTGGAGATCTGTAAAAACAAGGGTCTTCGCTGCATCTCCTCTTCAGACTCCATTTGCTCTAAATCCTGTAAAAATTTGGTTGTAGGCAGAGACTAACTCATGTTTATTTATTCATTCAATAGCTGAATGTCTTGCTGGGTGCCAGAATTGCTTCTGTAGAGGGGAAATGACTTGGTCTTTGACTTCTTAGGAGTCTGTGTCTATCCAGATGGAGATTGGAAAGCATTTTTTACTATGTAGTTTCATAGGGGTAGAGAGGACGGTTGTGTTAAAAAGAAACAGAAGAAGGCAAGGGGTTCAACTAATTCTGCGCAGGAAAGATTTTACTGAGTAGGTGATATTTCAGAATCATCCCTTGAAGGCTTCCCAGGGAGTTTTCCCAGGCGGAACAAGTGGGAAAAACTCTCAGGCTGACGGAACAACTTGTGCGAAGTCAGCAAGGCACGGAAGGAGGTGACTTGTTGGGTGTGGCTGTTACCTGGAGAGCTTGGGGTCTCAGTGCTGCTTGACACTGCTGGAACATTGGAGGGCACATGGGTCTTCCACACAAATCATCAGAAGAGTCAGAGACAAGGAAAGGGAGGAGGGTCTCTTCCAGCTTCTCTCTTAATTTCCCATCGCTTTAGGGATATAAGCAAAAGCTTCTGTGGACACCGTGTTTGATGGTTTCCCACACCACACCCCCGTCCCTTTCTTAGGTAGCAAAGGCAGGCAGGCTGGTGATTAGTTTATCATGATCCAAACAGTTGTTTGAAAAAAGTTTATTTGTCAAGTGAGACAATTGTTCTCTGGGCTGTTAACAGTCCTAGATGAAATAAACATGTGGTTCACTTAGTGAGCTACTCAGATATCACAGCCTTTTAATGGAAATGAATAGATGATATCAGGCACATTTTAATTAAAGCAAGACTGCAGTGCAGAAGCAGTTACATATGAAAAGATCTAATGATAGGTGTCATAATGAAGCTGCTTGCATAGCTTGTTCAGGGAAGTTTTTGAAGATGTACTTTGGAGTCAAGATAGGGGGCACTGTGCTGCAATTCTTGTTATTTCTGGGTGAAACAGAATTATGCAATTTCCAGGTACATCACTAACCATGAAAATTTAAAAGCTGCAATAATGGGAGTAATAACACACTGCATCCATAAATTTTCTCCAATGGCTGGAAACTGTAAATAATATAAACTCAATGTTTATTCCCCCATTGTTTTCTCATTTGTTTTTGTAAGCAACATAGGGGGTAAATGGAGTAATTGTGGTGCCCCTAAGTGCCTAGCAAATGCCTTGGACTGCCACTTGATGGAAAAGAGAGATTTTTCTTTTTTGTAGCAACTCCCAAGAGGCTCATTAACTGTGAATTGAATAATGGGTCTGTGAGCACCAGCCCCCAGCCCCAGAGATCATGGAAAATATTGGCCAACGTGGAACAGGCATAGAGTGGATCTTCAGGAAAATTGCTTTTGTGGTATTAAGAACTGGTCAAGTAGTTGTGAAATCCTTTCTTGGAGTATCTTTGTGGCATCATTTTACTCTGCCTGGACCAGGAAAACAGCTGCTGTTCTGGCCAGTGAATTTGTTAGACCTGGAATGAGTCAGACTCAGAAGGATTTGCTGCAAATCCTGGTTCTGGCCTCGAGGGTGGAATGAGTGGGATTTATTTAGCCTGTGGGCGGGACCATGGGATGGCCATCAGCAGCAGCAGTAGAAGTAGCAGAAGCAGAAGTAGCAGCAGGTGTTTCGGTTAATTCAGAGTTCCTAGATCCCAGGGCTAGTCCTAAAGTGTGCCTGTGACATTGATGTGCTGCCTTCCAGATTTTAAAAAGGTATCCTCTCCAGGAGCTCTTTATCCTGTTTAATTCTAACTCCCAGCTTCGGCCAGTTGTAGAATCATTATGTGCAAAGAAGAAAGCTGTAATGGACTTTCCTAGGAAAGGGCAGGAGCTCCATGCTTAGATAAAAAACAGAAACATTAAAATAAAAAAATAGTGGAACCAGTACTCTTACATTACATAAGGTTCAGGAGAGGCCATGTAAATGCTGCCTTATTAATAGGTTTTCTGATTCCCTAGACAGTGTGCAAAGTGCTATCCTTTACACATCTTGCTGTTGGCACAGACATTTTCATTCCAAAGGGCTCCAATTAAAGAGAGAGAAGAAAACTGTAATCAAGAAGCCTAATTGAGTTTTTTTCTTATTTTGTTTTCATGGAGTACTTTCATAGCAAGAGCAGTAGTGTTGTCTTAAAACCAGGGGAGCCTCTTCCCTCCTGAGTTATAATAGGGGTTGGGGAATGAATATAGACTTAATATGCAGATTTCAGAAGCAAACCCAGGGAGAGAAAACCTTCCTAGGTCAGTTGAGAATGGAGAGGACTTGGGAGGAAAGAAACCATCTGTCCCTCTTGTGTGATTCCAGGGAGCAGGGATGGCTTGTGAAAGACAGATGAAGTAAACCCCAGCTGGGTCCCAGCTATGTGCCAGGGTGAGCTGCTAGGGTGCTTATGCCATGGGCACTGAGAACTCTTGGGTTTGGGAGGCAGGAATTACAGTGTTTTCACAAAAGAGGAAATTGGCTCTGAGGAGTGGTGGGTCTTTCCCATCAGCACAGAACTTGTGCGTGGAGGAAGTGGGGCTGGAGCTGCCTGGAAGTGCAGTCTTCCTGTAATATTTCCTGGCTTGAGAGTGGTGTGCTTTCACTTGAAGGTGGGGATCCCAGGGGGTGTTTCAGTTCTGCACGGTTAGGATTCCTTTGGTCCTTTCCAGTTGCAGGGTTCCTTTCCACTTGCAGGGTTCCTAGTCTGGGAGATTTGAGCAACTTAAAAATGGCTGTCATAGTGAGTCCTAAGTCTCTATAAGTTAAACTGTTGTCTCAATAATATTGCAAAAGAGACCACCCAAAACTCTAAAGCTTGAAAGAGTCATCACCATTTTACCTCACACATATGTAGGTTGTCTAGGTGTTGATCATCTAGATCTGGTTTGACTGGCTTGGTTCTAAACTGCTCCAGATGGCCAAGTCACTTCTGTGGAACAACCCCTCCCTCTCCAACGCAGGGCCAGGTTCTTTTCCTGAGGTAAAAGTATGAGGAAAGCAGCCCCACTGCACAAGCACACTCAAGCGTCTGCTTGTGTAATGTTACTCTCATCCTAGTGGCTCACACAGGTTACGTGACTGAGCTCAGAGAAGGTTTGGGAAGGATTTGCAAAGCTGGCAGCACAGGGTGTCAATATGGTGTGTGTGTGTGTGTGTGTGTGTGAAAATTGAAGGATGACAACACAACAAACCACAGACTTTTAGAAAGTTTGCTGGACATCATACCCCCTATCCTGTCCTAGTTATCCCCAGCTCCCCAGAAGTGCGTACTGCTCAGTGGCCACTGCATCAAGCAATGATCATGTACCCACTTCCTTAGGTACTTAATCAAGTCATAAATTCAGGAGCTACCATGTGTCAGACCCTGAGCAAGGCACTGTGGCTGCAAGGATGCTTCCTCAGGCCCAGCAAAGGGCACATTCCCCAGACTACTTTACAAATTCCTGGCCTGCAAAAGACCAGCTTGGAAGTCCTTTGCGATCACCTTTGATTTAATTTCTGCCATAGAAGTGTAGAACACTATAGATCAAACTGAAATATTACTTCCTTTCCTGTCTTTTCAAGGTGATCACAGAATTGCTAGCATGGGAGCTCAGTTGGCAAAAACAACACCCGTCTCAGACTCCTGGTGTTATCACTTGGGCTGCTATAGCTTACTTGTTCTTGGCACAGAGTAGGCACTGGGCCAGTCTTTGTGAACTGGGCCTGTGTATGAGATAAATAGTAGAAGAAAGGTATGTAAACTTAAAAATATTATATTTAAAATTTAAATCAGGAGGTAGGACTTTGCATAAGGTTGTCAGGTTGTATGCCTGAATTCCATAGATATCTAAATTGAGTCCTACCGCTGTGTTTGATTCCAGCTTCCTGCTAATGTGCACCCTGGGAGGCAACAGGTGATGGCTCAAGCACTTGGGTCCCTGCTATCCATGTGGGAGACTTGGATTAAGTTTATAACTCTCTGCTTCCACCTGGCCTAGTCTTGTTCTTTCTTAAGGCATTTAGAAAGTAAACTAGTGAATGAGAGATGCTGTCTCTCAAATAAAATAAATAGGTAAGTATAAATCGAAGCACGTTGACACTTTTCCTTTGCTTACGCATAAGCCTCAAAATCTTCCAGTGATACTCAGCTGGAAGCAGAACAACATCCCAGTCAATCATAAGGCATTACGAGATCTGGTCCTAACTTATCTTTTGGCCTCTCCTGCCAGTTCTCTTGTAGCACTAGCTATGTCTCTGCTCCTTGAGCTCTTGAGTTTGTTGCTGATTTGCACTAATTGTTCTCTGCTTGTGGAGAACTGTCTCCTCAGGTTTCACTCCTTCAAGTCATTCAGCCTTCAGCTCAAAAGAGCCTTCTCTGACCCTCTACCCAAGTTGCTTTCTTTGCCATTACCTTCTTCTATTTCTTGCAGGATGTTTGCTAGCACCTCAGATTGCCTTATTTGTTTTTTCTGTTCCTTCTCCACCTCCCATCTTGCATAGATCTGTAAGTTACAGAAGAACATTTCCTTGCCTACAGTTTGTATGTTACATAGCAAACATGTAGCAGTGCCCGCTGAAGAAATTAAATGAACGCAGACTGAATGATGGGAAGAGTCATCTTTGGATAAATCGGTTCCATAACTGGCTGCATTTGGGAGGAAGAAATTTAAGCTTTCACTTCAGGAGACAAGGAGAAAACTGACAATAGCTGAGAAGGCAGCCAAATGCACAGTATCTCCCATTTAAGCTCCTTTCAGTCTTGACAAGGACAGGTTTCAGCTTCAAAGAGCCCTTTCTGACCAATCTGTTGACAGAAGCCTAGATTACAACAGTTCCTTTTTCCTACAAGGAAAAGAGGAAGGAGAGGGTGGGTTGCACATCTCACATTTTAGGGCCAGGAATGGAGGTGGGAGGACAGGTGAGGTTGTGATAGCTCACAGCGTCCTGATGAATATTCACAATCTCTGTGGGCCAAATTGGGTACAAGCTCTGCCAATCCTGTCTCGGCGACTGCATTACCATCAGACCAAAGTTGACAGCTGTTACTGATTAAAACATTTCCAACTGCGCAATCAAAATTGAGCTGTTGAAATGCTAAGTGTAGATAGACCCAGCCTCTGTGAATGGCTTAAACACAGTACCTTAGAGGAATCTCCTGCCATATATATATAATCGGAAATCACTTTGTAGTCATGAATGAATCATTCATTCCAACCCCCCGCCCCGCCACCTGTGTGAAAAACAGATCTCCTTAGGGAGTTGCCTTTTTCAGACAAGGAAATAGGCAGCGCAGGGCCATGTATCTTGTGTTAATGCTCTGCAACAAGAGCTGTCAGAATGTCTAAAGTTTTCATTCAGAAAAAAAAAAAAGAGAGATTAAATGAGCGATTTAAAAAAAAGAAGTTTTCATTCAGGAATCAATATCTGTCACTTTTGGGGGTTCTTTTTCTGGCCTGTCTCTCTGTTACCCTTTTCTAACTACAGGGTCCCTCTTTATTTCTTTTTCTTTATTACAGGTGATTGTGCCTGATTAGCAGGGCGTGTTCCATAGAGGTGGAAGATGTAGGAGACCCAGAAGAAGCTCTGGCTCCTGGCCTTGGCTTGGTGCAGTCTGGGCCATTGCTGCCATTTGGAGAGTGAATCAGCAGATTCACTCTGCTGGGAAAATTCTCTGTTCCTTTTCTTGCTGTGTAAATCTGCCTTTCAGATAAACAAATAATGCTTTCTTTACTTATTTGTTAAAATTTATTTATTTTTATTAGAAAGTCAGATTTACAGAGAGAAGGAGAGACAGAGAGAATGGTCTTCCATCTGCTGATTGCACTGCCCAAGTGACTACAGTGGTCAGAGCTGAGCTGATCTGAAGCCAGGATTCTTCTGGGTCTTCTGCACAGGTGCAGGGTCCCAATGCTTTGAGTTGTTCTCTACTGCTCCCCCAGGCCAAAGCAGGGAGCTGGATGGGAAGTGGAGTAGCCGGGATATGAATTGGTGCCCATATGGGATCCTGACACATGCAAGGCGAGGACTTAAGCCATTAGGTTACCATGCCAAGCCCATAACTAATGTTTTTTTTTTAATTATCAGAAATAATGGCTTAGAAAGATGGCTAAGAAAGCCATCTATTCCTAAATCATCTGATAGCCATACCTGTCCTGAGTTCAGCTCATTTGGTGGTAAAATTTGACCCAAAACTGAGATTAGCTTTGCATTTGTTTTAGTGTCATTTTGAGGATATGTTTTAGTACCATTTTGAGGATATATACATATATATTTATATATATAAATATACATATATATTTTAGTGCCATTTTGAGGATATATATATATATATATATATTCCAGAAGTATTGTTGTGGTTGTGGAGTGCTGAATCAGCCTTTGCTTGGGTGTCACCTAACACATAGCATGCAGGCAATATTACGTTTCTGACAGGTGCTATGTTCTGAATTCTGAAACACATTTATCCTAAGAGAATCAGAGTAATAAACTACACTGCCCAGGGGGGATGCAGCACAGTTACTCCCCTTTTCTCTCTTTCTCTCTAGGGAGAGAGTTATCGAAGCAGTCATTCTTGGCTCCTTGTATTTCTTGTTAGTCAATGCCTCTGTATTTTCTGTTCTGTTATTGCTGCTGCTAGTCTTCCTTGTAAGCCTTAACAACTCCATGTTCCTTTGCAGTGATGGGCTTTGGGATGGACCCTGACCTTCAGATGGATATCATCAGTGAGCTTGATCTTGTGAATACCGCCTTCGGAGTCACTCAGGTGTCTGGACTGCACAACACCAGCAAAGCATTTTTGTTTCAAGGTAAAGGCACCTCCTCCTCGGCATGGGATAGAGGTTAGGGGAGGAGAGTTCATCGGGGAAAGTGTTCTACTGTTGTTGGGGTCACCTGTGCTATTTCTCTTGTGTTACTGCTGTCATGTAAAGTTTTTAGTACACAGGAGATGTCCTGAGAATAGGAAGGACACACCAGAGGTGTTTGCTTTGGCAGAGAAATATTTCCTTGGGAGAATATGGTGTGGATCTAAAGTGTATTCAATTTGCCAATCCCTTGAAAGCCAGCCATCTGAGTTTTACAGGGTATTTGTGTAGCTATTTACCTAGAGGTGTGTCTGTCACCAATGAGGAGGTCAAGAGCCCAGGTGTTGTCTCCTGGCTGCTTTCTCTTCAAGGTGTAGCTTACTGTCCATTATAGATTTGACATTAATTCATTCCACAAAGGTTGATAGGGACTGTGTAGTATGGTTCTTAAAATCATAGGCTCTGGAGCCCTACTGCTTGTGTCCTTGCCACTTACTCGCTGTCAGACTTTGGCCCGTTATTTAGCTTGATTGTATCTCAGTGTCCTCATCTAAATTAATCTGTCCTTGTAACAGTTACCTCACGGGGCTGTGATGAGTTCATCTATTAAAGTGATTAACACAAGGTATGCAGAGGTGTTTGGGCAGTTAAGACACGGGTTAAGATGGCTTTATCCATTATTGGAGTGCCCAGGTTTGATTCTTGGTCTGGTTTCAAATTCCAGCTTCTTGTTAGTGCAGACCCTTTGAGGTAGAGTGATGGCTCAGCTGGCTGGCGCCTGTCATGCACGTTGAAGACTGTGTTCGATTTTTAGCTCCTGACATTGAAACTGGCCAAGCCCCAGTTGGGGAGTGAATTGGCAAATATGAGAGCATTTTTTTTTCTTGCCATGTCTTGAGTAAATAGGAAAAAATGTGTGAAATGTGGTAAATACACCTGGAGTACTATTATTGTGGAATTCCTTCTGTGCCTTAGGCAACATTGGTAATGGTAGGGTTACCAGTAAATGAAATAGATACAGCCCCATCTCTAAAATATAATGAGGAAAATAGTAATCACAGAAGCGATTTTTGAATCATAATTGCCATACTTAGAAAGGAAGCATATAGGCTGCCAAACAGGAGTGAACTTTGAACTGCAAGCATTGTTTCACATAATATGGATTTTTATATAGGCTTTTTTGAAGTTGTCTCATTTATATTTAGATAGCAAATTTTTTTTTTACACTAGGGAATGGCATTGAGTTCAGTGGGTTAAGTCTCTGCTTGCGATGACAGCATCCACTATCAGAGTGCTAGTTCAAGTCCAGGTACTCTGTTTCCTGTCCAGGTTCCTGCTAATGCATCTGGGAAGGTAGCTGAGAATGGCCCAAATACTTGTGCCCCTGCCATCCATAAGGAGAGACTAGGATGGCATTCCTCCCCTCTGGCTTTTGTCTGACCCAGACCTGGCTATTGGGGTTATTTGGAAAGTGACAACAGCAGATGAGTGATTTTTCTTTCTTTTTATGCTTTTCAAAAAAAAACCCAAACATATAAGTCTTTAAAAGTATTTTTACACCAAGTAAATGTATCTTTAAATTCAGTTTGTAAGTATCCGTAAGAAATTGTTCATCTGTTTGTTCACTCCCCGTGTGGCTATAATGGCCCGGGCTAGGCCAGACTGAATCTAGGACCAGGAGGTGTTTTAAGTCTTTGTGAGTGGCAGGGGTTCATCCTCTGCTGCTTTCCCAGGTACATTAGTGGGATGCTAGAGCAGAAGTGGGGAAGCTGTGACTCAAATTAGTGCCAATATGAGATGATGATGTTGCAGATGGCTGGTTTATTCATTGCCACAATGGTGACCCTCGGAGACTTGATTAAATTGATGTTTGAGATGGTGGTAATCAGAGAAAGATGACCTTGAAAAACAGATGTCAGCAGATTTGCAAATATAAGTAGAACACCTGGCTCAGGAAAAGGTGAGGATCTGGAATATTTTAGGCCGGGGACATAGTATGTTTAAAATGTTAAGGAAGAAGTCAACAGAAAGATGTATGTTGGGTGGTAAATGCTTGGAGAGGTGGGTAAGGGGTACCTAGGCTCCACTGGATTTTGTGGACAGATCTGAAACTGTCAGTGTGTATGTGTTTGGGTGTATTGATTTATAGCTAGTGTCCATTCTGTTGGTGGGAGGCCATGTGCTTATTTTAAACTGTTGTTTATATTACTGCTACCTAGGCCACATTAATAGTTTTGTACTTTACTCCTAGAGCAATAGGGTCTTTGTAGAAGATCAAGCTGAAGACTGAATTGGTCATATATATATTAAATTAGCTTGGGTAGTTCTCTATGAAGATTTCTAGTGGGGTACTTTTAACTCAGCCTTTTATGAATATAAGAACAGGATTATTTTAGGAGAACTGCAACAACATTATGGAATGAGATTTACACATCTACTGTGTAGATAACCTAAGGCTTATTATTGGTAGGTAGAAGATTTACAGATATTTTATGCTAATTGCTACAGAACTGGTGAAGTTTTAAGCTGAGTGTGGTTAAGAGAATGCAGACTGGGCTAGTTTTCTGTCTGTATTGTGCGACGGCTATTTACTTCTTGCCATGAGCCTATGGCATTCTTGTGCTGAGCAAGGCTGCTGACATTCTGACTACAAAATTGCTGTGGAACTTGGTCTGTACACTTAAGGAGGGCAGGAGCTTGTCCTGTCTAGACAGGTCTGGATCCCCAGAGCCAACTGCTGTGCATAGTAGATGGCAAATGGCTAATAAACATTTTGAACTGAATTGAAATTTCTTGTCCTGTATATTTTATGAAAGGTTTGCAGCCTGCTGTACTCATTCATTTGTTCAATCATTTTAAAGGCATGGGCACCCTGTTCTGGATCCTGCTTTTTGCATGTTCTTTGTTTTGATAACTTTATCAGGGATGTCTGTGGCTCTGCAGTAGCTGGCAGGAGTTGTCAGCTGCGTTGCAAGGAAAAATAGTTTCCTTATAATGCTTGGGTTGAGGAGGCCTTTTGCTTTATAGCCTTAGCTCCTGTGATGACATTGAATCCATTTATATCATCCAGCACAATCTCCTCATCTTATTTTACTTATTTATTTAAATATTTATTCATTTAAAAAGCAGTTAGAGAAGATACAGAGAGATCTTCCATCTATGGATCCACTCCCCAGGGCTGGGCCAGGCTAAAGCCAGGAGTCTCCCATGAGGGTGGTGGAGTCCCAGGCATTTTAGCAGTGAGTTGGATTGGAAGTGCGGCAGCCTGGCTTCAAAACAGTGCTGATATGGAATGCTGGGGTTGTAGGCAGCAGTTTAACCTACAGTGCCACAACATTGGTCCTTAAGCTTCTCATTTTAATATCTATTATCTGTGAGCCCCCGTTGCCAGCTATGATAACATATTCATAGGTTCTGGTATTAGCAAATGGATCCTGTCATGTAATTAAATAGAATTTGTTCCCACTAAACTGATATTGAAATTTAATTCCCATTATGTGATATCAAGAAATATGACCAGGTGTAACCTCTAAAAGGTGATTTGAGTTCTCATGTTGTGAATGGATTAATGGGTTCATTAATATCGTAGATCAGTGGGCTATTGGGTTAGGCTGTTATTTTAGGAATGAAATGAAAGTTTTCTGCTCACAGTCTGTTTACAATGGTTTGAATATTTTGTTACACAAAAGAGACTTTATCTACCATGCTTTTCCTTTGGAATCCTCACTAACAAAGTTGTAGGCTTCCATTTTTCTATGCTTAGTCTGTTTAGGCCACTTCATTTTTCTTGTATCATATTCTAAATAATTTTTCCTCAGGCTTCACACATCACCCAATGCCAAAGTCTCCTCTGCATTTTAGATATGTATATTTATTACAGCAGGAACTCACTTGTAGGTATATAAGATATGTACAATAATCAGAAATTTAGTAACTTTTTAAATGATTGAAAAAAATTTTTGAATTCATTAATAGGTACAGTTCTAAGAATATAATGATATTCCCTTCCTCTTTGCTTTCCCCAATATCCCTCTCTCCCTCCTGCCCAAATTCATTATCTCACTGTTCCAGAGTTCATTAGTTCACAAGGCCTCCTACCCAGACAAATGTATCATCTTATAGTTCTAGAGTTGATTAATTCACAATGAGCGTTAACCTGGCTAAGATCAAAGTGTTTGTAGAGCTGTGTCTTTTACAGCTTCCAGAAGCTGGTACATTTCTTGCTTTGTGGCTGTATCACTCCATTTTCTTTTTCTTTGATTGTACTTTGTTCTCTTTGTTTCAGTCATCACATTGTCTTTTCTGATGGTGACCTTCTGCCCACCCCGCTTTTTGGTCTTAAATGCCTTGTAAGGGTCCTTATAATTGGGTCCACTCTAATTGGAGTAATAGAAACATTTCAACATCTGTCACTTCAAAATATCTTTTATCATATAAGGAAACATATTTGTGTGCTGTTAGGTTTAAATGTAGACGTTTTTTGGAGATCATGTTTTTTTCTACCACACATAACAGGTATCCTCTTTGTTGGTCAGAAATATGAATAATTTAGTGTTTCCTCAGTACTCTAATAAAATGCTTGTTTCTAGTGTAGTACTGTCCAACAGAAACTTATTATGGGTGGCGTCTTTAAGTTTACTAGGAGCTGCATGCCATTTTTCTGCTAACATCTCTTCCACCTTCTTTCCGATGAAATCCAGCATTCTGGTCTCTCCATATCCTCTCCTTAACTGAGACTTTGAGCTTTGGCTGAACGCCCCTGTCCTAGCCACAGCCTGTAAATGCTTTCAGAACAGCAACCCGTGATAATGGTACGGCTCATCTTTTGGTTTCCCAGTTTTCAAGGATCACTGCCTTTTACTGACTGAGGTCTTATATTTCAAAAACTGCTGCTCCATCAAATACTTAAAGTCAATTCAAATTAATTAGAATTATGCACAATTAAAATTTTTCTCAATCTCATTGGCTCTATTTCATGTGCTCGTTACCTGTGTGTGGCTAGGAGTCATCATATTGAATATTTTGTGTCTGTGGAGGCTTAGAAAACTGACTGTTCACCACAGCTCAGTTCATATGGGAGAGCTACAGAACCTTATCTTTCAAAGTTGATGCATGATAGCAACCAGCGAGCAACTTAAGGTCTCTTACCTCAAAGTACTTGCATTTACTCACTGGCAAAATGGAGGTAATAATAGTACCTGCTGTATGTGGTTATAGTGAAGATGGTCTAACTGAATACTTACGAAGTGCTGAGCTATAATTGGTAAATGGTGAGCTCTCATGAAGTGTGATCCCATACATTTTAGAGTGATAGGAAATAGATTTTTTTCAGGTTTATTATCTGCCTTACTAGTTAATGTCAGATTTTAGCCTGAGGAGGTAGAATAGAATAGTGTGAAAAGCAGAAAACTGTGGAGAGACAGTGAGTAGGGATTAGCAGATTTTGTATTCACCTATTTCATCTGTATTAAAGCTGCATGAAGGTAGCATTGCTTCCTTTTATAATAAGTAAGAAGAAGTAGTTTGAGGCAGTATATACAAATCCCCATTGATACGCATCCTCAAAACTTGGTTTACTTATCTAAAAATTGGAAGAATTAAATGGCAATTAGATGGTAAGAATTAAATAACAATCAGTGGGAAGAACACATTCAAAAGGAAGTTTATAATCTTTTGGTCCACTTATTTTTGTTTCTGTTGACATCTTACCATCCTGTATCTAACTACCAGTTGTTGTGTGTTGAGAGAATGAAAACTTTTAATCCTTGCCTATTAAAAATGTTAATAAGTAGAAAGCGCACTTAATTGGAAATGTTTCTGAGTCCTAACTTAAGAGTTTAGTAGGATTTATTTGGGGTTAGCCATCATTAGAGTTTGTCATGGGTGTCTTAGTATAGTATAAAGAATAGAATGACTTTTACTATCTTCTGCCTGATGTTTTGAGACTGGGAATGCTGTGGGCAGAATGAGTGGCTATGTATAAGACTGCTTTGATCTTATCTAAGCTGAAAAACAGTATTACATTTACGTATTCCTAAAAATCAGTATTATATTTTCAATGATGATTTAGAAATACCTCTTCTTTGCTTTAAATGGAAGTCGAAAGAGCTGAGAATTTTCTGACAGTGTGTTACTGTTAAGTACTTGAGAAGATGTGTCCATTGGTATTTCACTTATAAAAGTGAATTAGGGGGCCTGGCATGGTAGCCTCGCAGCTAAAGTCCTCGCCTTGCATGTCCCAGGATCCCATATGGGCGCTGGTGCTATTCCTGATGGCCCTGCTTCATTTCACATCCAGCTCCCTGCTTGTGGCCTGGGAAAGCAGTCGAGGACGACCCAAAGCCTTGGGACTCTGCATCTGTGTGGGAGACCCGGAAGAGGCTCCTGGCTTCAGATTGTCTCAGCTCTGGCCGTTGTGGCCGCTTGGGGAGTGAATCATTGGACAGAAGATCTCTGTCTTTTCTCCTCTCTGTATATCTGCCTTTCCAATAAAAATAAATAAATCTTAAGTGAATTAGAATATGCATGAGTGTATATTCTTTAATGTACTGCTTTGTTATTGTGCCAAAAAAGTGCTGCTTTTCAGTAGGTTTATTTCAGAAAAGTTTCTAAAGAAAGAATGGACAATATCTTTCGAATGGCTTGTTTTAAGTAACACAATAGAACAAAGAATAATGTAGTGTATTTCAAGGAGAATATTCAGACACTTAGCATTTATTTGCATTGTGTGCTGAGCCAAATATAGCAGAAGACAGGGAATAGGCAAATCTTGGGACCTCAGCGAAGCCATGCTATAGAAGGGAAAACAAAACATGATCTCAGCTATTGTAATGCAGAGAAGATGAGAACTGGCTTGTGGTTGGATATGGATAAAGTGCAGTGTGCAACAAAGAAATATTTTCTCACTTGATGATGAGAAAATCAGGCTGCTCAGTAAAGGTGCTACCTGAGTGAACTTTAAATGTGAACAGGAATTACGCAGGAAATTTCTGTGTCATGAAAGCACAACCTCTGTGTAATAACTTTCTCAAAATGGCACTGAAGACTTGAATTCTAGCTCTATTGCTTAGGAAATTTGAGTAAGATGAAGTTACCCAAAGGGTTTGTTTCATGTTGAGCTTCCGGATTTCCTGCCACCCACTATTGCCCAAGTCTGAACTGTGTTTTCTGTTGATTGGATATGCCTAGACGTTAATTACCTCTGGGAGCATTTACTGCTCAGCCTCACTTTGAGTGGAGTGATTTGGTATAACTTTGCATTTAATCAATTAGTGGAGTGATTCTATTCACAAGGCAGTATCATCCAAATACAGGAATTTCTATTCTTGTGAAATAAAACTCAACCTGCAAGAGTGGTGTGGGTTTTCAAGTCCTTCTCTGGGGGCAAATTAACACCTGCAGTGGCTTATTCTGGAAAATCAGTAAATGGTTATGTGACTAAATGTATATCATGGAACAAATATTCCCTAAACATGCATTCTTCAAACATCTGCAAAAAAATTATTCTCTCAGTGATAACAAATTATTCTCTCAGTGATTCTCCCTCATTAAGGAAAGTGGAGACAGACAGCAGTGAATGCAATATGAAAAGAATTCTTTTTGAACCACCTAGGCCTATGAGCTTATTCCATATGAACAAATTGGCTTTGGGCAGATTGCTTTGCGTCTTGGAATTTGTTTCTTCTTTGGACATGAATAATAATAGTACTGTCTGGGATATGATCTTTCAAATGATTAGTTAACAGAACATTGTTTTTCCTTTTTTATAATATTCACTTAATTGAAAGGCAGAGTTACACAGGTAGCAGGGAGAAGAGAGAGAGAGAGAGAAATATCTTCCATCTGATGATTCAATCCCCAGTGGTCCCAGTAGCATGGGGTAGGTCGGGCTCAAAGAAAGGTAGCTGGAATTCCATCATGGTCTCCCTCATGGCTGACTGGCGCCCTAGCACTAGGGATATGTTCTACTGCTCTCCCAGCTGCATTAGCAGAGAGAGGACTGACTGAGGGTGAAGCAGCCTGGAGTCAACAAGGCATCTGTGTGGTGGTTAACGTACTGTGTCACAATGGTGGCTTCTTCAGGCTAATATTTCAGTTAATAGTTTTGCGTGATTCTTAAATACTGTTATAAATATGCAAGTAGGCCTTGGCAGAAAAAAATTCCTACCCTGATAGAAGCATCTGTTAAATACAATTCTAAATTTTTGTGTAACTCTTTAAGTTTAGATAATATAGACTTACTGTAAGCAACAGAAAGAGCATAGGTTGAGTGGAGAATATTGGTCACTAAAAGCTCCAGAGATTAGGGGGAAGAAGACAAGACATGCTGGTGAATGGGTGCTAAGAAACAGAGAAGAGGAATAAGTTCTGATATTCCTTTCATATAGCTAGTTACAAACTGTATATTTTTAGAAGAACTAGAAAAAAGGATTTAGAAAATTTCCATTACAAAATGTTTTTTACAATGTATACATATATTGAAACATCACATGGTGCTCCATAAGTATGTATAGCTTTGTGTGTCAATTAAAAGTATTTTTAGAAAAAATATATTTTCTGTTTAAATGAACATTTAGCTGCTGCCTATTATGTCCTGGACAGTTTTCAAAATATGAGGGCTCTAATAATGATGAGATCAAAGATAATAAGCAGGTCATAAGTATAAAATATTATTCTGATAGCTCTATACATTATGCATTTAAAATTTAAGATTTTTATTTTTAAAGATTTGCTTCTTTTTATTGGAAAGGCAGATTTATAGAGAAGAGATGCCGAGAGGAATATCTTCCATCTGCTGGTTCACTCCCCAAGTGGCCAGAGCTGATCTGATCTGAAGCCAGGAGCCAGGAGCCAGGAGCTTCTTCTGGGTCTCACACAGGGGTACATGGTCCCAAGGACTTGGGCAATCTTCTAAGAAACATCAAAGGACTTTACTAAATGACTGCAATGAGTATTTAAGAAATCACCCACAATGGATGGGTGTCAGATGGTACGTTGTTCTTAGTAGAATTTTTAAAATGATTTTCGGAGGGGCTTGAGTACCTGCAGATGAATATATGGTAATGTGTTTTTATTATTATTTTTAAAGATTTGTTTATTTTCATTGGAAAGGCAGATATACAGAGAGGAGAAAAGACAGAGAGGAAGATCTTCCATCTGCTGATTTCACTCCTCAAGTGGCTGCAATGGCTGGAGCTGAGCTGATCGGAAGTCAAGAGTCAGGAGCTTCTTCCGGGTCTCTTGTGCGGGTGCAGGGTCTTGGGACCTTGTCCATCCTCAGCTGCTTTCCCAGGCCACAAGCAGGGAGCAGGATGGGAAGTGGGGTGGCTGGGACACGAATCAGGGCCCATATGGGATCCTGGCACATGCAAGGTGAGTACTTTAGCCTAGGCTACCATGCCGGGCCCTTGTAACCTGTTTAAGAATCACATGGCATAGCACGCTAATCTATCTGCAGTATCCGCATTCCACATGGGTGCTGGTTTATGTCTGGATTGCTTTATTTCCAGTCTACCTCCCTGATTATGACCTAGGAAAGCAGTGGAAGATGGCTCAAGTTCTTTGGCCCTACACCCATGTGGGAGACCCTGAGGGGGCTCCTGGCTTTGGATCAGCTCAGCTGCAACAGTTGTGCTTCTCTGGGGGAGTGAACTAGGGAATGAAAGATCTCTGTCTCTGCATCTTCTTCTTTCTGTGCTGCTGCTTCTCAAGTAAAAATAAGTGAAATAAAAAAGCATACATACATAAGAATGAAAACTGAACGATCATTTGACACTGTAAGTGTCCACTTACAATGTATTTTTTGTGGCCATTTGGCCCCAGGCCCTTTTGGAGAGAGCACTGCAGAATTAGATCTCCATCAACTGTACTGCACCTCGATGATGCCTTCGAACTTCAACTGGAAGTTATTTGAAGGAATTTAGTCCTAATATGTGAAAATAACTCCCAGTTGAAATTTGAAGGCATCATCAAGGTGCAGATTCCTTTCAGTGGGAACACATCTAACCGTCTAAAATTAGGATGTAAATCAGTGAGAAAATATGATTTGATGTGCAGAAAGTTTATTTAAACACAGCTCTTCATGATGAAGCCAGGGTAGGAAGTAAAGCCAAGGTGTGGCGACAAGCTGGGCTCTCTCCTTCCTGTGCTTGCAATCTTAAGAATAAGACACAGACACTGCCTGGCAGAGTAGGTTATAGGGTCACACATTTGGTGATCCAAGGTTGAGCCTTGGTTTTTATTGATTCCTGGAGACACCCCTTAACTTCTTGTGACATCAAATCTTTAGAATCAGACTTCTTTGCTTATCAAGAAATTTTTGGCAAAAAAGCAAAATACAGATAGAACCAAAGGATAAAATAAGAGACAACCTTGTAGCTCTTCCCCCAAATCAATAGATATCGCATCTTATTATATTTGCTCAGAATCAAAGCATTATGAAGTAAGTTGCAGTCTCTGTGTTCCCCTCCCACTTTACTTTCTAAGCCTTGCTAGAGGCGTCCACTAACGTGGGTGAAGAGTATTCCCATGCACAAATACATGCACGTCTGGGTTCTTGTGTGTGCATGCTTATGTAGTATTACTACTTTGTTTTTATTTATACATATCCTTGTACAAGATATTTAATAGAGAGGGTGTGCGTAGTAATTACATGTACAGTTTTTGGAGCCACACTCCCTAGACTCTGATCCCAACTTCTTAGCTCCTTCACTTCATTTTTTCCCAGTTACGATGTGGGTAAATAAAATATCTATTTCATGGCATTATTCTGAGGACTGTGTTAGTTAATTCATATGATGTATTACTACATTATTGGGAATGCAGTAAAAAATCACTGAATGTCAGCTGTTGCTTATCTAAAAGATATACTATAACATGGATTTTTATGAAATTTAGTTAACTCACCATTATCCTTTTGAATACATATAGAATCATTTCATTAGTCTGAAATGCCAAATACTGTTGCTATACATTCACCCATGGCGTATTGGCGGAAACATTGGTTGCTTCTGTTTTTTTGAGAAATAATATTTGTGCATTCCTCCTTGGTAATGATTCTTTTTTTTGTTTGTTTTTTTATTTTTTTATTGCATTTCTTTTTTTTAATTAATTACATTGCATTATGTGATACATTTTTTACGCACTGGGATTCCTCCCGCCCCTCCCCACACCCTCCCCCCATGGCGGATTGCTCCACCTTGTTGCATTTCCATAGTTCAGATTCTGTTGACATTCTTTCATTGGAGGTATTTACCAAGCATAAAGTCCAGCATCTTATTGTCCTGGTAAGTTCAATGGTTTCTTGGTGAGACCATCTCTGGTCTGAAGGTAGAGCTGGCAGAGTATCATCCCAATCAATTAAAAGCCCCAACATAATATTTCCAACCATTTACAACATTGTGGCATTAATTGACATGGTATTGATTAACTAATATGTTAATAGGAAAATGCAGGTTCTCAACCACAACCTGTGACTTCTTCATAGACATTTCAATTTTGATTTATATTCAACCGTGTTCTATACACCTTAAAATTGCTTAGATTGCTATTCAGCTGTCTCATGCCTATTTTAATTTTAGTATTTAGCAGTTTATAGCATTGAAGCACGTTTTCGCTGAACCTGGCTGTTTTTCAGGTGGTCTGACTCTATAATTCTAACAGGATATATGTCAACAGTTTAGGTGAGCATGTTTAGGAGGGGTGTGCAGAGAAATCTTCCATACCCCAGTGAGGAGTAACTAATCTTTGTGTCCCACCCAGTGAGTTATAAGTGCATCCCCGCTGACCGTTTCCTGTCTGTTTCTAAGCTTTCCTTGTTGTTCTCTATTCTAGTTTTGTTTGTTTGTTTGTTTTGAGGGGTTTCTGGAGTGCTCCTGATGGTTATTACGAGAGGGGGTGGGGACCCAAAATTGGAAGCAGACAAGGACCAGAGAAAGCTCCTCTCCCTAGTCCTGAAGGAAGTTTACTGTTCTTCTGTTTCTGCGGACTGCTCAGGGATCCTGGTTGTTGTTCCAATGACCTTGGATCCTGCAAGGCAGGATTTGGGCTTCTTCTATCCCATGTGGTAGATCCAATTGGGTGTGGCTGACCTCAGAGTTCTTGGTCTCCGAAGGCACTCCATTTCCCCATGGTCTGCTTGGCAGTAGGGATGTAGCCCTCGGTGCTCATACTGATAGTCCTTGGTGAGGATCTAGGAGTCTTCAGGTTTGGGATAAAAGCCTCCTCCTATCCACCTGCTCCACTCTGGGAACCCCTCCCTGCTCTATGCGCATGACCTCCTGTTAAGAGGTTGTTAGGATTACTCCTGATTCCCCTATTTGCCTTTGTAGTTTTGCTATTGTCTAATGCTAATTCGAGCCTGTTTTCTATGAGTTACCAGTTATGATCCTGATAGGTTATATTTCCCGTCTTCCTCACACCTTCTAGGGTGATGTGAGATTTCTCTGCGCTCCCTCCCCATTCCAAGTATCATGGGGTCTTACAAGTACATTATTTTACAATTCTTTGATGTAGATCATAAGCAATCTGCCTCGTATCATTGGTTACTTCACAATATCTTATTGCATGAGATACAGGCTGTTTGGAGTTGAGATAATATTACTGTTTTTCGGATTGACATCATTTCATAACAGCCACATCGATCACAATCACAACAACAACAACAACATCAACAACAAATTGTAGCACCCTGCTGAAACAATGTGCCACTGAGTAAGCAACACATGCTTAACTAACAGGAAACACAGAAGTCTTTTGGGATATGTGATGCCATCGTCTGCTTCATGAGCACTGGATGAATTCTAGAGAATAGAGATTATTTGGAAGCAAACAAATTGACATAAAAACATCAAAACATATGAGATACAGCCAAAAGAGCAAACAGACAATCACCGAAAAAAAAAAACCAGTATAGATTGGTCTGTTGGAGTTACACTTTCCATGTTGGCCTCCTTATATGAGAGAGAATATATGGTATTTGTTCTTTTGTGATTGACTCGTTTCACTGAGCATAATGGCTTCTAGTTGGGACCACCTGGTTTTAAATAGAATAATATCATTCTTCTTAATAGCTGAATAATATTCCATAGAGTAGATGCACCACAATTTCTTTAACCACTCTTCCTTGGACGCACATCTGTTTTGTTTCCATGACTTTGCTATTGTAGATTGTGCTGCTGTAAATATAGGGTTACAGATCCCCTTCTCAAATGCTGATTTCACTCCTTTTGGGTATATTCCTAAGAGCGGGGTTGCTGGGTCATATGGCAGGTTTATTTGCAATTTTCCAAGCACTCTCCATACTGATTTCCACAGTGGTTGTACTAGCCTACACTCCCACCAGCATCTTTTCTATTTCTGAGAAGAATGTTGCTGGGATTTTGATTGGGATTGCGTTGAATCTGTATATTGCTTTTGGTAATATGGTCATTTTGATAATGTTGATCCTGCCAATCCAAGAACATGGTAAGGTTCTCCATTTTTCAAGGTCTTCTATTTCTTTTTTAAATGATTTATAGTTTTTATCATATAGGTCTTTCACATCTTTAGTTAGCTTAATTCCTAGGTATTTAAGATTCCTTTCCTCTATTTTAAAGGGAACTGTACTTACAGTTTCTTTGTCAGCAGTGGAATTATTTGTGTACACTAGTGCCCTCGATTTGTGTTTATTAATTTTGTATCCTGCTACTCTGCCAAAGTCTCTTATGAGTTCCAATAGTCTCTTGACTCAGTCTTTTGGTTCTCCTATGTAGAGAAGCATGTCGTCTTCGAATAGAGATAATTTCAGTTCCTTGTTTCCGATTTGAATTCCTGAAATTGCTTTTTTTTTTGCCTAACAGCTCTGGCAAAGACTTCCAATACTATATTGAAGAGTAGTGGTGACAGTGGACATCCTTGTCTAGTTCCAGATTTTAGCGGGAAGGCTTCCAATCTTTCCCCATTTAGTATGATACTGGCATTGGGTTTATCGTAAATTGCTATGATTGTGTTATAGAATGTTCCTTCTATGCCTATCTTGTTTAGGGTTTTTAACATGAAGTGGTGTTGGATTTTATCAAATGCCTTCTCTGCATCTACTGAGAGGATCATATGGTTTTTATTTGTCAATTTGTTGATGTGATGTATCACATTTATTGTTTTGCGAATGTTGAACCAACCCTGCATGCCTGGGATGAATCCCACCTGGTCCGGGTGAATGATCTGCCTGATGTGTTGTTGGATCCTGTTGGCTAGCATTTTATTTAAGATCTTTGCATCTATGTTCATCAAGGATATCGGTCTGTAGTTCTCTTTTTCTGTTGTTTCTCTTTCTGGCTTTGGTATTAAGGTGATATTAGCTTCATAGAAAGAGCTTGGAAGGATTGCCTCTTTTTTTTTTTTTTTTTTTTTTTTTTTTTTTTTTTTTTTTTTAGGATTGCCTCTTTTTCTGTTGCTTGAAAAAGCTTGTGTAAGACTGGGTTAAGTTCCTCTTGGAATGTTTGGTAGAATTCAGCAGTGAAGCCATCTGGTCCTGGACTCTTCTTGGTTGGGAGGGCTTTAATTACTGATTCAATCTCAGTATATGTTATTGGGCTGTTTAGATTGTTAATTGCTTCTTGACTCAATTTTGGTGGATCGTATGTGTTCAGAAATCTATCCATCTCCTCTAGGTTCTCTGATTTGTTCGCATATAGTTGCTTGTAATAGTTCCTGATGATTCTTTGCATTTCTGAGGTGTCTGTTGTTATATCTCCTTTTTCATCTCTGACACTATTGATGTGTATTTTCTCCCTCCTTTTTTTAATTAGTCGAGCTAGTGGGGAGTCTATTTTGTTGATTTTCTCAAAGAACCAGCTCTGTGATTGATTAATCTTGTGTATAGTCCTCTTGGTCTCTATTTGGTTTATTTCCTCCCTTATTTTGATGATTTCTTTTTTCCTACTAATCTTGGGATTGCTTTGTTGTTGTGTTTCTAGTTCCTTCAACTGTAAGGTTAGCTGATTTACTTGGTGCTTTTCTTGTTTCTTGACATAAGCACTGATTGAAATGAACTTTCCTCTCAGCATCGCCTTGATTGTGTCCCATAAGTTTTGATAAGTTGTGTTGATGCCTTCATTTGTTTCAAGCAATTTTTTAATTTCCCCTTTGATTTCCTCTCTAACCCTTGCTCATTTAGTAACATATTATTCAGCCTCCGTACGTTTGTAACTCTTCCTTGCTGTTTTGACTTCTTGGTCTCAAGCTTCACTCCTTGGTGGTCTGAGAAGATGCATGGTATGATTTCTACTTTTTTAAATTTGCTGAGGCTTGTTTTATGGCCTATAATATGATCAATTCTGGAGAAAGTTCTATGTACTGATGACAAAAAGGTGTATTCTCTGTAGGATGAAAGGTTCGATAGATGTCAACTAAGTCCATTTGCTCTAGAGTTTGGGTGAGTTCTATTGTTTCTTTGCTGAGTTTCTGGTTTTTTGATCTGTCCATTTGCGTTAATGGGGTATTAAGGTCTCCCACTATGATTGTATTGGAGTCTATTTCTCTCTTTAAGCCCGTTAATATTTGTTTCATGTAGCTAGATGCTTTGGCGTTGGAGTGTAAACATTTATTATGCTGATCTCTTCCTGCTGGAGGCTTCCTTTGATCATTACGTGGTATCCTTCTTTGTCTCTTTTGAGGCTCTTCACATCAAAGTCTATGTCATCTCAGGAAAGAGCTGGCATGGATTGGCTCATGCCTCGCTGGGTGGGTCACAAAGATTAGTTTTACTCCTCACCATGGTGTTGAGGATTTTCCTGCACACCCCCCCCCCAAAAAAAAAAATGTTCTGCACCTAAAATGTTGACATATATCTTGTTAGAGTTACAAGCCAGTCTGGATTATCCTAAAATCTGCCAAGATCAGCAAAATTTTACTTCAACACAACAACTGGCTAAATAGTAAGATGAAATGGACACGAAACAGCTGAATGGTGCCTTATGGCCATTTTAAGGTATAGAGCAGCCGGTCCTGTATATGAACTAAATTGAAATGTCAATGAGCTAATCATAGGTTGTGGCTAGGACTTGTTTTCCTTTTTTTTTTTTTTTTTTTTAATTTATTTTTTTTCTTTTTAATACACTGGTTACTCAAAACCATGTCAACTCCATAACATTGCAAATTGCTGTTGATGTTATATTGGGACTCTTAATTGACTGTGATGATATTCTGCCAGCTCAAACTTCAGACCAGAAAAGGTCTCCCCAAGAAACTGTTCAACCAATCTGGACAATAAGTAGCTGGACTCTATGCTTGGTATATGTTTGCAATGAAAGAATCTTGATTGAATTTGAACTGTAATACTGCATCAAGGTGGAGGAATCCACCGGGGGGAGGGGAGGGGGAGGGAGGGGGGATACCCAGAGCCTATGAAACTGTCACATAATGCAAAATAATTAACAATAAAAAAAAATTGCATATGCAAAAAAAAAATTAAAAAAAAAAAAAACAAAAAAAAACAAAGTCTATGTCATCTGATATAAGAATGGCTACACCTGCTCGTCTTTCCTTACCATTTGCTTGAAATATCTTTTTCCATCCTTTCACTTCCATCATTTTTTTCTGATCTTTGTTGGTGAGATGTGTCTCCTGTAAGCAGCAGATAGTTGGGTTTTGTTTTTTGATCCAATCCTCCAATCTATGGCGTTTGACTGATGAGTTTAAGCCATTTACATTCAGCGTTATTATGGATAAGGGGCAGTTTGGTCCTGCCATTTTGGCAATGTGTTGTTCTATGATTGGGTCTTCTGTTAGCCTTTTAGTGGGATGTTCTCCACATTTGCCTGTGTTTCTGATGGTTGCTATTTCTTTTTTCTTTCATGGGAACATTCTTGAGTATCATTTGTAGGGCAGGTTTAGATGAGACAAAATCTTCAAGTTTTTCTTTATTGTGGAAGAATTTTATTTCATTTTGAAAGACAAAGGAGAGCTTTGCAGGGTAAGTTATTCTGGGTTGAAAATTTTTCTCTTTTAGAATCTGGAATATGTCACTCCAATCTCTTCTGGCCTGTAGTGTTTCCTCTGAAAGGTCAGCTCTGAGTTTAATTGGGGTTCCCTATATGACACCTGATTTTTTCTCGTGTACATTTAAGGATTTTTTTCTTTTTGTTCAACTGAAGAGAGTTTGCTTATCATGTGTCGTGATGAAGTTCATTTTTGGTCAACTCTGTTGGGAATTCTGTAGCCCTCCTGTATATTACTTTCTAATTCTTTGCTCAGATTAGGGAAGTTTTCCTGTATTATTTCACTGAATACACCTCTATTCCCAGCTTCTCTTTCTGCACCTTCTGGAACTCCCATAACTCTTATGTTAGACCTTTTAATTATATCTTTTAATTCTTGGATACTTTTTTTAGCTTGACCTAGCTCTGCTTTCAGCTTTTTGCTTGTTTCTTCATGTGACAGGAACTATCTTCTAATTCTGAAATTCTTTCTCATTCATTCTGTTGTTGAGACTCTCCACTGTATTTTTAATTTGCTCTACTGTGTTCTTCATTTCTGATATATCAGCCTTAATTTGATGTATTACTGCTATTTCTTCTTTGAACTCTTGTTTGTACTTCTCATTGTTGCCCGGCAGCTTTGCAATGAGTTTTCTGAGTTCTTTGTCCCCCATTTTCTCAATGTCTTCCTCAGTTAACTCTGGGAGTGGGCGAAGCTTTTGCTCCTTTGTTGAAGAGACTTCAGTAACATTCATAGTGCTTTTGTCTTGTCTTTTACCTTTTGTAGTTACCAATCTGTTTGATGAAATCATCTCTATGGTGTATTACCTACAGGTCTATAAGTTGATTGTTATGATCAATCAGTGCCCTGGATTTGGGAACACAGCAGCCCTGAATAATTGCTTTGTCTATGGCACTGATTTTGTAAGCAGCACTGAGCTTGTCGCCCCCTGCTGGCCAATAAGTCTAAGTACCTCCTGGGGTTATTTTGGGTGGAGTTGGAGGCATGCCTTTTCGGGGCTGTTTTTTTCCGTGGAGCCTATGCAGTGCTCTAAGATGGAGGTATTTTTGTCCCCAGGTCAGTCCTCGGGCGATTCAGCTGTCCTCCCTTCAGTGTAACAGTGTCTGGTCCCGTGACACTGTTATCTGAGAGTTGCTGAATTAGCGCATGCGCAGTTTGCCACTCCTCCTCTTGCAGTTTATCAGTGTTCGGAGCACATGCCTCAGTGTCCAAGATGGCGCCCGTATGGGGCACCAGTAAAGATCAGGGGGCTGTCGCCGTCAGCTCCAGGGACCACACAGACCCCACAAGCTGCAAGGCTATTGCCGTGGGCTCAGCTCTGCGCAATTAACCAGCAACATGCCTACTCTGGATCTCCACTTGGGGTCCACATTTGCTGCCCTGCCACCGGATATGGCGCCAGGCGGAGAACTGCAGCTGCTGGCTTTCAGTTCCAGGGACCACACAGACCCTGCAGGGAGCAAAGCTGGTGCTCCCCTCCACCCTTGGATCAGTTCCGTATGAACAGCCAGAAAGGGGCCTGTGTGTTGCTCTGTCAACTCCGCGTTCCGCCTCTGCACACAAGATTGCACCCTGAGTCCCCGACTCTCTCTGCCTGCAGCTGGTCCTAGTCACTCAGCTTGTCTGTCTGCTCCCAGACCACACTCGCTTTCCTAGCTCCCCATGCGGACACAGGCTCTCACCTGGCAGTCACAACGTCTGTGTGGAAGCCACGGCTGGATGTTTCTCTGGCGCTGGAAATGGATTGCTGGAGCCTGGATAACCGGAGACCGGATCACTGGGGTCTGAGTTGCTGCTCGCCAACTGCTGGTGGGTTCTTCGATCCACTACAACACTTCTGTCTTGTTTCTGCAGCTTCCCTGTGTCCAGGGGGGGTTCCTGGTACCCCCTGCTTACTGCCTGAGCCCTAATTATCCCCTGTAATCTACTTATTGTACTTCTCCCTGCCTAAAGATTCTCTGCCTTATCAAACGTGTCTCGGTAATGATTCTTGAAGTCTTGAGATCCATACCTCAACATAGAGATTTTAAAAAGGAAATACATGAATATTCAATAATCCATTGAGGCAGTAAACAGGATATTTTAGGCTACCCTGGTAGAAATAATTGAAAAAGTAATTTTGGTTTAATTCAGTGCCCTTCCTTTGGTCTCACCTAAATTATTCTAGTCTCACTGGTGACCTTTTGATTCATTGAATTGTCCAAGGTTTTCTTTGATCCACAGTATTAATCATTGCTGTTTGACTTTTGCCCTGAAGGCCTACTTGTCCCTGTGCTTGCTGTCTCTGGCTGATTTTGTCTCAAATGCCCCTTGCTCGAGAAAGCCGTCCCTGACCTTCTTAGGCTTAAGGATCCCACCCCATCATCTTGTTATTAATCACTAGTTTCAGGTGTTTAGTCTTTCTAAAATCTTATCACAAAGAAAAATTATGTTTCTCTTTGGTTATTGTTTTTATCCACAGCAAGTCACAGACACTTGTTTAACTGAGTGTTTCGTCTTTCATTATCATTTGGTCCCAACCCAGCACAATGCCTGTCCCTCAAAAATGATTTACTGAGATAATGAATAAAGAAATAATTTGACGAAGCGTATGTGTTCACAGAGAAAATGTACAGGTTTCTTTGCTATGAAATAGTCTCTCGGATACTTACATTCATCTTTCAAGGTCTTCCTTCTTTCTTATGTCTAGGCCGAGCATTTCTGATGACTTCAGCCATTGCTGGTAGGATACTGTTGTGTTTTATAACATTTTTTCCTCTTTCAAATTCCTGGTTGTTTGTATTCTTTAGGATGTTTGATATTTTGAACTGAATGTGATGCTCTCTATACAGACTGACCTGGACACAGTAGAGCATCCCTTACAGAGTTCATTTATTAGTTCTGTCAATGCCACTCTTTCACAGTGTTAGTCAAAAATAAACTATTGTAAAATAAGATAATGTAGAGGTAGGTAGGTTGGTTTGTTCTCTTATAGGTTTTTGTTAAGTTTTCTCTTCTCCCTTCTTGATCTCCAGCAGTTGGCTTTGGGGATCTACTTTTATTTCCTTATATTCATTAGCATTAATTATAAGAGGAGGGAGTTGAATTATATGCTGTTTACTTGCTGTTTTTAAAAGTGAGACTGGTTATTCCTAACGTCTTCCAGTAGAACTTTTTGGGATGGTGGAAAGGCTCTGTCTGCAGTGTCTAATCCTGTAGCTGTAAGTCCTGTCTGAATACTGAACCCCTGAAAACTGAGCAATGTAATGGAGGATCTGAAGTGTAAATACCATTTAATGTAAACTTAAATGTGAGGATACATTTTTGTCTTGTGAATACTGTATTGGCAGGTGTCAACAATGATCACAGTTGTAAAAGTTGAAATAGCGCTTACAGTACATGGAGAGAACCAACAAACAGGCTGGCCTGGTTAGGGTCAGGATTTATTCATCCAGCGTTCTTTCATTTACTGAAGAGATTTTTTCCCTTCCTTCTTTCACTGAGCATCAGTGATGTAAAAGGCATGCTGTTAGGTGCTAGAGGTACTGATTTGAAGAAAGAAGTCATGGCTATTTCTCTCAAGAGATTTTTTTTTTGTCTGATATATGTTAGTATCAATTGAGAAAGTGGGTGCATGTTAGTATCAATTGGGAAAGCTCAGGAAACTGTGATACTGAGGATCCACATCATACTGTGTTTTGGTTTCGTGAGAACCACATAGTCTGATAGTCTAATAAATGTTCTACTGGTGATGCGTATTGGCAGCCAGGGTTAAGAACCTCTAGCCTAGGGGGAGGGAGGTTCCCACCTTACTCAAAAACTGTAGGATATCGTGTTTAAAGTTTCACTTTGATGGGAAAGTTTCCTGCAGATTCTGCAATACTGCACTTGATACCCTGACCTGGTTCAGTCTTTCATTCTGAAGAAGGAAAGATTTTAACACCCTGAAACATGTGGCTCATGAAACTGATCATATGGCCATATTTGTAATAAATGGGATCAAATCTGTAAACATTTAATAAAGATAGGCTATGTGATTGGCAGACAAAAACAGCTTTGGACCCAAAAACAAAGCCTGAAGCCTAACACATTTGTTTCAGGAGGCAGAGTTTTACTGTCATGGTCAGTCTGGATCCTAGAACTTGAGGCTCTAGAAGTCAGCCATAGAGGGAGAGAAGAAAGCAGGATCAAATGTGTATGATGCAGAAGGCAAAATGACTTGGAGACTAAATGGAGGAGGGACTTTATGGTTGTATCGTTTAATCTTGGCCTGATCTTACTGTGGCTACTGAGACGACAAAGGCTGATGTCATTTGACAGATTCATTATGGGACATGAGAGGCATCTGGAAACAAGCTGACTGACAGAGCATCCTTCTGTAGAACATTGCCGGTTGCTGTGACAGAAAGCAAAAGGCACAGCAAGGCTGGAGCTGGCCTTCTACACTGCTGTCTAGAAGCAATGTCACTTTTGCTCAAAGCAGCTTCCATTACCAAATAAGGAAATGGTCTCCACACCCCACTCATTTGTTCCCCCCACCCCACCTGGGGAAAAGGCAGAAAATATTTGTAAATGATTATACAGTTTAATATAGTTTTCTGTTCTCATAACAAATATTTGGTTCAATCTGTTTCAAGTCACAAAGTACACTTTCCCCATGCCTCTCATGGGAGACCAATGAAAAGTCTACCTAATCATGGCAATAGAATCGAAGTCCAGGATCCTGTGATGAATATTTATATTAAACATTTGTTTGGCTCCTTCCTCTGGCAAGCTGTTTCCTATACACTCAATGTGCAATATTAAAACAGGGTCGGACCAGGGAGGAGGGGCGTGGGGAGGGGTGGGAGGATTCCCAGAACCTATGAATCTGTCACATAATGCAAAATAATTAATAATAATAAAAAAGAAACCACAAAAAAACCCCCCAAAAAACCCCCCAAAAAACCAGGGTCGCAATAACTTAAATAGTATTATTATTATTATTATTTTTTTTTGGAGAGGGGAAGAACAGAGGACATACAATGGTTATTTCTCCAGCAGTTTTGGGACTTGCAGGAGGTGCTCTAAGGATCCCTTCTCTGAGGGATTAGGCATGCTTTTGGCTCTTGGAGGTTGATCTGCAGCCTGTTGTTTCCATGGCCCTTACTTCAACTTTGGGAGAGTCTTCCCTTTCCCATTATATTCTTGTGCAGCTTTAAAACATGATCCACTGTGCATCTACTTCTTACTCCATGGAAAGCAGGGAACTCACATGTTACTTTGTTTCCTGAAGAGTCAGTATTTCCAGTATAAGATACTTTGGCTTATAAATAGAGAGTAAAATGTAGTCATTTAAATCATTTATTTAATTTTAGTCACCTTTATGTACTAAAAGTTATCTAATGATAAATTTTATTAAACTTGAGTCTGTCAAGATTTCAAGGAAGAGTAAGATTTTTAGTTTCTTTTTTTCTTTCACTTTTTCTGTCTGTCATCTTATCTTTTTATGCTTTAAAGCACTGATTTGCTCTACCTTTGGTTCTCCCTTATTTTGTTTGGGTACTTTAACAATGGGTAAGGTGTCTAACTCCTTGATTTCATCCTTTCCGGAAGGGTGAGTTCTAATTGTCTCATCAAAAACCTTTCTCAAACTTTCCCTTATGGCTAAAAGAAGGAACTAGCTCTCTCTCTTTTTTTTGTAAGTCCTGTAATTTCTGGTCTCCTTCGCTTTGCTTTCCATTTGCAAGGTGGGAAGTTCTCTTTTGCTTTTATGTTGGTTTGTGAGGGCTTCTATAACAAAGTCCCGCAGACTGGGTGGATGAAGCAATGGAAATTTTTTTCTCTTCAGTAATGGATACTGGCATTCTAAAATCAAGGGGTCAGTGGGACAGGATTGTTCTGCACGTGGTCCCTTCTAATGGTTGAGAGGGAAGGGTATGTTGTGGGCCCCTCTCCTCAGTTTCCCCTCAAGTTTTATTTTTCCTATGTCTATTCACGTCATTTTAAAAAATAGATCCAAATTTCTCCCAGAACCAGACATATTGGATGAGTTACTTTGATGGTCTCGTAGTACTTTCATTACCTCTATGAAAACGCTATCTCCAATAACCTAGCTTTATGAGATACTTGTGGGAGGACTTAGGTGAACAATTTTAGAGGTACAAATTCCAGTGTACAACACTTTTCTTCTTCTCTCTGTCAAATATAGCTAATAGTAATCAAGACACTAACTTTGTTTTTAAAGCTACTATGGTAATTTTTTCTTACAATTTATTTCAAAAGAGAGCTTTACAAAATTTTCCATTACTGTAAAATATGAATCACCATCAGCCTAGCCATTAGTGATCTATTAGTTTCTGTCCAATGCCTTAGAAGCCAATACCATATGTATTTAATTTGTTTGGTTTAATGGATTGTTATGGTAGCACCCAATTTGTATTAATTTCTGTATCAACAGGAAGAGTGGTTGCTGTTGCTTAAGCAACCCTTAAGTCTCAGTGCCTAACAATAGCAAGGGTTTATTTCCTGCTTATGACATATCTCCGCTACGAATTCCCTACCTCTCCCCTTCATGTTTTCTACCCTGTGGAGCTAGTACAACTGCTATTAGGAAGCTTAAACTGGTGCTGTAGAAAATCGTGTGAAAATAAGAATGAGAAAGCATCCATTTGTTTTTGAAGCTGTCACTTAGCAGTGGTAGGTGTCACTTCTGCTCAAATTTCATTTGCTAAAATAAGGTATATGGTCAAACCCTAAGTTAAGAGAGCTGGAAAAGGTTGTCCTCTCGGAGGAAGTCCAGTACGAAAGATCTTTTAGATGATTTTTAGAAAAGTTCAAGAAGACAGTGGATAGAGTCTGTTGACCAGGGCCCAGGTGGGTGAGAAGACTAAAAAGAGAAGCTTTGCCATGGTACTGAAATCTAATTGGATTAACACCGTAAGAAATTTATCTTCTGTCAGAGGCTTTGCGATGTGAATTGTCCTGAAGAGAAGTAGTGCCAAGAAGCTGTGTAGTTGCTGTGGGATTTCTGTTGCAGAAATTCACATTGTAATTCTGTCTCATGGTAGCTGTGTGACTTTTGTTTGTCATTCGAACTCTCGAAGTCTCTGTTTCTCATCTGTCAGAGGTGATAGTAGCATCCCTTATCTGGCAGGAGTACTTTGAGTATTCCATCTCCAAGTAGTGATGGTGTAGCCTTGGGCCACTTATCTACACAGTTGTCACCCTATAAACTTGGGCCACTTTCCCTCTGTGGATATCAATTTATATGAATGCTCAGGCCCATTATATAAAGTGACATAATATGTGCTTGTAATCTGTTCATAGTCTCCTATATACTTTAAATCAACTCTGGATCATTTATAATACCAAAAAACAATGTTAAGCCACATTGTTTTGGGAATGAAGATAAGAGAAATGTCTGTACCTGTTCAGTACAGTTGGATATTTTTTCTTGATGTGTTTTGGATCTAAGTTTGGTTGGATGCACAGATGAGGAGTTCACTAATTCAGAGAATTAACTGTACTTCAATTTCCTTATCATTGAGATTATGGTAGTATTTCACAGGGTTCTTACACAAATCTTGTGATTTAAGAGAGTTAGTCTAGTACTTATGGTAAATAATAAGGGCAATTGTTGTTGTAGCTGGTTAAGTTGATATGTGTACAGCTTTTTGTATGGTTCCACACTCACAGTAAGCATACAGCAAATATAAGATAACCTGTTTTATACACTTGCTTGGACGAAGGAAGTCTGAGAAGCTATAATCAAAGAAATGAAGGAGATAAAGATGGAAAGTCCATTACTAAGCAGTCTGTAGTTTCCTGGTAACTGAATACTGGTTTCCTAGAATGTTTTCACTGGGACCATTCATAGTCACTGCATCTCCAAGCAGTTCCTGTCAAGAGGAGGGGAGAAAACCTTGTTTGTTGAGTTTAAACTTGAATCAGAACAAACTGCCTCCTTAGAGCATCTCCTTTTCCAGACTGCTGTGTGACATGGCCATGGATGCTGTGTGAGTTTAGAGATGTAGGTGCAAGGTGGTGGATGAGGAACTGTGTATAGTAGTGAGGGTATCTGGGAGCCTTTTCCAAGGTCGGGTAGACATGTGCAGTGATGTTGGTGGCAGTAGTCTGGCTGTCTTACATAGGAATCATGTAAGCTGTCCTGAGAGCAAAGTAAATGTGTGACTCTGGGGTTTTATATAAACATAAGCACCTTTTAAGCCCACTCAGCTTTTTCACTTTACAAAAGAGGACACTGATATATGGAGTGGGAGAAGATTTATTTAGGATTATATAGGTTGTTAGTTGCAGAGTAAAACCCAAACTGTGACTGTTAGGAAGAATTAGTTTTGAAATTTCCTGATCTGTAGATTGCCAGTGTAATTTTATCATATTTCCATCCATTCACTGTGTTGGGCTCTACACTTCCCTTAAAAGAATGGGGTACAAGAAGAGGAAAGAAATTGTAAATGATCTCTTTTGCTTTATTTTTTAGCATCTTCTGCTGAGTTGGCTAGCTGTCTGGGGAGCCAAAGGGGTAGAAAAGTGGCTGCACTCTAGGTACATGATTGGAGTGACTGAGGCTGAAAAGGCCAAGGGATAACAGTCCTCCCATATCTGACTTTTGCTCAAAGGTGTTAGAAGCAGCTCTGAACTATGAAGGTTTCATTGAATCTGCTAGGCCAGAACTTCGCAATGGATAAACAAATCATCAAAGAGGACTGGTTTCAGGAGCTGATTTACAGGCAGGTCCAAATTATGATTTCTGTCCTTAGGAAATGAAAATGTAATGGGAAGATAAGCAAATATTTAAGACTGTTAATACTGTTGTATTAATGTTAATAACTGGCAATGTTATGCTTGGCTAAGAAGAACCTGTTGTATGTTAGAAATCTTGAATTCCTTGGAAAAGCTTCAGTGAGCTTGTGGACCCTGAAATTACACACAAACTTACACACAAATATATATACATTTTTCCCCCTAGGGAAAGAATCTATTCTTGTATCAAGATGTGTTCACAGTGTTAAGTACTCCATTACATTCTATTCGCATAGCAGACCTATTTATAGATAAGAAAGCCATGTCCACGGGGGGTGATGTGGCATGATAAGTGTTTGACTCTGGACCTGGACCCTGGCCTTGAACCATCTTGCCATGTGGCATTCCCACTGATTTATAATAAAAAACTGAAGAATGCAGTGGATGGTTCATTCTGTATAGCTTTGATTTGTATGTTGGGATGGAATATGACTCTTATTTTCAACAGAAAGTCCAATCTTGGGAGGAAAATTCAGGGAAACTAGGATGATTGAGCCTCAAGAACAGTAGTGTGAGGAACAATACTTCCTGTTGGGTACCTGAATGTCAAGATGAAGATGACAGTGGGCAGAGTCCTTCCTGGAGGGCCCAGCACGATAGTCTTGTGGCCTTGTTTGCACAGGGATCCCATATGACTGCCGGTTTGTATCCTGGCTGCTTCACTTCCCATCCAGCTCTCTGCTTGTAGCCTAGGAAAGCAGTTGAGGGCGACCCAAAGTTTTGGGACCCTGCACTGGCATAGGAGACCCAGAGGAACCTCTTGGTTTTGGATCAGCTCAACTCTGGTTGTTGTGGCCACTTGGGGAGTGAACCAGTGGATGGAATATCTTTGTCTCTCCTGCTCTCTGTAAATCTGACTTTCCAATAAAAATAAATTTTTCTAAAGTGCTTCACAGTGTGAAAGAGGAGGCTTCCTGACTTCATGGTGTAAGGCGGATTTAAATCTGAGCAGTCAGTAGGATTTGGTTCTGTCTTGAATTGTTCTGTCTGAAATCAGAGTTATCTGAAGGATTCCTCTGGTCATAGTTTTCTTCTCTATGGTTCCAGATACACATTATTCCTCAGACATCCAGAGTCCAGTGGAGAGTTAGTGTGTAAATTTCTGGTTACTCTGATATCTTCATTTACAGCCTCAGAAAGGGCATTTGACCCACACACCATTTAACTTTGGTGTTCACCTTGAGAAACACAGTTCTGCAGGTGCCCAGGCAGATCCGTATCCCATGAGGCACCTGGGGTTTCAGAGAGTCTGCGTGTCTTCACACCTTGACAAGCTGCTAGGTTTTTAATGGGCCTAATCCGCTTTTGAAATAACTTGTTGAGGTTTTTGTGACACAAATTGAAACCACATGGGAAGTCATTATGTTATGTTTACTTGGCTGGTGGCTATGGCTAAATGAAATAGAAGGAGAATGCATGAGGCTGTGGACCTCATGGACAAGATCCAAAATAAACTTTGAGCAGTAGAACTAGGTTAGGTTTGGTCAGGGGTGGGGATTGGCACTGAGAGTGTGGGTATAGGTGTGAGTGTGGAGGAAATATCTGGGATTGGGGCAGTTGGGGGTATGTGTGAGTGCATGTGCAGTAATTAAGACCTGTATTTGAATCCCTGGCCTTTTATTTACAAGCTGGATGGGTTACTTGACCTCTTTTGCATAATAAATAAGATAACCATCATCACTTTGCAGAGTTACTCTGAGAATCTTAAAAAAGAAAAACAAAAACTGCGTGAAAATGCTGAGCACTTGCCTGGCATTAGCAAGTGTGGAGTAAGCAGCTGTTACCATTGTTGCTTGTGATGGGAGGAGGTTTGTGCATGTATAAGTAGTTAGGGTGTGCATTTGTGTGTTTTCATGCATTGGCTGGGTCCCCCAGCTGTCTAAACAGATTGTCCTTCATGCCACGTTGTGCTCTCCAAACCAGGTTTCCAGAGAAGTGTTTCACAGTGAGACTCCTCTGATACAGTCCTCTGGGACTCGTTTTTTTCTAAGGCTTGCCTGGTTACCTGCTTGGCTTTTTGTAGCTTTACCTGCTGTATGGAGCTTTTTTTAACCAAGTTTTTTCCTATGTCTTTGACGGAGGCAGTTTTCCTGGAGGGATGGATGATCTGATTTATATTGGGCCCGCATAGTACTGCTTGAAGCCCAGATTCTAGTTTGCCCTTTATCCTTGCACAATTGTTTTCTTCTTGTGTGTAGTAGGTCTAGACGAATGAAAGAAGGTGTTTGAGTTCCTCTTATTTTACTTCCGTATCAAGTCTTATGGTAGATACTACTGCATTTCTTTTTAGCTAATTAAATGATGGATCTTACAGTCAATACATATGTGTAATCACTGATGTTAGTATTACATATTCCTAGAACTTTTACTAAGAAATGGGGCCTCTTAGAATGCATGCATTTTTAGATCTCAGTACTCATGGCCTTGCATTTTAAGGATCTCTGTAAAACTTAATTTGGAGCAACTGTAGGGTGGAAGAGTTTGGAGCTTGGGTCTGAGTGTGTTGGAAAAGCGTAATATGAATTTGTTTGGATGACTGTGTTGACAGGTGGCTCCTCTATGACCTTCTTTATTGTTTGGATTTTGTTGTTTGAATCTGCATTGATGATTTGGTGTTTTGCTATAGTTTTTCTACTAAGGGAGAAGAGTCTAGCTGGGAAGATTGTATAAGTGTGTGTATAAAGATAATGAGCCCCATGGAGCATTATAGCTATTCCTGAATGATTCCCAAGAGGTGAGGATTGTCAAAATTCTGGGACTTTAAAGGATTAGTTGGGATTGGTGAGGCCTGGGCAGGTTTACAGTAGGAGTAGAAGAATGAGTAGGATTGAGTTAGGTTCAGAGGTGGAAAACAAACAAACAAACAAACAAATACCAGACTTAATCTGTTAGATATTACTATGTAGTGAAATTAAATTGAAATTTTGTTATTTGCTGAGTAAATTTTAATTATTCAAACTTCCTGGATTAATAAAATAAAGATGTTTAGAACACAGTTGATATACAAGGGCATTGTCTCTCCCTCTCCAGCTTTTTCTCCCTCCTTGTCACTTCCCTCTCCAAATATTCCTTTGATATTATTTTTCACCTGCTGTTTTGAGAAAAAGGAATATACCTTCTACCTATAAATTGCAATTTTGCAGAGACCATAGAAACATAGCCTAATGTTTTTGCTCCTATATTTATTTGCCTGCAAATTTATGTAGACATAGATAGTTCAGTAGTTACAGAAAGATAACCCATATTATTTTAGGAGGTTCTCTAGTATGCTTGTGAATTCAGAACATATTCTGAGTATAAGCTGGACTCACACTGGGAGCTCAGTCTGGAAGGAGCAGGACCATACAGATGTAGGAAGCAGAATGAGAGGAGATGCGAGAGAAAAGAAGAGACATGAACACTACGTCCAGAGGTAGCAGTCTATCAGGAATGGATGGATTCTATTCAGGAGTTTTTAAGTACTTGATATACACCTTCCACATGCCATTAGCGTTTAGTTCAGGCTATGGCAGTGGACAGGAGAACAAATTCTCTCATGAAGCCTCTATAGAATCATGTGATAATAAACACATAGACAAATGAGAAGAAAATGTTAAGTAGAGACAAGCAGAATTCATTTATCTAGTTAATGTAATTTCAAGTGTCTATTATTTACTGTTGTTTTACTTGGCAGGAATATAGTATGGAAGGGACAGTCTTTACCTTCATGGGTTCTTGTATTGTAGTGCAGACAATGGATGGATAAATATACAATGATGCTGAATTACAGGTAAATGCTATGGAGAAAGAGAACAGGAAATAACAAGGTGTAGACGAGAGTGAGTGTATTTTATATCAAGTGCTTGCAAATGGCCTCAAGTGAGCATTAATATTAGAGCTTGGACTAATAGAAGAAGCTATGCATTAACCAGGAGGAAGAACGTAGTAAAGCAAGTAAAAAGGCTCCAGCATTAGTGGTTTTTGAGGTCACCAAGATGTACAAGAACAGGAGGACATGGGCCCGGCGGCATGGCCTAGCGGCTAAAGTCCTCGCCTTGAATGCCCTGGCATCCCATATGGATGCCGGTTCTAATCCCGGCAGCTCCACTTCCCATCCAGCTCCCTGCTTGTGGCCTGGGAAAGCAGGCGAGGATGGCCCAAAGCTTTGGGACCCTGCACCCGCGTGGGAAACCTGGAAGAGGTTCCTGGTTCCCGGCATCAGATCAGCGTGCACCTGCCTGTTGCGGCTCACTTGGGGGGTGAAACATCGGATGGAAGATCTTCCTCTCTGTCTCTCCTCCTCTCTGTATATCCGGCTTTCCAATAAAAATAAATCTTTAAAAAAAAAACAAAACAAGAACAGGAGGACAATAGAGGGCTGGGTGAGAATGAAAGTAGTAAGAGTTGGGCCTGCTGCAGTACCATAGCAGCTAAAGTCCTCGCCTTGCATGTGCCGGGATCCCATATGGGCGCTGGTTCTAATCCTGGCAGCCCTGCTTCCAATCCAGCTCCCTGATTGTGGCTTGGGAAAGCAGTGGAGAATGGCCCAAAGCCTTGGGACCCTGCATCTGCATGGGAGACCTAGAAGAGGCTCCTGGGTTTGGATCGACTCATCTCCGGCTATTGCAGACACTTGGGGAGTGAATCATTGGATGGAAGATCTTCCTCTGTCTTTCCTCCTCTCTGTGTGTCTGAGTTTTTAATAAAAATAAATCTAAAAAAAAAAGTAGTAAGAGTTTTGGTCAGTGCGGTAATCAGAAGCTGGCTCCTACCAGATTTTGTAAGATGTGGAATAAAGTTTAGATTTTATTTACCATAAAGCAGCTGGACAACTTTGGAAATTTGATTGATGTGGAAATGTGGCTGACTGGTTTGTGCAGGCTTCTGCTGAGGTCAGGTAGGATGACAGCTGCGGGAATTGGATGAGATTGTGGCTTTGACTAGGATCATTGTGGAGGAGCTGGTGTCCTTCTCGGTTCAGGTGTAGGATGCATTTTTGTAGGTAAGGATAATGGGATTTGTGATGGATTTGGTATGAGATTTGACGGGATCTTTTGGAATCAACGCTTCCTTTATGGTATTACTATTGGGAAGACTGAGAGAAGTGCTGTTGTCATTCCATTCTATTAGTTCAAGTTAGGTTTGAGAGGCCTGTCAGATGTCTACAAGGAGCTGTGAGGAAGGCATTGCATCACGTAAACCAGAGTTAAGGGAGAAGGTAGAACTGAAGGTATATTTTTAGGTGTTACCAGCACAAATGTGATATTTGAGGCCAAGAAAAATGATGAGATCATCTGGGTCAGATGCTCTAAGTGTGATCATTGGAGCAGCAGCAGCATCTGGGGACCTTTTAGAAAGCCAGAAGCTGAAGGCTTTTCCAAGACTAACTACATAAGAAACTCTGGGGCTGGGTTCAGGTGCTGTGTGTTTTAGTAAGCACTTCAGCTACCACATTGGCAGAAACTTAAGTGTTGGAAAGTGAATGTAGAAGAGAGGAGATTCTGGCTGACCCCGGGTGTCTCTAACAATAAAATCATGAAGAGAAGTACTCAGCAAAGGTAACTGAGAAGAACCACCCTAGAATTTAAGAGAGAAACTTTGAGAGATTGTGTAATGGAAACCGAGTATTAAAGAGGAAGATAGTGGACAATTGGATGAAATGCTACTGAGGGTTGAGGGAGATGAAGATTATGTTCTCAGGGCTTAGGCCAGGAAAAGCAGATTTTGATACTGATAGGTCAGAGAATAATTTAGAGGTGTTTGTGTGCTTATATATCCTTTCTGCCAGTGGCAATGAAGAATGTATAAGGAACAGCCACTTTCCTCTGCTCGCATTGCAGCCACAGGAGAGATCTGCATTTGTGTGCATGGTGGCAGTTGAGCACACACACAGATATCTACATAGAGCTACACATAGCCACTTACATGTCCTTATCCTCACATGGATCCCCCCTCCCTACCCCACACCCAACGCTGGGTTTACAGGCCAGCGTGTCCAAGAGTCAAACTGTTATGTAACAGAGCTGCCAGATGCTAGCCAAGCAGGATTGGAGGGGATGGAAACAGTTGGTTTCCATGATACCACTTACTCTACAGAGTCAGAGATACGGGGATGGAGAGATAAAAGGTCAAGAACAGAAGGTATGTGAGTTTAACATTCTCACCTTTCCTAATCCATCTCCTTAGCAAGTACCAAAATGGTTCAGTGGATTTGGCAAGATCAGGATCTTTTCTTAATCTTGACTAGACTATCTTTAGTGCATATAACTTGTTTAGAGTAAACTTCTTAGAAAAAGGAATGTGAAAAAGCATAGACAGCATGTATAGATAACTGCCATGTTAGTCTTTTATAAAGAGAAACAATGAGGGCACAGCACGGTAGCCTTGCAGCCGAAGTCCTCGCCTTGTACATGACAGGATCCCATATGGGCGCTGGTTTGTGTCTTAGCAGCCCCGCTTCCCTTCCACCTTCCTGCTTGTGGTCTGGAGAAGCAGTTGAGGCCAGCTCAAAACCTTGGAACCCTGAACCCTTGTGGGGAGACCTGGAAGAGGCTCTAGGCTTTTTGCGACTGCCTGGGGAGTGAATCAGTAGATGGAAGATCTTCTTCTTTGTCTCTCCTCCTCTCTGTATATCTGACTTTCAAATAAATAAATAAATAAATAAATACATCTTTAAAAAAGAAACAATGAAAAGAGGCAGGGGCTGGGAGGTGGAGGGCAGGGCAGCATAGGGGGCCACAGGTTCTCCTACACATGCACTTGTCCTGCCATGGAAACCATGGGGCATCCCTGGCTAAGAAACTGACCATCAATACTAAATGTGACACAGACATGGATGACCAAGCTTCCCTATAATTGGACCAAGAGAGAAGCTGCCCCTTCCGTGGAATTTAGGTTGGACTTTAATCATTTTGACTTTTCTTCTCATCCAGAGAGGATGCCGATTTACTTGATCCATGGGCTGTCTCAGGTTGGTTCTCCGTTTCTCATACTTCAAAATAGGACGATTAGCCTATTTATAGATTATTGTGTATTAATCTTTAAAAATCATAGTTTTTAGTTTCGCCATACCAGGGGGGAAAGGTCCTATACTGTTTGAAACAGAACTGAATAGTTTTTGGATTCTTTTCTCCTCCTCTACACTCCATTTTCTATATATGTATAGATTTTCGTTGCCTTTTATTTTCCTCCTTTTAGTTCATTATTTTTCCCTTTCAGAGGTCATGCAGGCTTTAGAGCCTGATCTCTCGTGTGAATTCTGTATGCCTCACTTGATATTTTGGCTCTAATGTTGCCCTCTGTTAGAAGGAGTTGAAACAAGAGAGGAGATGGTATGCTCCAAACAGTATCAGGAAATGAAAAGATTAGGTGCCTGATTTGACGGGCTTGCATGTACATCTGTTTTGAAATATTGCATTGTAGCCTATATAAACATATAAGGATTGAATGTTAACAAAAGATCTAAAATCCAAATAATTAAAAACAATTAAAAGGAATTAAAGCTCTCTTGTTGCAGTTGACTGTGAAATTTTGCGGAAAGTGAGCATGAGAATAGCCCTGGATATCTGTTTTCAGGGATATCTGTGTTAGAGAAAAAAAAAAAGCCAATGGCAAACTGAAGGGACTCCTGTTGGCTAAGCAAGAGGAGTTTAATACTAAAAATGAGTAATCGTAATTGAGATAAATTGCTACTAAAAGTTCATTGATGCGTGATAATGCTTCAAATATGCTGACTTGAGCAAGTTCTTTAACCTTTTTTTTTGTGCCACAGGTTCTCAATTTTTTTTTAAACAGGGAATAGTAACAATATGTACTTTATAAGATTGTTGTTAACATGAAAGAAATCGGTTTCTGCTGAAAGATTAGGGAGTGATTGTAACATAATGTTGAAATAATATCAGTAATTGTTAACATTATGTTTATATTGTCTCCAGTATTAATATTGTATTATCTCTGTGACATTAACATTAATACCATGTCTTTACTACCACCATTATTATTTTCATTATAGTATTAGTGCTCTTATATGCAACTCTCTTACCAACATTATTTCTATGGAATACTCTAAGATTCTCTGATAATTATATGAAGTGTAAAAATTCAGAGTACAGAAATACTGAATACTTACTGAAAGCTGCTATTTCCTAGGCACTGTTGAATGCTCTGAGTTGGAGTCATCAGGATTATAGTTGATATTTATTGTGAATTGTTTAATGTTCTTCTATGTTAGATATAAGCTCCCTGAGTTTAGTATTGCTGTATTCCTGTAGTTGTTATAGTATTTGTTCAACAAATGAGGCGACAAATAGTATCCAGTTGAGTAGCAGAGGGAAATGTTTATACAGTCATCTGTGATACAGCATGACACTCTATGGTATAGATTATAAGACTGAAGACTGAGGACAGGGTGCATGTGCATCCATGATTGTGTGTCTGTTTTTTAGGAAAGCATTCCTGAAGAGGATGTTCTGGGCCTTGGCAGGTGGACTAGGGAACTGTTCATCAGACTGGGAACAGGCAGATTCACACAGGTTCTGGGAAGAGACATAATGGCATGCAGAGAGCCTGGCATACAGAAGTGCCCGGTTGTGATAAACTGAGTGGGTGCTGAGGTGCTGTCAGGGAGATATGTTTGCAGTGGCGTAGAAAGTGCGGATGATGGCGAATCATCACAGTGTTTTCAGCAGGATCACTTAGACATACAGTTTTGGGGGTAAGGAAATGTGGTGCCTGCAGAGAGATTTTTTTCCTTTTTCTTTCATTATAAGGCGAAGAAATACTATGTTATTTTGAATGGGTGATAAGGACGTATCTGGGGAAGAATCGTGTTAACTTCTGGATGCTGAGGGTGAAAGGATAGGTTTTTTTTTTTTTTTTTTGTTTCTTGGTGATGAGTGCATTGATCCTTAGCCCAAGTGGAGCCAGACTTCACTTCAAAGAGTATATTCCCTGAAACCTGGCTCCCATTGGAGGAGCAAATCACTGAGGAAGCAGAACTGGGGCAAAGATGCAAGTAGGGCACTTTTAGCACCTTAGACCTGTGCTGTGCCATGGGAGGATGGTTGCCTTAAGCCCTGTGTGGTATTGAAATATATATGAATGTTAAATAAAAGATTCAACCTCTCAGTTGCACCAACCGCATTTCGAGTGCTCACTAGTCGCACTGTATTGGCTACTAGTTTGGACAACACAGCTGTCACTGTAGTATTGGATTCAATATTACAGGGAGCAGGGAGTGAGGGAAAATCAGTCAACACAGAATCCTGGTAAGATCGCAGTGGTGGGGCAGTACCTTCCAAGGCTTGCTGACATTGCCCAGAGAGGCCTGTGGAGGTGAAAACCCTTGGATAAAGGTGAACGCATGGGCTGTCAGTGTTTCTGTGTCCTCTGTGCTGCTTTTGGGGATAGGCAGGACACACACTGCATTTGTTGGGTTGCTTCTAGGGAGCCAAATGCTCAATGTAAATGAATGCTCTCTTGGCTTCCTGCCATGCTTTGTAGCTCTTTAAGTGTTCCCAGCAGACAAAAACTTAGCTGCCTGTCTGCCCATATTTACATTTTCTGTTGAGGTGGAGAGTGGGAACTCTGGCATGGAAAAAGCACTTTAAGATTCCTGTCATTGTCTTCACAATGCTTGCTCAGAACCCTTGGAAGTGAGAGTGAAGGGGCCCCTTGTTCAAGTGACACGAAGTGGGATTCAGATGGGACTCAGCTGAGTAATTGCCAGTCATGTTAGTGGATCCGTCCTAACCCTTCTCACCTCCCTGCCATTCTTTGGGATAGATACAGTGAGATGAAGTGACCTCTCTTCGCTTTCCACAGGGCTCCCGTGAGGGAAAGCTTTACCTACATCGAGGGACAGTGTGAAAAGGCTGAGAAGATTCAAGTGCTCTGGAGGGGGCCGGTTTTCCAATTTTAGTATGGGTGCTGCCAAAGCAAAGTGAGCACTAGGGGGCCCATTCTAAAGGAATGACACAGAGAGAAACAGAGAGACCATAATCCAGGTACCCTCCATCTTCAAGCTCTGGTCTTTATCCTGTAAGGGAGGATTCAAAGAAGGAGAACTATGAAGTTTCTGAGCAAATATTCATGGAACAATTGCCACTTGCTATGTGCCCTTCTGAATGTAGGTGCCCAAGGTACACATCTTCACTAGCAATCATCCCAGGACTCAGCGAGGGAAGAATGGCAGTATTTCCTACGTATGTGCTTCGTGCCAGACCTCTTCCTGGTCCACCTCTTCTGCATGATAACCTAGGGGATGTGCACTATTCCTATTGTGTCTTTTAGAAGTTAGGTAGCTTGTTAAGGTCCTGACTTGGAAGTGGCAGACTGTCTCGCTGCAAGTCCACACCTTTAATTTCAACCTGCATTTTAGTGTTGATCCAAAACCTGAGACATGGAGAAGGTGCTGGGTGGAGAAAGATAGGCAGACGCTGCCAGTTCTGAGAGCAGGAGCCCCAATTCCATCACAGGGGACTCTAAATGACCTTGCATTTCCTTAGTCTGAGGCTGTTGCATCTCTCTGCTTTGCGCTGTTTACCTGAGTCCTGGATGCTTTCTTAGCCTTGTGTTGCCATATAGGGCAAAACTTCCATGGTTACTTGGAAGTTGTAGATTCCTGATAGGAGATCTCCTGAACAGGTTGCTGGTGGTGTGATACCCTGCATTACAGCAAAAACCCTGACTTGGCCTTTTCTTCCAGTGTTTGATTTCTACATGCCTAAGTAACCTTTTTGTTTTAGTGATATAGGGAATGTTATTTTTTCTAGCACATGTTTGTCCTCAGAAAAGGAACTTATATCTGCTTTTTCCAAGAATTTATTTCAGTTCCCTCTGGTCCCTTCCTACTTTCTACAAGTCTAACTTTTTAAGAAGTTTTGACCTGCTTCTTCAGTTCCCTCTCTGCCATTTTTAGGCATAATGTTCACCCACAGTTTTCCCTTTTTCTTTTCCATTTTTTGGTAATAAATTAAAAACAAAACCAATTTTAAGCTGAGCATAAGACTGCTAGAGTCTGTGATATTCTTATTCCAGAGTCCAAATGATAGTTGTCTGTGCATCTGTGTGTACATTAATTCGTGAAGCCTTCATGTCCCATCGTGGTACTTGCCCCTCTGTCTTGAAGCGAATCTGATTCTTTTCCTCCTTTAGCATTGTGGATCTTTCTCTTCTAACCCTGGCTTTTGTATTGCTGTCATTTGACGTTGGTGTACATTTGGTACAGTGATTAAGGTATTGCGTGGGATGCCTGCACCTCATTGTTGGAGTGCCTGATTTGAGCCCTAGCTGCTCCATTCCCAACCCAGTTTTCTGCCAGTGCACGCCTGTGCAGCAGCAGGTGCTGACTCAAGTACTGCAATGCCTGTCATCCAGGTGGCAGACCTGGATGGGATTTCAGGATCCTGCTGCTGCCTGATCCAGCTCTGTCCATGTGGGCATTTTTTGGGGAGGGTGAACCAGTAAATGGAAAACCTACCCCACCACCCCCATTGTGTGTGTGTGTCCATCTTTCTGTCTTAGTCACTCTGCCTCTGAAATTAAAAAAAAAAATTAAAAAGTGTTCCATGATATCACCTGGGAGAAAGATTTCATCTTTTCTTCTTCTTTTTTTTAAGATTTATTTTATTTTATTTATTTATTTATTTTAAAGATTTATTCATTTTATTACAGCCAGATATACAGAGAGGAGGAGAGACAGAGAGGAAGATCTTCCATCCGATGATTCACTCCCCAAGTGAGCCGCAATAGGCCGGTGCGCGCCAATCCGATGCCGGGAACCTGGAACCTCTTCCGGGTCTCCCATGTGGGTGCAGGGTCCCAAAGCCTTGGGCCATCCTCAACTGCTTTCCCAGGCCACAAGCAGGGAGCTGGATGGGAAGTGGAGCTGCCGGGATTAGAACCGGCGCCCATATGGGATCCCGGGGCTTTCAAGGCGAGGACTTTAGCCGCTAGGACATGCCGCCGGGCCCAAGATTTATTTTATTTTTATTGGAAAGTCAGATAGACAGGAGAGGCAGAGAAGAATATCTTCTGTCTGATGATTCATTCCCCAAGCAACCTCAGTGGCCAGAGCTGTGCTGATCCAAAGCCAGGAGCCAGGAGCTCTTCCGGGTTTCCCACGCGGGTGCAGGGTCCCAAGGCTTTGGGCTGTCCTCGACTGCTTTCCCAGGCTACAAGCAGAGAGCTGGATAGGAAGTGGGGTCACCAGGATTAGAACAGGTGCCCAAATGGGATCTCAGTGCATGCAAGGTGAGGACTTCAGCTGCTCGGCTGCTTTTCTGGGCCTGATCTTTTCTAACTGTTCATGGATGCTACCATTTTCTCACTGTGGTTGAGTAAATCTCAAATGATCTAAAGTCTGCAAACATAATTAGGACTTATTTAATATCCCTGGTTATGTAGAATATAAATTGCAGAGGAATCTTAGAATCTTTACTATCAAGCCATAAGGATGAACTGGGGTCCTTCTTTTTAATCTCTGTTAGCCTCCCTAAGACTTTTTGAAAGATTGGGGCTTCTTTGGAGTGTGACTGCTGATGGTGATGGAATGTTCTACCCAAAGCCACCAATGTTTGATCTGCCGTGAACACTACAAGTCTTGCGGAAACCTTTCTCAAATTTTAGAATTGTGATAGCATATGCTTGCAGAGGAGATTGGATGTGATATTTAGCCCAGGAAGTATACATAATTTTGTGCTCAATCAGCTACCCTTTTCTGCCAAGTCCCATGGAGAGACTATGTGAATACTTCTCATATTCTAATGTGCATGTGAACTTTTGGAATGTATTGCATTGCTGACATGTAGATCAGGGATTCTGCATTTCTAAGAATCCCCAGAAGATACTGATGTTGATGGCCCACGTTCATACTTGAAGCAACAGAAGGTTATAGGGCAAAGAGCCTGAAGAAGAAGATTGGCATAATTTTTAAAAAATTTTTATTTTTATTGATTACATTGCATTATGTGACACAGTTTTATAGGCACTGGGATTTCCCCCACCCTTCCCCAAACCCTTCCCCCATGGTGGATTCCTCCACCTTGTTGCATAACCACAGTTCAAATTCAGTTGAGATTCTTTCATTGCAAGCATCTACCAAGCATAAATTCCAGCATCTTATTGTCCAGATAAGTTCAACGGTTTCTTGGGGAGACCATCTCTGGTCTGAAGGTAGAGTCGGCAGAGTATCATCCCGATCAATTAAAAGCCCCGACATAACATCAGTAACAATTTATAACGTTATGGAATTAGTTGACATGGTATTGAGTAATAACATTGGCATTTTTTTTAAAGATTTTTTATTTTTATTGGAAAGCTGGATATACAGAGAGGAGGAGAGACAGAGAGGAAGATCTTCCATCCGATGTTTCACTCCCCAAGTGAGCTGCAACGGGCCGGTGCGCGCCAATCCGATGCCGGGACCAGGAACCTCTTCCGGGTCTCCCATGCGGGTGCAGGGTCCCAAAGCTTTGGGCCGTCCTCGCCTGCTTTCTCAGGCCACAAGCAGGGAGCTGGATGGGAAGTGGAGCTGCCAGGATTAGAACCGGCGCCCATATGGGATGCCAGGGCATTCAAGGCGAGGACTTTAGCCGCTAGGCCACGCCGCCGGGCCCATTGGCATTATTTTTTAAAGATTTATCTATTTTTATTGCAAAGTCAGATATACAGAGAGGAGAGGAGACAGAGAGGATGATCTTCCGTCTGATGATTCACTCCCCATGTGACCGCAATGGTCAGTGCTGCACTGATCAGAAGCCAGGAGCCAGGAACTTCCTCCAGGTCGCACACACAGGTGTAGGGTCCCAAAGCTTTGGGCCATCCTCGATTGCTTTCCCAAGCCACCAGCAGAGAGCTGGATGGGAAGTGGAGCTGCCGGGATTAGAACTGGTGACTATATGGGATCCTGGGGCATGTTCAAGGTGAAGACTTTAGCTGCTAGGCCATTGCACCGAGCCTGAGTATTGTCATTTTGAGCTGGGAGTTGAGTCCCATACTCTGTCTCTATTGAGGTTGACTTTGCCACAAGGAAGACTTGCTTTTTCCATCCCAGCATTCTGTTGGGGATGGGCTAAAGAGCTTTTGGAGCACATATTCCCTCTTGCTGGAGAAGGACTTGTGCCATGTCTTACCATAATGGCTGTAGACAAGGAAAGAACTTCACAAAATAGTGAAGGAAAACCAAGAGGGAGTTGACAGGAAATCCTTCCAAGCAGGAGAAAATACTGCAGTGCTTCTTCTTTAGAGCCAAATATCTTGCCTTCTATGGTTCTAATCTTCTGTGGGACCTTGAAAACCCCACCCTGTGCACTGTAATATCCCCAATTCATAGCAACAATTCTTTTTTAAAGAAAGGAAGCATTAGGGAAAAGGAGTTCTTACCCTTCTTTACAGTATTTTCATTTCATGGAAATGCATATTCCCTCTAATCTGCGCTTTCCCACAAACTTCTTTTGCCTGCTGTTATGTGTCAAGTGATTTACACACATTGCTAATGTGGGCTCCTTTGTAGTTAGTAGTCAGATACTGGACAGAGCTCAAAGGGTTTGAAGAAACCATTAAATCCAGTGATTTGGAAACTTTTCTTGCTAAAACACATTTACATAGTTCTCTAGGCAAGTTTTTCTAATTCAAGTTGATTATTAAGTGACACTAAATATTGTGTTGTGTTAGGTTCCATGATGTTTGCCAGGTGGGATGTTTTGATAAAGAAATAGATGATGAAATTTTATTTACATGGCATATTCTAGCTTATTGAGATCCTTTTTTTTGGATCTGCTCTCTAGCTTTCATATTGTTCATTTCTCTTCAGAGTTTGGAAACCTGGGATATATAGCTTCCTGAGTTATTTGTCCTGTTCTACCCCATCACACTCTAAAGATGAAAAAGAACCTTTAAAAGACTTTGGGACTAATGCTGTTACCAAAGTCAACCCGTTGTTCACACCATTTCAGGGTGAAAAAAAACCTGTCATGTTATTTGCTTTCTGCAGGAGACTTCTCCAGCACTGAATCTTTAATGAACTGCTTGTTGGTCTGCTTTCTTCTGGCTGAGAATGTGTCGTCTTCACAATTATATGCCTGACTGACTTCTTATAAAACACCTGGCACAAGTACTAGTATTTTTATGCAACAGTTGAGTATTGTTTCAGAGTTGTGGGTAGTCTGGTTTGGAGGGAAATTACATAGTGACAAAATGTTAGGTAGTCTGTGTGGACAATGAACCTGTTTTGAGGGTCTGAATATAAGCAGTTGTAATGATGTGGCCATCCATGTTTTGAATATTTCACCATATATGTTTTATTACTAGAAATGGAATGTGCTAGGTATCTAGAAATAAATATTTACATATGTTTTCTTCAGCAAGAAAACCCTACCTTGCTTAGCAAGATACTAGGAAAGTTAGGAATGGTAAAAAATGAAGGACTGTTTGATTTGGCATCTTTCACTCAGGAGAGAAAAAAATCTAGAAGACAGTTGTGCAGAAGATAATGCCTGAACTCATGTGTTCATTTAGAGATAAGGGTGATGATCTGGGTATTAGAGGAAAATCCAAGTCTTAAAGGCCTCTGACCTTCTAGAGCATGGTTGGTGATTACAAAATCCAGTGTCAGTTTCTCTCTCTCAATAACTTACTGTTGCGCCTGGGGTAAAATCATGCTTATTGGGATCTGTGTGTGGGTGTTGAAGTCCTTATCTCTGTGCGCAATGGTGTCTTACCACTTACCTGTTTGTTCCCTGTACTGTAAGGACATCGATGTTTTTTTTTGGATTATTGAAAGCTTGGTGTTTCCTAATATCTCTTGGGTAGGTTTTTAGAATTTTTTTCTTGCTAGGAATAGGCTGCCAACACTCAATTAGCTTAAACAGTAAGAAGTTTAAGTAGCTTAAACTTCTTGTTATTCTATAACAAAAAGTCCCGAAAGAGAGAAAATACACTTGGCAAATTTAGTTGCTCTGTGACATTAAAGCTACCCCTCTTCCCACTTCTCATCATTTAGTACACTGACTTTGTTATTTTTATTCATGATAAATGGTTGCCACATTTCATGAGTAAAATTTTAAATTTTGATGAAGTCCAATATGATTTTCTTTCACAGTTGTATTTTAATGTCTTTTTTAGAAAGTTTTGTCTACTCTCAAGTAAAAAAAACCTGTTCTCTAGAAATTCGTAGTTAGAGCTTTTATGTTTAGTGTATGATGTGTTTTGAATTAATTTTTGTGTGGTGTGATATAAAGGTTGAGGTTTAGTTTTAAAAATACAGATCACCAGATGTCCTGCCAACATATGTTATGATGACCTTGTAAAAAATCATTTGTGTATGGAGACTATTTTGTATTCTCCATGTTATTTCACTAATCTTATTATTTGATTCTTATGATATTATTACATGCTTGATTACTCTGGTTTTATGGTAAATATTGAAATCAACAGGTGTAAGAATTATAACTTTTAAAACATTTCAAGATTGGTTATTTCATTTTTAACTCTAAACTTTTAACTTTTTGATTCGTTTTTTGTTTATTGTTTTTGTTTTTCTGATTAGCTTTTAACAGATTCAGTAAAGCTTGTAATACAATTGTAAGAGTATAATGATATTTCCTTCCTTTCAGCCTTCCCTCTCTCTCTTTTAACTTTACATTTTAGAACTAGTTGTGGATTCCTTCAAAACATTATTCTTTGATTTTGGTTTTGAATGCATTAGATCTATGTAGCAAATAGAGTAATACATGACTTCAAAAATATTGAACTTAATTCATGAACATTGTATATCTCTTCAATTAATTTTTTATTTTTTATTGTTTTTTTAAAAAATTGGTTTATTTGGGACTGATATGGTGGCTCAACAGGCTAATTTTCTGCCCTGTAGCGCAGCATTCCATATGAGGCTTGTTTGTGTCCTGACTGCTCCACTCCTAATCCAGCTCCCTGGTAGTGGCCTGGGAAAATAGTGGAGGATGTCTCATGGTTGGGACCCTGCACCTACATGGGAGGCCTGGATGAAACTTTTGGCTCCCAGCTTCAGACCAGCCTAGCTCTGACTGTTGTGGCTATTTGGAATGTGAACCTGTGAATGGAAGACTTTATCTATCCTTACTGCAAATCTGATCTTCAAATAAATATAAATAAATCTAATAGAAAAGAGATTGATTTATTTAAAAGGCAGAGTTATAGACACAGAAAGGCAAAAAGAAAAAAGATCTTGTGTCTGCTATTTCACTCTCCAAATAGCTGCAACAGCTAAGGCTTTGCATGGCTAAAGTCAGGAATCAGGAACTTCATTTGGGTTTCCCGCATGGGTGGCAGGGACCCACATATTTGGGTCATCTTCTGGTCCTTTCTCGGGTGTATTAGCAGGGAGATGGATCAGAAGTGGGGTAGCCGGAACATGAGCTGGTATCCTTTTAGGATCTTGGCATTGCAAACAGTGTTATAACTTGTTATAAATTGTACTATAATGGAAACTCTAAGTTTTTATTTTTAAAGCATCTCTCAGCATTATTCTGTACCTGTTAGTGGATTTCCATTGTATATAATTCAAAGGATTTATTCTTTCATCTTTGATCTTTTATGGTAATTTGAAAGTGTTGTATTTAGTTTTCATGAATGCTTTTTTATTTTATAGAATTACAATTAAATTTTATATATTGAACATTTATCTTGAATCATTGACAAATTCACTTACTTTTTCTGGTAGATTATTTTTCTTTTGGCAGATCTTAAAAGACATTTTAAAATTTAGAAGTATGTCATGTGTGAATATTGGTAGTTTATTAGCTTCTGTTTTGTCATCCTGTGTTATTGTACTGATGAGTGTTATGTCACAGAGATTAATGGAAATAGTGCTGAATGTTTTGGTCCAGTCTTCATGGAGAGGCATTCATTGTTTCACCATTAGGTATGATACCACCTGTAGACTTTTATTTCTGGAGAGTCCTTGTATCAGAATGAGGACATTGTCATCTATTACCTAGTGTTTTTTTGTGATTTTAAAAATCATTTTAAATGGCACAGTTTGTCAAGTGCTCTTTTTGTATCTGTTAAGATGATTTGGCGTCAACTCTAGTTTTAGTTAGTTTTTGAACAGCCATTTCAACAGCAGGAGCTGTGGGAAGGAAGAATGACAAATAAAAGCTATTTTTCTTTGAGAATTGTCTCTGTTAAACAGAATTTACCCACAGCTGTAGACAGATGCCTAGGTTGCCTTGTGTCTAAACAGCTGTTACATTGCTGGGAGGAAGGCAGCCAATAGCTGGCGAGCATTCTGGGCCTGGTTGTTGCCAAACTTGTGTTAACTATACCAGTGCACCAGCACAGTTACCTATTTTATTTATTTAGGTATTTGTATAAGACAGGGAATACTGGGCAGGGACACAGCACCCTGACCCCCAGTCAAGTGGGCTGCAGAATGCCCAGAGAGGAGGATCTGGGGACATATTGGAGTGGAAACAGCTGAAGGCATGTTTGATAGCAGGACCCTCAGAGCATGCCCCACGTCAGGGACCTGGGATTGGTGGGAGACTGGGTGGGGCTTCTCCCTTTATCTCCCCCCTTACCCCAGATACAGAAAAAAAAATAATAATGTGGAAACAATAGTCTTAACCACTTTCCTGTAGCCCTTGACCCTTTGTGCCTGATTGACTATGTAAAGATTACCAAAATAAAATAATTACAAAATTTTATTTATTTACTTTTAAAGATTTATTTATCTTGTATTGGAAAGTCAGATATATATAGAGGAGGAGAGACAGAGAGGAAGATCTTCCATCCACTGATTCACTCCTCAAGTAGCCGCAATGGTCGAAGCTGAGCCTGAAGCTAAGAGCTTCTTCCAGGTCTCCCACTCATGAGCAGGGTTCCAAGGCTTTGAGCTGTCCTCGATTGCCCTCCCAGGCCACAAGCAGGGAGCTGGATGGGAGGCAGGGCCGGCTGGATTAGAACAGGTGCCCATATGGGATCACGGGCATGCAAGACAAGGACCTCAGCTTCTAGGCTACTGCACCGGGCCCACCTGACAAATGTACATTTTAACAAGAACTTAATGTTATGATATTTTTTACTTCCAGTAGGTGAATAGCTATCTCAAAATGATTTAAATAAAAAGGAAGAATATGTGTAGTTTCTGTAACCAAAAATAGTGGTAGAAATGGCTTGATCAAAGTAAGGTGTCTAAGTAATATTATCATGACTTAACTTTCTGTGTCTTCAGTCAGCTGTGTTTTGGGCTGGCTATAAATAAGCAAGTTGTGCCTCTGTGAGCAAAGTAGAGCCTTGGACCCCAGGCTTATATCATATTGTCTTATGAACTCTAACAAAAATGCCTCTTTTAATACATAAGTGAAACAAAAATTTAGGAACTGTGTGTCATTGGATGTACTTTATTCATTCCAAAGCCAAAGTGTGTCAGGAGGAAGCATAGTAGTGCTTGTTTGACCAAGTTTCATGCCTGCCCATGAAGTCGTGAAGTGTAGTCAATGCCTACACTATGCAAATGGAAGGTGGTTAAGGAGCTATTCTCCAAAGGAACCTATAACTTTGCTACTGAGAAAACAGGAATGCATGAGGAGCGAGGGAAGAATATCCATGTACCTCCGGGCTCTTGACCAGTTTATGCGTTGTGATATTGTAGACAAGTTCACTTTGATTTTCATGGGGATTTCAGTGTTGCTTAAGGATATTATTTGGGTAAGATTGTCAAGTGTGTTTGTTGATAATTTAGTGAGGGGGCTGAAGAAACGTATTCTAATACTGTTGACGTAGGCATTGTTGCTGACCTGAAGAGTTCTCCCCGCGGCTGTGCTATTTGATTTTGTGCATAAACCTATCTGTGTTGACATATCTCATTAGCGATTTGCATCAAGTTGTCACAAGCATATTTATAACTCTTTAGGTCAACCTTTCCTAGAGTTTTGGGTGTCATACCTAGGAAAGAATAATTGGCTTATGGTGACATCAAAATACAATAATGTAATGAATATAATACAAATAATTTGAAAATTCAATTTTCAAAATTACAACGATTCTGATTTCTGTAATTTTCTTAATAGATTTGTCACTTTGTATTTGACAGTACATCATAGCATGGAGCTTTAATGTCATTTTATGAAACTGGTTTTTAGACTTAGTTGAAAGTTCAGATTTGTGTAGATCTGCCGACATCACAGATGAACAGCACTTTCAATGCTGTTCAACTTAGTTCACATATTTTGCGTTATACCAAGAGTGACTGAGAAACAACCACCCTGTCCTAAGCTGTATGTATATGAACATCTCTGGCCTGACATACACCAGCCAGTTCTGTTCCCTTCGTTTTCTTAGAGGCAGCGAAGAAGCTGGCAGTGAGCTGGGCAGGAAGTATGTTAGAGAGCCTACTCACTAGAGGGCTGCTTTCACCTGGCATGCTCAGGCAAAACCACAGATCTTTTTAAAAATGACATATGAATTTGTGCATACCCATGGGATACCTGTCATGTTCTGGTGTGTGTATACATTGTTCAAGGGGGAGAAAACCTGTCTCCTTAAGCATTTACTATCCCAGACCTGTTTTGGTAATTTCTTTTGGAGATGGTCAGCACTTTATCATTGTCTATAATTACTTTCCTGCAGAATAGGACACCAGAACCTTTCTTTTGTCTCAGTGTAACTTGCTACCCATTAAGCATCTTGTCCTCATCCCTCTCTCCCCTACTCTCCCCAGCCCCAGGTGACCACGGCTTTCCTTCCAGCAGTTCAACAATGTTTTTAAATTCTACATGTAATGCAGTGGTAATGACCTGCAGTTCCATTCATCTCACCAGGAACGGCAGAGTTGCATCCTTTTTAAAAAATGGTTGAGCAGCATTTTTTAAAAAAATATTTATTTCTATTGGAAAGGCAGATATACAGAGAGCAGGAGAGACAGAGAGGAAGATTTTCTGTCTGATGATTCACTCCCCAAGCAGCCGCAACGGCTGGAGCTGAGCCAGTCTGAAGCCAGGAGCTTCTTCCGGGTCTCCCACGCAGGTGCAGGGTCCCAAGGCTTTGGGCCGTCCTTGACTGCTTTTCCAAGCCACAAGCAGGGAGCTGGATGGGAAGCAGGGCTGCTGGGATTAGAACCGGCATCCATATGGGATTCCGGCATGTTCAAGGCGAGGACTTTAACCACTATGCTATCGTGCTGGGCCCTGAGCAGCATTTTATTGTGTCTTTGCCATATTGTTTTATCCATTCAGCAGTTACTGACACCACATTTTCTTTATTCATTAGTTGTTTGCATTTATTGGCTATTGTGAATAGCACTGCAGTAGACATGGAGATGCAGCTGTCTCTTCAATGTACAGATTTCATTTTCTTTGGATAGGATTGCTGGATCATATGGTTGTTCTATTTTTAATGATTTGTGAAACCTCCACACTATTTTCTGTAATGGCTATCCTAATTTACATTTCCACTAACAGTGTTTAAGGGAAAACCCACATCAACTTGATGGAAGCAAACTGGCAACCTCCCCCAGGCTGCCTAAAACCTTTTTGTATTCCCTTATTTGAGAGCTACAGCTGTAAGTGATGACGAACTGGAGAAATAGCTTCTTCACTGAATTTTAGAATCCAGCTTCTCAGATCCTCCAGCAATCAGCCCCAAACATAGATACCAATTTGAACACTTATTCACACACAAAGCTACGTTTACAAGAGATAGGAAAGTCAGGTGAGAAATTGCATTGCTGGGTGTTAGTAAATACTAGCATACACCGAAAAAGGCAGGATGAACAAAATCACCCCTGGTCATGCATTTTGAACTCCTGGGAGCACAATGTGGATAGAAGTACTTCACTCTTGGAAAAGAGGAATTAAGAGAGGGAAGGGATTCCAGGCTGTAGTGCAAGCTCTGCAGGTGGAACCCAGTTTTAGAGACAGCTCTTCAGCCAGCTCTATCTCCAAGCCAGTATCTGTGGACCAAACTACTGGAAGTGCATTTAGCAAATGACCTAGGGAACTGTCTCCAGCACTATCTTTGCTTCCCACTTCAGGAAGCCAATTATCAATACCCCTTATACTAGAGAATGGGACAGGAGCAAGAGCATGGGAATAGTTTCTGTGAAGCAAGGAGGTATACATGCCTTTTTAAAAATTTAATCACAATGGCTAGAGCTGAGTGGATCTGAAACCAGGAGCCAGGAGCTTCTTCCAGGTCTCCCATATGAGTGCAGGGGTCCAAGGACTTGAGCCATCCTCTGCTGCTTTTCCAGATCATAAGCAGGGAACTAGATTGGAAGTAGAGCACCCAGGACATGAACTGGTACCCACTACTACACCATAGCATCTGCTGCAATGCCCCCCCTTTAAAATATTTATTTTTATTGAAAAGGCAGATATATATATAGAGGAGGAGAGACAGAGAGGAAGATCTTCCCTCTGCTGATTCACTCCCCAAATGGCTGCAATGGCTGGAACTGAGCTGATCCAAAGCCAGGAGCCAGGAGCCTCCTTTGGTCTCCCACATGGATGCAGGGTTCTAAAGCCTTGGGCCATCTTCAACTGCCTTCCCAGGCCACAAGCAGAGAGCTGGATGGTAAATGGGGGCACTGGGACATGAACTGGTGCCCATATGGGATCCCAGTGTGTGCAAAGCAAGAACTTTAGCCACTACGCCACTGTGCTGGACCCTGCAATACCCTGTTAAAGAAGCAAACAAAGCATATTGCAACTTTCTTTCTCATTATCCCTGAAGAAAGAGAGATTTCTTTTGGCTGAAAGATATGGCCCCTGACAGTTTTGATTCAGGCCACAGACCCCCTGAGACATTTGCTGTTTAAGATCCTTGGGGCCCTCACAGGCCTTGAACCCAGTGTAAGAAGCTGCTCGCTTAATACACCAATGCATTTCTCCAGAGAAAAGAACCGGACTTAACTTTTACACTTTCCCACCCAGGCTGTTACTGCCTGGAGAAACCATGAGGATACCCACCTGGTCCTGTGAAGCCATTGATTCCAGCAGCTGCTTGGACCCATCTCTGTAAACCAGGCAGGAGGCCCATTCTCCCTCCCATATCCCTGGGAAGAGCTGGTGTGTTCCCCTCTGAGATCCAGCCTTTCATCCTGCAGGACTCAGCATGTTGTTGTGCTGTATAGAGTGTGATTTCAGTTCATTGGAGACATTCCCAGGCCTGGATTATTTTCTGTAGTCCATCTTTCTCTCCTCATTTCCCACTGTATCACTTTTCCGATCCTAAACTCTGTTTTCAAAATTTGTGTGTTTATTTTGAAGGTGTGTGTGTGTGTGTGTGTGTGTGTGTGTGTGTGTGAGAGAGAGAGAAAGAGAGAGAGAGATAGAGAGATAGATCTTCCATCCCCTGGTTCACTCTGCAGGTGGCCACAATGTCCACGTCCGGGCCAGGCCAAAAGCACGAGCTTCATCTGGATCTCCCACATGGGTGGCAGGGGCCCCAACACTTGGATTGTGTTCTGCCCCTTTTTCTAGGCCATTAGCAGAGAGCTGGATGTGCAATGAAGCAACCAAATCAGCCCCTATATGGGTTTGGTGCTGGCAGCTTTACCTGCTGTGACTTAGCACTGGCCCTACATTGCCCTTTTATTATACTAGTCGTTGCTGTTATGCCTTGACCTCCAGAAGCATCCTTGTCTCTAGTTCAGCCTTTGTAACTTTCTTCATATGTGCTGTGTCTTCTTGAATCATCCAGATGACCTCCATTAGAAGGAAATTCGTTCTTTCCCCTGGAGGATGCAGTATATGCCTTATCATTCTACTTACCCATCTTTAATCTACCTTGATTTTCAGTTTGTTCTTCTGTCACCTTTGATAGGGAATGCTTCCTGAGGGCAGGGCCTTTGTCCATTTATATTTGTTTTTACCCCAGGGTCTTGCACGCTGGAGAACCTATAATGCATCTACTATTTGAAGACTTCAAGAGACAGATGTATTCTCTGGAGGAGAATAGTACAAACAGCTGACAAAAGCGGATTTTGACTTGATCTAAGAGAGATGTTCTGAGATTGGGTTGATCAACAATGGAGAGGATTTATCAAAATAGTGAATGCCTGTTCCTGCAAATGCTCAACCAAAACTGTCAAGACCAGCTCTTGGAGTTTGAATAGAAAGGCTTCATGGAATAGTGGGACTCTGAGTTTTTCAATGTTGTTGCTATTCATGTTTGGGGTTGGATCAATTTTGTTATGGGAGACTCTTGTGCACTGTGGGATGTTAGTGTCCTTGACCTCTAACCGCTAGATGCCACTAGTATCCTTAAGTCATTGCAAGTAACAGTGGCTCCAGACATCAACAAATGTTCCTTAGGCATACAATTGTTTGCTTTGCAGGTGACTATTTCAAGATCCCTTCTAACCGTGAGAATCGACAGTATTTCTAAAAATTTTTCTATGTAGCCAATACCTCAAAATCTGTGGAAATTCTGTAGGTTTGGAGAAGGCAAGAAAAAGATGAAAAACAATTGATATTACTAAACCTTTATATGTCACAGAAATCTATGAGGTGGGGGATCTTTCCCCTGATTATACAGATGAGGAATTTGAACCTCAAAAAAACTTTACAGCTGTCAAATACCATGGTTAGGTGCAAATGACTACCCTAACAAACTATCTTTTTCCATCTTTCTCCTTTCTCTTGCTTAAATGTGTCTCTCCTTTCCTTTAGATTCAACTCTCACAGATATGCCTCTGTTTATGAACCTTACCTCTAAACTTTGAGGCTATTTCAATATTTTCTTGTAGTTTTCCGTAGCTTTTTGGCTTGATGCCCCTCTGCAGGGCTGACCTACACTCTGAGATATTCAGGATATACGTGATTCTCAAGGAGAGGGTCACATTGAAATGACGTGGCATCTGGATGCTCCTACTTAAAGTTGCTAATGGTTTGTTTGATGTGAGAACCAAATGTCATCAGGATTCATAAGCCTATGAATAGCCGTAGAACCACATTATTGCTAATAACTATAAAACATCCATCTATTCTTGCTTTACCTTGCTTAAGCAGAATCTCCAGCTTTGTTTGAAACATCCCAGAAACCCAGGTCTTTCCTGGGTTCCTTATTGGGCACTTTACCACTGATTCTGACAGTTTCTTCTACTAATGTGTGAAGTGTTTTTTTTTCCCTCCACTCCAGCAAGTTCAAGAAGTTTCTGGGAAGAGGTTCTTAGTTGCCAGAGGTCATAAAATTCTGCTTGAATCAAAGTCTCTGTCCAGAGTGCTGTGCCTTACAGGTCCTTAGTTAAAAGGTCTTCAGGGGTTCAGTTGACATTTTCTCTGAGTGCTGTCAAAAGTATCCTTCCTGCTTTGGTTTGGAACCCAGGTCATTTGTGTCCTGATCAGAAATCACAATATTTCTCAAGGAAATACTCAATCTCCTACACATTTTTGTTTCTCTCAACATAGAGGTTCAAATTTGGCTCAAAGGCATTGGGAGGAAGTAGTAGACATCTTTTTTTTTTTTAAGATTTATTTATTTTTTGCAAAGTCAGATACATGGAGAGAAGGAGATATATAGAGAAAGATCTTCTGTCAGCTACTTCACCCCACAAATGGCTGCCAACAGCCGGAGCTGAGCCAATCTGAAGCCAGGAACTAGGAACCTCATTTAGGTCTCCCATGCAGGTGCAGGGTCCCAAGGCTTTGGGCAATCCTTGACTGTTCTCCCGGCCACAAGCAGAAAACTGGATGGGAAGTGATGCATCCAGGAAATAAACTGGAGCCCACATGGGAGCCTACCATGTGCAAGGTGAGGACTTCAGCCACTAGGCTATCATGTGGGCCAACAAACATTTTTTTTTTTTAAAATATATATCCAGACTACCACCAGATCAAAAACACAGATGCTGTCCTCCCACCCAAATAAAGTCCCAGAACATACAGGATCTGTGTGAAGTGAGGAAGGAGTTTGTATACCTGTAGCATCTGGATCTCAGCTCAGCTAGTTGTTGTGTGCTCTTACAAACTGAAAAGAGACAGTTTGACACTTGATTTAAGAAATGCCAACCTTTTCTGTCATGTCAGTGAAGGTTTATAACAGAGCACATACACCTGCAGTGTTGTTCTCAAGTGTGTTTGACTTACAGCTTTGGTTGACTTGACTAATGCGGCTGTTTCAACTCTGCTATTCAGGTTGTGTCTAGGAGCCCACTGATCTGTTACATCCAGGGCTGTGATTGGAAAGCCTCAGAAACATTTGGATACATACTGGTATGACAAATACAGATCAGGGTCCTATCTCAGACTTAAAAATGAATCAAAAGAATGTTGTAGTTGCTCTGACCTCAAAAGTGTGGGTGGAGGAAGAAGGCAAATGGAGCGTGGGAGATATTGCCCCTGCAGTGGAGGAGAAAGAGAATGATTGATTAAGGCCCATGCTGGTGGAAGTGAGCTCAGAGATGTTTTAACCAGGACCTTGAGGTTTGACGTTTGGGATCTTTTTACTGAGAAACAAGAGCTCAGATGATTAACAGTTTTAGGGATGTTGTTGGATAGGAGGAAAGCTAGTTTGATGTTCTATAGAACAATGGGTGAGAATTATGGTTGGCAAAAATGTATTGTGTTATCAAGCTAATGAGTAGATAGGATTTTAAATGCTTCCAAAATACATGTCAGATGTTTCAGGGCACAGATATACCAATATGTAAGGTGATACTAATCATCTTGAACTAATCATAACATCTTGTCAATATTATTTAAACACCATATTGTGCACCATACGTAGGCATATATCAAACAACAACTTTAACAACAAAGAAATCAGGTTACTTGGGTATAGCCTCATTGATGTAGGCATACATGGGAAATTATTTTTATCTTTGTTGTTTTTTTCTTTTCACCACTAAACCTTAGGCTTAGGACTTAATCCCACCTACTAGTATTGTTACCTACTAGTAATGTGAAAGATTTAAATGCCACTGCCCAGTTCCCAGCCTCATTTGGCCTCCTTGCAAACTGATTTCTAATGAAAGGCAACCAGTACCTTTAAATGGATTGCACTCCAGAGTGCTAAAGCTGTTATTGTATACTGTCCTATGGGAATGAAAATTCGCTCCTTTTTCTGAGCGTTCAAGCTGCTGCCTTCTTTATTTGCCAAAGATTCAGACTCATCTTGCTGTCCAAACTGCAAGTACATCTGGCATATAATGTGTATATTGTGGCGGTGACTTAAGAATTTTATTTCACATTTGCACATATCCCTGTAGGGATGCCTGGTGTCATGAAGTGCCAGTCAATGATGTGTCATTTTATGTAATATACCACTAAATTACTCTTGTAGAAACTGTGGCCTTCATATGACACATTCACTCAGGTTTCACCCCTGCTCTCGTAGGTAGAAGGGGTCACAGTTCACCATTACCTGCTGTCATGGAGCATGCAGACTGCCTGGGCAAAGATGTAAAAAAGCACGCAGAGCTGCCATTTCTAAAAATAGTTATCACTGTGTGTCTGCACGGTAAACACAAGGAAACAACAACATATGTTTAAGCTTTCATGTTCTGGTTTTCCTGATGATGCCTGGGTTCATTTTCTTGAGGAGTGTAAAACATGTTTTGTTGTTGCAGTTTAATCTGGGATTGTTTGCAATGCTCCCACAAACAAACCTACAATTCTGAAGGTTTGGTAAATTGTTCGATTCAGATCTACATCTCAACTCTTAGTCCTTCAAGTTGCAAACGAAGAATGACTTTAAAGTGTCTTTTGGCTCTACACATTTTGATAGAAACTCTAGGAGAATAATTTGTATTTGGAAGGGACCTTGGAAGCCAGCTGGTTTTGTTTGTCTGATAGAACAAGATGCTTATAGATTTGCTTTAAAAAATGAAACCTCCAAACTTGAAGTCTGACATCCCTGGGGCCATTTGAAAAATGCTGATGGTTTTGCAGAGCCACACTTTCCTTTCCTTTCCTTTTCACATTAATTTCTTTGAAAGACTTTCTGGAGTCTGAATTTTGAAGGAACCTGGCAGTCTTTGCACGGAAAGGAAACTTTTCAGAAGAGAGCCCTGTGGCGGCTTTAGCTATCCTGCCAGGTGGGCTTGACCATGTGAATATTTTTTTTCTAGTTGCGAAGTTGTTAAGTTGGCAGGTTACTTTGGTTCTGATTGTGTCTCTCTGAGTCAGCTGTTTGATATGTTGTTTGAAGCCAGTTCCACATGAGCAGGCAACTCTTTGCTGTTTTTTAAAAATTTGTTCTCTGATTGTTTAGAAATGTCATCATTAATAATTAAGTAAACTTGGTTTCACAAACACTAAAGCAGGCATTGTGGGGTGGTGGCAGGGGGTGGGGAGATTGGAGAAGTCACGTGGTCTTTTCTTTTAGATAAAAGACCATCCGAGAAACAAAGGCTGTTGGAATACAACAGTTCTTTGTACACCGAGCACGTCTGTTGTTACGGATGAACCCTCTCCAATGGCTGCTATCAAACTTGTCATATTTTATTCATGAGCTGTGGTGTGCCTGGATGAAATAAGAAAAGCAAAGCTCCAAATCATAATTATGGCATAAGAAAGATAAAATAGTTATTATTGTGACATTTTTGAAGAATTCTAAAATTTCTTCAATAATTCACTTGGAAAAGTTGCCCAGAATGCCTGGATGTGTGGCATTTGTTTATGCTGGTTGGAGACTTCCAGGTTCAGTTACGCCTTGACCCACAGTGACAGACTTCATCCAGTGAATGAGAGTATAATTAAAGACATGGCTACAGCAGTAGTTACATATAAATAGAAATGCTGGCAGACATCTTTGGTTTTATCATGCTCACGTTATTGCTCTGTGGTGGATCAAGATATTGCATTTTTGTTTTATTGTTGTCTGTTTTTTAAATAGCATGTGTAGTCTGGATCATCTGGAATGCCGGGGGGTTTTGGGCGTAATGAAGTAGGAAATCCCACTCAGAGGAAAGGAAGACTACAGCTCCTAGGTGTGGGACAGCAACAAGGGACCTTATCCTGTTGGATTAAATCCTGAATAAAGAAAGTAAATTGAAGCACATGTGTGCGTGTGTGCATGTGTGGGTGCGCTCATACACCCCACAAAGCCTTCTCCTGTGCATATTGTATGTGCTCAATCTGCTTGGTGTCATCTGCCTTGACACTCAGATGAAGATGGAAGTGAGAGTGACAGGTATTTTCAACACTGTCATAGAGATGATCATGTGTGTTTGTCATGTGGATTCTGTGACATAAGGATCATTGCCACCGTTACTGCTATTTCATGGAGGAGGCACTGCCATTGAGAAGGATTAGATGATTATCCAGTGTTCAGAAATTAAATGCCACCCAAATACTAAGTGTTAGGACTGATGGTGGATCCAAGGTCATCTGACCCCAAATTTCACCTTGACATAGAGCAACATTCCCTGTTTCTTTTTCTTTCTTTTTTTTCATCACAAAAGCTGAGCATGAGTGTGTGAGGATTCTTCAAAAGCCCATGGAAAATGCATACTGTGGAAAAACTGTGCATAGGTTTCATTTGTTTTTCACACCAAAATAAATTAAGCCTTTTTCCCCCTGTTTTCCATGGACTTTTTGATATATCTGGGGAAAGAAAAAGGAACTGTTTTGTGTTAGAAGTGTTCTTCCTGGCTTCTTTTGGGCCTGGGAAAACCCATGCCTTCAGTAATATTTGTTATGTGGGCCTGACACATCTGCTGAGACTCAGTAGGGTAATTCTGGAAAACCCAAAAGCATCGAGTGGCCTGGAAAGCCCTGGTGAAAACCAGGAAAGACCTGGAAGGGTTTGGAAAGAGGATAGAATGAGGTGTGTAGCATTGGTGTAGTTCAAGTTGAATTGAGAAGTAAGTCACGATTCTAGGTTCCTAGGGGCTGACCAGATAACAAGTTAGGTGCACTGGAAGAATATTGCAGCCAGCTCATGCCTCGATGCTGTGATGTGTGTGTTTCTTATAACTCAGTACCTACTGCATTGTTAGCTATTGGTAAATGGGTCCTGTTTACATGTTTTTACCCAGGAGTTGAATTTTTATGTGAGATCTCCCAATTTCTGTGTTGTGTTTTATTAATCCAAAGATACATACATTTAATCACTTTGGCATAATTATGTACCAAATTGCATAAATTTTCATTAGTGGTGTCTTATCCTACAATAGACAGTTTTTTCCTTCTTTTTGAGGTATATAGAGGGACAGTATATTTTATAATCTGTGGTGTTTTGGTCTTGAAATGTGGTATGTTATTTGGGGTTCGACAGTTTAAACTGTAGCTAAACCAATACATAGACACTGCTGTGGCCTAAGGCTGGTTAGAAAGCCATACTGCCATGGAGCCGGGACACTCAGATCTCTGCTGTGACTGCTTATTGCAGTTTTTGGGATGTTTAAAAAAATGGAAATTAATGAATGGGCGCCACCCTATGCTGCTTTTTTCCTCACGGACATAAGAACTGAATGTTAAGTTTTGAGAATGACTCAGCTTGAAGGACCAGGCTAGAAGATGAGATATGTTGAGACTCATTCCAAAAAGACTCAAGCAAATCAGATATTTGTTCTTGTTGAACCTCAGTCAAGGAAATGAGAATTGGAAACCATTGTTTAAATTGAAATCAAGCAGATCTAATGCTACTGCGTGCTGTAGACATTGCATTTGCTTAGTAAGTGGAGGATGAACCTTAAAAGCTTCAGAAAGCCCTAAATCCCTAAATTAATACAGGTGTAGAATGGGCTACCGATACACACACACACACACACACACACACACACACACACACGTCACTTTCCCATCCATTTCTCCTGTGTCCTTACGGTACCTGCTCCTTTTCATTTCTCAGGCTGGGGCTGGGACACAGTGCTGACCTGCCATGCAGCCTCACACTAGGAAGTGCTTGAAGAAGAAAACCTTAGGTTGTGTGGGCAGGGAACTCTACCGAGGTGGGATTGGGGGTCTCAGGTAATGGCATTCAATTGAAGCCCAAGCGGTGATGGAGGGTGCCAGATAGGAGTAGGCATATGTGTGCTGCAGACTGAGGAATGGCCTAACTAGAGGTCCAAAGGCAGGAAGGAGCTTGAATGTCAAAGAAACCAAAGCCAGCTCCTGATGAGCCAGAAGGGAGGGAAGGGACGGGAGTTGCATCTGACAGGGTTGACAGGATCGCATTGTGCAGACAAGTTGGTATTTCCCCTGCAGTTGGCAGATAGCCATCTTTTGTGGCTTTTCATTTAAGTGTGAAGATCTCTCTGTAATTACAGAATGGTCAAGACCTACTACTATGTGCTGGAGACTGAGCCAGGTTGGGGAAAACTTCTTGTGTTTCTGAATTTAGTCTTTCCCCTGCCCCCAACGTTTGACTTTGGCATCCTTATCTCTTAGTATTGGCGTGACTGCATGGAAAAAGTCTTTTGGAGCTATTTCCTTTAAAGGAAGCTTTAAAGCTCATTGACATATTGATCACTCAGGAGAGTCTAACATGCTGCTATGCTCTAGCTTCTGTCTTGCGTTCTGATTGCATGAGAAGAATGTAAAGTTGTCTATTTTGGAGGAATCCATGTTCTAAAGAATTGTCAGCATTCATTCATTTATTCATTCATTTATTCATGTATGGTTGTTGGGGATGTGACAAAGACAAAAGTCTCTATTCCTGAGAATGTTTCAATTCAGCAGAAGTGACCAATCACAAAAATGAAGTACACTAATAAATGAGTAAGTGTAAATGGTGAGATGTACCATGAAAGAAATCAAAGAGCAAGACACTTAAGAAGATGGTTGGTTGGATAAGGCTTCCCTGCAGAGGTATCTTTTGAATTAATTAATTCTTAAAGAAAAAAAATCATTCACGCAGGGATAGTATTGCTACTTGTGATTAAATTATTTTCTATTTGAGAGGTAGAGTGGGAGTTATAGAGGGATACATACACACACACTGGGTTGGGGCTGGAAGAAGGGAGAGAGAGGGAGGAAGAGAGAGAAAGAGGTAAGAGAGAGAAAGAGGGAAGAGAGAGAGGGAGGAAGAGAGAGAGTGGGAGGAAGAGAGAGGAAGAGAGGGAGAGGGGAGGAAGAGAGACAGAGAGAGTGAGAAACTAGTCTTCATCTGCTAGTTCACTGCTCAAATGCCTGCAAAAGAGGCAGGAATTGGCCAAGCTGAAGCCTGGAACTTGGAACTCTGTATAGGTCTCCCACATAGGTGCAAAGGATCCAAGTATTTAAACCATCATCTGTTATCTCCCAGGGTGTGCATTAACAGGAAACTGGATCAAAAGCTGAGTATATGAGACTCAGCATGGGCATTCTGATACAAGAGACAGGTATCCCATTTGATTACTGAATCACTGTACCATGTACTGCCCCTCATGTTTTTAAAATTTGATGTCCACCACAGCAGGTGGAAAGCACTAGGCAGAGTTTTTCGCAATCTCATCATTCTCCCCACAGAGAGAAACAGAGCAAGGAAGATGATGCCTATGAACTCAGCATGGAACAGACTGCTGCTTAAGACCAAACTGATTCACTTTTCTTTTTGACCCAGAACCAAATCCCCACTATCATTTACATACTAATGATGAACATCTCATGTTTTTAAGTATTGTTCCATAATCAGTGAGCTTCATGAGACAGACAAAAAGTAAGAGAGGAGAGGAAAAGAGAAAGAGCAGAAAGGAGAAATACAGATACGGAGACAAACTGGTAGTTGACGGCTGCTGCAATATTGTAGTGCAGAGGTTGGAATAATCCAGAATAATTGAGGACAGAGTGTGTCAAGAAGTATGAAGTATGAAGTGGTTGGCAGTGTGGTGCAGTGGGTTAAGCTGCTATTTGTGCTGCAGATATCATAGAGAGACTGTTCCAGACCCAGCTACCCTGCTTTGGATCCATTTTCTTGCTAATGTACCTGAAAAGGCAGTGGAAGATGGCCCAAGTACCTGGTCCATTTCCACTCATATGAGAGACCAGGGTGGAGTTTCTGGGTTTTGCCTTTGGCCTGGGCCAGACTTGGTTGCTGAGATCACGTAGTGAGTGAACCAGTAGGTGGAAGACTTCTCCATCTTCCCCTCAATTTTTCTCTGACTTTCAAATAAGTAAATCTAGGCTGTTTTTTTTTTTTTTCTTAAAGAACAAACAATTGGGAGGTTGTTGAGTGGTTATGTAGAGGTCAGGTTGCCATTTGATCATTGCATTTGGTTAAGATGTAGAATGTGAACCATGGTAGTGTGGGGCCAAAACTGGCTAGATGTTTCTCTCCAGCATGAGCCTTGTTCACAGAGAGCATTCTCTAACAATACGTTTTTACATAAATGGTCAAATTTGGAATTGAAACAGAAAGCCATCCTCAGCTAGGCTGCTAGAACCTCCTGACATGGGAGGAGACTGGATTTGACCTCAATGGATGGTTAAGGCATGAGTAGATATGGAAAAGATTGCCCAGACTGTGAGTGGTAGAAGAGTTAAAATTAGATCCCCTCATGGAACCCATCATCGGTACGTAGCACAACTTTGGGCACCTATCCATCCAGAGTGTTCCCTTGGACCTGATGGGGATGAAGTACTGTCAGTGGGGTAGTTGAGGGAACTGACAAATATCTGCTAAATCAGATTATATACAACTAGCAAAGACTCCTTGGGAACCGCCAGAAACTCTTTGAAATAAGTGATCACAAAGGCACTATTTAATACGCTGAACAATTTATTAAAAATGGATTCAGTGTTGTTACCCCAGGACATGCAAGAGCTCAGTTATTTGCAAATAATGATCAAAGACCAATTTCCTTTCCAATTGACATTTTTCATTTTTCTGAACAGCTTCTGTGAATGCAGATTTAAGTTTTAACCTCTGGTTAGTACTCTTGTTTGTGAGGTTGAGGTTGGGGGAGCAGGAGACTGATCTAGCAGGGTTCAGTACCCAGATAGCAACTGATCTAAGCTCCAGGAGCAAAGAACATTTAAAGGGCGACATTAATGGTTAATAAGGTTGGAAAAAGTCCTCAAAGAGGAAGTCTTAAATAAATCCAACAACAGCAAGTCTGCAAAAAACCATATGCATTGCCCCTTTCCGGACAAATGCACTTGGTTCTTGAAGTGTCTGTTCACAGCCTCAAGTTTCAGGTGACCTGTTTCCTGCTCAGAAAGCTTCACTCTGCCTCCTCAGTACAGGGTTGAAAGGCCAATAATCGCTTGGTTTCCCTGGGAACCTGAAAGTGCAGAAACCCTGTGGCCAACACAGATAAATAGTGAGAGAGACCTCCCTGGTAGTGACTCTGGAACTAATTAGCTAACAAGGTGTATAATTAGATGAATGTATGTGATCCAAGAGCTGTTGGTGTGCTTTTTAGGACCTAGGAAATAAAGGAGCCTCATATTCCACCTGTGTGTGGAGTATCAGGCTGAGCTTCCACTAGTTGTGAGCAAGGAGGGCTCCTTGCAGCAGTTACTTCCCACTGTTTTACAATTTCTTTTCCCCTCTCCTGCTCCCTTTACTTGGCGTGTGAGTAGTGGCTAGATTGCCTGAATTGAATATCTTGGTTACACTCAGAAGGACCCCTATGTAACTTTGCTCTCTTTCGCTTTGAGCTCATTTGGAGAGAAAGGAGCCATATTTTTGAAGCATGTCAAGCCCCTCTCATCCACCTCAGGCACAGGTGTCTGCTCTGCAATGTCTCTTCCCATCATGTTTCCTACCCTTTGCTGATGCTGAGTGGTGTCCTTCACCTCTGATCACTGGGACTGAATAAAGCTGACTTTTCCCTCTCAGTCCCTACTCATTTCCTTCTTCACATTCATTCTTTCACCTCTGTCTGAGGCAGTGCAGTCCTGTTGGTCCCCGAGTGCCAAATTTGTACAGTTTATGGAGTGAAATATTGCTGAGGCCACCAAAGCAATTTCTCATTGAGCCTCTGACTGTGGCTAATTAATATGGTTTTGGTCAGTGCATCCTATTTTGAAGTTGGGCCAATTTCCCAGGGGTGGGAAGTCAGACATTAATCCACTAAATCTGCCAAATTACTTGTGTGTGTGGGAGAAGACAATTTCATTATAGAGTACTTTCCTATGATATGACATTTCGCTTTGCAGACCGTGGATTTGTAAAAGCACTCTCTTGTCTGCTGACAGGGAAGCCTGGGTTCCTGATGGAAAGGTTATGTGATTAAAATGCTCCAAGCTTGGGGCTAGTGTTTGACCTTGAGTCAGTAAGATGCCTGAAACTCAGATTACAGTGTTTTCCCGCCACCTTCCTTGGAGACCTTGACCAAGTTCTCAGCTTCTAGCTATGGCTTCAGCCAAATTTTGGCTATCACAGCACTGGGGTGTAAACCAGTGAATAGGTGTGCATTCTCTCTCTCTTTGTTACTCTCTCAGTCTCTCTTCTCATACAAATAATATCTGGAAAAAATACCCTGTGCTAAAAATGTGCTTAGAGCTGTTTGTCCGTCATGGGAAGGGATGCCAGCTCGGTTTTGAAGCTGGGAAATTGAATGGCAGGGTGGTTGTCTATTGGGCTGAATGTAAGTAGATCAGAGAGCTTTGCTTTCTGCTTGTCTGTGCCATAGCTTTCTTTTTGCCCACAGAGTCACAGGAGCTTACCTTTACAACATTAGCCATTCACCCCAGTAATTGCTCCATCTTCTAATTTAATGAAAACCCATTAAACCGAAACAATAATTAAAATGAGACATCATCTCTGTAGGAGGTTTGCATATTAAAATGACTGTGCATTTCAATACATGCAGATTTTTATTCGTGAAAAACAGCATTTGAAGCAACATGTAAAACTGATTTATAATGAGTAATCGTAAATTAGAGAGCTTGGCAGTTGAACATGATGCCCTACTGTTTACTATTGAATTTTAGTAGATATGGCAAGGTCAGGAACATTACAGTATTCAGAATGTCTCTTTTGTGCATGAGAATTAAGACTTTGCATGAAACAAAGTTTATAATCTGGTCAGCCCACAGCTCCTCACTTCTTAAGCAGGGTAGAGATTGCATCCTCAATATATTTAGAGTAGTATGGGTTTTTGGAGGGGGTTGGTTCTCCATAGGGTGGAGAGACTCATCATTTGGACCAGAGCAGAGAAATTTGATGATTTTTGTGTGGGAATTAGGAAACCCATGCTGAAACAGAGCTTCCATATGTTCCAAATTAACAATTGTTATGTATTTATTAGGTAGCAGACATTGCTTTAAAAATTCAACATATATTCACTGATTTAATCTTTATATTATCCTCTGAGATGGTTGCAATTTTAGTCCGATTTTACAGAGGAAGGAATTTAAGCACAGACAGGTTAATCTGTTTAATGTCACATATCTGGTAAGAGGTGAAGCTGGAATGTGGATCAGATGATCAGGTTGCAGAGCCTACTTTCCTAACCACTACCCTATACTGCCTCTTTTCTGGAAGTCCTTAATGGGACATTCCTTGGTCCATACCTAAAGGACCTTCTGAGCATGCCAACTCTTTTATCTCTGAATGAAACACCGGAACAGTTCCCATCTTTGCAGTAGTTTTCAGGGGGCAAAGATAAGGAGCACCCTAATAGCATTTAACAGATCCCGGCAACATTTGTGCATAGAGTTTCACACGATGTGTGGTGGACACATCCTTGTGATTGTCAAACACTCGGCAGTCAAATTAAAATTACATGCGAAAGAGCCCACCTGCCATTGTTTTCAAGATACCCAACTCCATCATCCTGAACTATCATAGATATGGGCATGGGTAAGAATTCAGTTAGAGTTGAAAAATTGGTCCCATGATCAGCCTGATCATGCTCTTTAAGAAGAGGAGTAACATTCCATGGGAAGCAAGATCCAGCTGAGGTGGTCTGGAGGGAGATTGTATTGTTTTCATTGATTTAAGAATATGTAATTGTGTGGTTGAAAGGTGATTATTTCTTATTTTCTTATTTGTGAAAAATGCTTTTCTTGTTATTCTACTGTTTATTGGTTTTGCATCCAGTAACTCTTAGGGAGGATTTGGAAAATTCAGATGCCTTGAAGTCAGAAAAAAATGTATCCATGTTGTTTCCTGATTGCTAACATTTTGTTTGGAGACAATTTATATTTGTTTGTTATGCATTGCTAATATTTTTATATGTTTTTTAAATGATAGCATTCACGTAATTATGTATCTATTTGACACTATTGCTTAGAAAAGTCCTATGTTATTTTCATGGCTTTGTGATATGATTTTGTCATCATCTGTAATTATCCTTTGGGTGTGTATACCCTAATTTACTTAACCATTGGTTACTGTTGGATACATTTTTCTTGGTGTTGTAGAGTGAATCTTGATCATATTGCAAAAAATATTTTTTACTAGTCTTTTCCTTTTTCTTCTGTTTTCTTATGATTTCAAATGGAACTATCATTCATGTTTAACCAACCTTGCTTTATACTCAGGATTCCAGCTGAGATGGGTGTGGAAGGCTGGGAAGTGCAGAGACCTGATTGGTGGGATGGAGAGGCCAGCTAAAGAGGAGTGCCTGCAGCCTGCTAATTTCTTAGGGACAGAGAGGATGTATTGATTTTCCTTACTTGTAATATGTCTATAAGAACTCAGCTACTTTATATTATTCCACCTAGTAAATTCTCAGGGCACTGCTGTATCTCTAGATAGATTCAAAGTATTGATTAATCTAATATGTCTTGGGATCTCTTAAGTTTAGTACCATACATTCAGTAGCATGTTATTTACTTCAGGTTGTTGTAAATTTTCCATTTTTCTGCCTGTTGTTGATTTTGTTTTATGGCTTTTCATCCAAGGGTTTGTATAGTGACTGTGTAAGAGAAACTATCATATCCAGATGTGAAGATACAATGCTGTATGCATCTCTACTTCCAAATCAAAGATGGACTTCCAATGAAACTGTTGAATGTATCTTGATAATAGGATGCTGGACTCTTTGTCGCTATCCATACCTACAATGTCAGGATATACGTAAAGAGCAGGATGATGGACTTATGACTGTTTATGAAAGAGACTATACTATTATATTAATATAGGGGGAATCAGTGAGGGGAATAGGACTTGGGAAGGGGAAAGGGAAATCCTAGAGCCTATGGAATTGTATCATAAATAATAATAATTAAAAAGAATTAACAACAAAATAAAAGTGTGGTATTCCATGTAAAAATAATAAATTAAAAAGATCAGTTGAAAAAACCTCAGTATCATAATGAAAGAGTTGGGAGCACTTCAGATGACTTTATTGTTCCTTAGGTAGCTCATTATTTTAATATATTTTCCTAACAGATTGGGTTATACTTGAAGAATCTCTGTTTATATTGTGTTCCATATTTTGGAGTTAAGATATTATTTGTTAATGGAACAAACATTTAAGGGCCTATCTTATTTGAACCTAATTGTTCAGGCTATATCATGTGCCAGGTACTGTATTATAAGTAGGGTATATATTGGTAAAAAAAAATTTCTCATGCATTCTAAAATCTAATGGGCAAGATGGTTATACAATGGTAGTGATTACACATAGCAAATCTTGATGATAGAAAAATTAAGAGATATCCAGAGAACTTGAGCTGATGACCCAGGGTGGTCAGAGAAAGCTGGTCCAAGGGAGTGACAATTAAACTAGTGCCCCAAAAGGGGAGACAGGAGAGGTCACTGCACAGGGAAATGTACTAGGGTGAAGAGGAGCATGGCACTGGAAAGAATGGGAATGAAGCTTGGGCTGCTGGAATGCAGCAGACAGGCAGCAGGATAGAGTAAAGAGAGGAAAGTGAAACTTCAGTTGAGTTGCACCACTGACTGTGTCCAGAGGAAACAAATTCATCTTCACTCATCTACCAGTTGAGCCCGGGCAAGCTGTGAAACTTCTTTTTTTTTTTAATTTTTAAGATTTATCTGTTTTTATTTGAAAGGCAGATTTTATATATAGAAAAGGAGACATAAGGTCTTCTACCTCTGGTTCTCTCCCACATGACAGCAAGGTCCAGAACTGAGCTGATCTGAAGCCAGGAGCCAGGAACTTCTTTTAGGTCTCTCATGTGGGTACAGGACCCCAAGGACTTGGACCATCCTCTGCTGCTATCCTTGGCTGGCCACAAGCAGAGAGCTGAGTTAGAAGTAGAGTAACTTTGGCACAAACCCGTGCCTGTAGGGGATGCTGGTGCCACAGGATTAGCATGTTTGCCCCTGTGCGACCCCCTGAGAACTTGGTGCCTCAGTTTCTTCAGCTATAAAATGGGGGATGCTGATATCTATCTCATAAGGCTGTATAAATTCGTGCATTTATTCAGTTCACTCAATATTTCCTTAGTGAACTACCAAGTGTGATGGAGATTGGTGCCTTTCCCTCCTGCACAAAGAACTGAGCTCACATGTGCAGGTAAGCCGCAGATGCAGCACAATTAATTAGATTTTGAGCACCACAGCCTCCTAGTCCAATGGCTTTTTAGAATATTATTGCAATTTTGGAAGACAAGGCTCCTTTATCTGTAAATTGCCAACAACATTATCGCCTCTTAAAGTTGCAGTGAGATGGCATGTGTAGGGCATTAGCTCTGAACTTTGTACTGTAATAAGCTGCACTTGTTTGCTTTTTATAATTTTGGCTCCTAGGTTTAATGGAATGTTATTGTGAATCTGTTAGTAAAAATGGAAATCCCTTGTACATTAACTGGGAGTTTCCTGGTGTCCCCGTTGATTTCTGCTTCTTTGAAGCTGCTTGGATCAATAACATCTAATATCCTCAGAGAAGGACCAGAAGACCTAACAGTGGGGCATGTGTGACCCTTTCTCCCTACAGTAGGAATTGGGCTGTGTGGATGGCTGGTGGCTGTGAAATTGGCAACCTTCCTCTGCATTTAGATATGAAAAGCCAGCAGTCATTTCAAATCAGCACGTGTTGATTTCCCTTTAGCAGCTAGTCTTACCATGAATATGAGTGGGACTTGAACTGCAAGGATGTGCCAAATCATTATCAAGACCTTTGTATGTGTTAGGTTCTTAGAGAAGTTACTAAAATATCACCTGAATTCTGCGTAAGTTAACACTGAGATGGCCAGACCTGACTGTTTATTTTTTCATGTTTCTGGCTGCTGCTTCTGCATTTGCTACCTTGATCCATCACTCTTTGGCTGATGTACTGTTGGGAATTTGCCTCTTGATCTTTCTGCTAATTTGGTATTCTTTGGTGGATCAGGGGCCTAGAATTCTCTTCAATGTTAGATGCTTCTCCTGCTGGATTTTAGTGGGAGATACCCATGCAGAAAAATAAAGATTGCCTGGTTGGTTTAAACCATGTGGGTGTTCACATTCTCACAGCCATCCTGCAATGAACACCTTATTTTCCCTCTCTCCCTCTCTCTCTCTCATGTCTGATAAACACTTATTCATCTCTCTGACTCAAATTCAATGATACATCTTCTGTGATGTCATTCCCAACCCCCAGAGACTTTCTGTGTCATTTATGTGCTGCCTCGCTGTGTATTCCTGTTTGTCACTAGGAAACTGTCTTGCTGATGTGTCATCCTTGAGAACACAGTTCTGTTTTAATTTCCATTTCCCCAGAGCCCAGCACAGTGCCTTGCACAAAGAAAGCACAGGTATATGCCGGCAATGCAACTGATGCCCTGTTCCCCTGTGCACCGTGGAAGAGAACAGTGAAGTTGCCTCCACATGAAAGAAATGTCTGTAAACAGATTCATTTAATTTAATTTCTTCTCCACTTTCCAGTTTCCTCTCTTCATGCAGCAATTTTTTTGCTGATGTTTAATCATCACTTTAGCATTTTTAGCTGTACTTTATAAATGACTAGATAAAGCATTTTCATCCCAGGGAAGAAAAAGCACTTAACTCTTGCTGCTGAATTAGCACTTATTAACTAGATCATGCTAAACCTCTAAATACTGGAAAGGATTTTCTTTAATGTTGACTTTACATTGTTGCTGTGTGGTAAATGACCTTGGTGATATAAAGTATACACCCAGATGTCATAAAGTATAAAAGTTCACAGGCAGAACCAACTCAGATACTGTAATTACGTGGCTTATTAAATCAATAAAAAGTGTCTGGGAGAAAGCAAGGGAAAGAAATGGAGTAGTTAGAACATTTAGGATAGGATGCAAACTGGGAGAAGGACTACCCCACTGGACTGTGGAGAAATGTGTGGTCCATATATTCAGTCTCTGTCTCCCATCCCAGTCCATTGTAACAGTCTTAGTCCTTTTTATGTACATTCAGCAAGTTACATTCTATTTATTCTACATTTAACACGTTTTACATGTTGCTAACTTGCCATCTATATTTAACATTTCTCATGAGCTTTATCCATTCTACTTGTTTTTCTTGTTTTCTCTAGCAGAATTTAATATTCTCAAGTATTATATCAAATACAGATTACAGTGGTTGAATAAGGAAATACAATACTCACTATAGGTTTTCATTGGTTCTTCTTTCATCTCTAGTAAATGGGGTGCTACGAATTGGTGACATATCATTATTTTCATTTACAACTTTATGTTCTTAAAGTTGTATTTATTTTTATCTATTTTATATTTTAAAGATTTATTTATTTTTATTGGAAAAGCAGATATACAGATAGGAGGAGAGACAGAAAAGAAGATATTCCTCTGATGATTCACTTTCCAAGCGGCTGCAATGACTGGTGCTGCACGGATCAGAAGCCAAGAGTCAGAAACCTCTTCCGGGTCTCCCATGTGGGTGCAGGGTCCCAAAGCTTTGGGCCATCCTTGACTGCTTTCCGAGGCCATAAGCAGGGAGCTGGATTGGAAGCGGGGCTACCAGGATTAGAGCCGGTGCCCATATGGATCCCGGCACATGCAAGGTGAGGACTTCAGCTGCTAGGCTACCGTGTCAGGTCTGACAACTTTATGTTTTATATTGCTTTAGAAACTCAACAGAGGAGGAAGATCATGGTATCTGAGTGTTTTATGAATAGGGAATACCGATAGTACTCTCTTTCGTTATATGGCTGGGAGCAGGATAAAGTGATAAACAGAAATGAAATATTAGGCTTAACAAAGAACTTGGAGATCATGGAATTCCATCCTCTGAATTTTCAGATGTAGATTGTGAGGTTCAGAGAGGTAAGGCATCTCATCGAAGAACACACGGCTAGTTATCTGAAAAATCCAGGGTGGTCCCAGGCTCTTGAAATGTGGTCCAGTGTTCTTGCCTCTATGTTGTAGGACGCGGGATTATTTTCTTTTGTTCTGTTAGATGGTGAATTATGGTAAATATTTACTTGAAAAGGCTTTTCTGAAAATGAGAATGCTCATAAAGTCTCAATATATCAAAATAGATGTTTCTTGAATTTCATTCTGTTGAGTGCTAATAGCGTCAGTTTCTTTTAATGTGTCAATCACTTATAAAGAGAAATGAGAAAAGCAAGCATAAGTGTTTTCTTTTCCAGAAGGGCTGTGTGAGCAAAAGTATGGTAGGGTGAAACCAGATTTTACGTGGGGTGTCCTGTGAACAGGAGAGATTGAAATGCTGCCAAACATTGTTTTCTTTGATAGCCACTGGCATTTGAGACAGACTCATTTATCTCTTTTTTTTTCCAAAGAAAATGTCATATTTTTTTAACTAATGTAGGTGGCTACTTAAAGTAACACTATAAATGAGAGAAATAAATGGAAAATAAATTACTAAACTCAATAATTACATTCATGGGATGGCTACTTTGTTGCAGTCACTAAGAACTGCAGATAAAGCAGTGAATAAAAAGAATACCTTCCTTCATAAAGCATGTAGTCTAGTGGGAAAAAAAGAATATAATGTAAAGCAAGAACAGGGAAACAAGAATGTGATAGGTGATATAAGGAAACAATAAGCTGATAACAATACATGATGAGAAAAGCTATCTAGGGAAAATATCCATCTGGAATGTTGGAGAGAAATTAACGCAGAGTGTTTTGGAGAAAGTAACACTCATAGTGAGCATTAAAGGCGTAGGAGCTGGGCATTGTATTCAGAAGAGAATCCAGAGATGGAGGCAGGAGTGAGTTTGGTGTGCTCCTTTTAGCAAACAAGAAGAAGGTTAGATGGGTGGGAGAGGCAGGCAAGCATCAGGATGTGTGAGTTTTCAGGCCATTTTTGAGGGACTGAATTTTATTCCATGAGGAGTGGGGAGCTAGCGGAGAATTTCACCAGGTGCTTGACATGATTCAAATTTAGGATAATGAAGAGCACCTTGCTGATATGTGAAGACTGGAGAGGAGAATGTGGTGGAGAAGCAGGGACAGTGGTTGGGATACTGCTGAAGCTGCCCTGGGGTGCAATGGTAGTGGTTTTGGAGAAGGGAGACAGGAAGAAGGGGACAGATCCAGCATAGCAGCTCTTCTGACTTGTGCTTGGATTGGTTGTGGAGCATGGAAAAATAGGAATGATCAAGATCAGTTTCTAGGTTTTGGGCTTGAATAACTAGGCATTGTCATTTACCAAGATTGGAAACTCCAAGAACAAACTATAGGTTTTGGAAAAGAATACGGTTTGTATTGTGGGAACTTGCAGATACTGCAAACATTTTGGGGAAAAAGGAATTAAAATTTTGTTTTGCTGTAAAAAAATATGTACATGTGAAGGATCTTTACAAGTTTATAGAAAATACAAATTATTAAAAGATGATGAATAAATTAGAAAAGTTTGTACCAAAACAAACATTTTTGTTTCATTTTTCTACACATTTTTGAAGTACCCTTACATAACTTGAAATACTTACTAGATATTAAATAGGAAATTACATATGTGATTCTGTTTCTCAAGAGAAGTGTCAGAGTTGACAGTATATTTGGAGGTCATTGGTCATGGGGCTTTGTGGTATCACCCAGGGAGAACTGAGAGTACCGAGGACACCCACAGTCAACATGACGTTCATACTCTTTGTTTTCCATCAGGCATTGCTGATTTGTTGTAGTCTTATTTTTAAAAGATTTATTTATTTATATTATTTTAAAGGTATGGACACATACACACACAGTGGAAAAGAGGGAGAAAGGGAAACAGAATGAGAGATGAGAGATGTGAGAGAGAGAGAGAGAGAGAGAGAGGTTTTCCATTTCTGGATAACTTCTGAAATGGCTGCAACAGCCAGGTCTGGGCCAGACCCAAACCAGCAGCAAGACATTCCAGTCACATCTTCTATGTGGGTGACGGCTGCACGTACTTGAACCATCATCCATTACTTCTCAGGTGCGTTAGCAGGGATCTTGATCAGAACTGGAGCAATCAAGGCTCCAAACACTACCATATGAGATATTGGCATCCTAAGTGGTGGTTTACTCCACAGTGCTGCAACATTAATTGCAATCATGGTCTTCTTTTCACTGGGCCCATAGTGAGTTCTCCAGGCATCGACTGCAAAGTAATCAGTTGACTTCAAATTAATGAATAAAGGAGGAAAAGGGGGCAAACACATAGGGTAATCTCAAGAACACACTAAATTCTAGCTGAAACGTATTATGAGGATCTTTGCTTAAAGTAATGTTAATAAAAATGTTAACAAACATTAGTTAATACTCTCTAGTTTACAAAGTAATTTGTTCATACATTAAGTAGATTTTGAGTATTATTCTGGAAAATCTTTAGCTGGCTTCTGTTAAGTAGCTCTTATCTCATCCCTAATAAAAGCTGATAAATGCCCCCCCCCAAAATGAACAGTGAAGGCCATTCTCTGGTCGGAGAAACAAGTGTCAGAAAGGTAGGTTTGGTGCTCATAGAGTGCTTGAATTTAGTACTTCTGTTTGCATTCTATTGCCATGGCCTAGACTTCTAGCTGCAAAATGCTGTAGTGCTGTTGTTTGTGCTGAAAAGGTTATGACATATCTCATCAGCTCTCTCAGCACATGAGAAAACAGACCCAGGTTTGCTAGATGCATTATGGTGCAGAGATAGAGCAGGGGATCATGATCATGGGAAAAGGGACATTGGAGACTGCTGAATGGCATTAGGGTCCTGCTGGACCCAGGATCCTGATGATTTAGGACTTCATTTATCTGACTGCTTCTCCACCTTATTTATAGCAACTTAATCGCTTTGCAATCGGGTGAAATGCTCACTGTCCTGTCAAAATTCCTGTCAGAAAATCACTGGCCAATTGTGAATGTGTCGAAGTGACAAGTGGGCATGGTGACAGCAATGGCATTTCTAGGTGTTGCACTGAATAAATGTGGCTGTATAGAGTGGTGGATGGTGCCTGAACGCGATGTGCTCACAGGAGGGGAAGATGAAAATGCAGTGTGGAAATGATGGACGTGGCATTTTTAACTGTGGTTCTTTTCTCCTCCTCCTTCTCACATTCTGTCTCCTCTTTCCACTTCTGTATTTCTTTTCTATTCTTTTCTTTGCTTTTCCCCTTTTCTTTTTCTTCCCTCCCATTTCTCCTTCTCTTTCCTCTTGACTCCTAGATATAGAAAGAGAGATTCATGCAGCCCCTCATGTGAGTGAGAAATTAATTCAGCTGTTCCGGAACAAGAGTGAGTTCACCTTCCTAGCCACTGTCCAGCAGAAGCCTTCGACCTCAGGAGTGATCCTATCTATTCGGGAAGTAGAACACAGGTAAGAAAGTTCTATCATTTGACAATCTGCTAGAGTTCATGGCATTGGCAGGGTGCCTTGGAGTTTAGATTTTAGCTTCTTGGATGCATTTAGCTGGCTGAGGCCTTGTATCTATTGAACACAGTGATGAATTTTCCTTGTGTTAACAATTTACTTTAGAAGTTTTTCTTAATTTTGGTGTTGGTTATGACTGTGATTGGATGAAAAATCTCATTTATCTTTACCCTGATAAGCGTTTCTTGGTGTGATTACTGTATTTCATTAAAATAATTGAAAAAGGAAAAAAACCAGAAACAGTTTACTTTGGACAAGATTGCTTCCTTGTTTGCACTCCAAGGAACATTCAAGAGTGTCTTTCTTGCCTTTATTCTTGTAAAATTTGTTCAGATAAAACCACATTGTATCCATCATATTTAGATGATTATTGAAGTTAATTAGTTGCATTTAACAAGTTTCAATGAGTATTTATGGTATGTTTGCATTCCATGGAAACTGTATTTCTTCCTGGGCATTTCAATGTGAACAATACAGATTTTGTATTTCAAATACCACAGAACGAGTATTGTACATTCAACGTTAGAAGTTTGTATTCAAGGAATGAAAGTATGACTGGTCACTTCTAGTAAGCTTATGTGATACCTGGAAAGGCTTCAGAAAGGATGTTGGTTGTGTATGGGGCAAAGGCACGAGTGAATATTTGACAGGATGAATGGGAAGAGGTTGCTGTGATTTTATAAGGAAGGGAGGGTTGGGAAGTAAGTAGAACATAAAGGGCGGAGGGAGGAGATGAATGTTTGAGGTGGGCAGTGAGGGGTGACATTACAGAAGCAAGGAGAAGCCATATGACTTCAAATCTGATGCTGTGCTGAAAACCTTGGACTAAAGTCCCCATAGGCATGGGGTTTAAGTTGAAGGAAGATGGCTCTATTATGGAGTTTATGCATTTTCGTATAGGAGTGTAAGTTTGAGAAATAGCAAATTAAAAAAAAAACAAAGCTGGAGTTCAGTATAGTAATTATTAGGTAACCTAAACAATTTCAATTTTTTAAATACCAGATTCCTTTATGTAGTCAATTTAAAGGATTTATGAAGTATCAACTGTGTTCTAGGTGGTATGCCAGGTTTTGTGGAATAAATCAAAGAAACAAAATTGTGTAGAGTTAGAGTAAAACTTGGGGTGGGAAGCAAGGCATGATTATATAAAAAGCTAAAGAATAAAAATGAGCTAATAATAAAGAAATATTAGAATGGTATTACAAGGCGGTGTGTAGCCAATTTCAGAATTATATAAGGGTGTTAAGTTCACTGACTACAGTACATTAGGTTGGTGATTAAGGAAGACCACATAGAGAGATCATTAGAAGAACAGGCAGAATTCCAGCAGGTAACGGAAAGAGAAAAGTATATCAAGTAGGAAAAGTAATGTGCACAGTTACAGAGGTGAAGAAATATAGGGAAATACAATTTTACTGGGTGAGATGCAAGTATAGACCGATTTGAATGGAGCAGAGTGTTTTTCTCAACAGTTGTAATGATTAGCAGTTCTACCTTTTCATAGTGTTTTACAGTGTAGATAAGGATTTTTCCTTTATTAATGGGTGATTGAAGCATTTGTGAAAGTTTTGTGGTTAGATTTGTTCTCAGCCTTGAAGGGAGCTGATGAATCCTGATACCTTTGAGGGGATGTCAGGCTGGTGAACTGGCTGTTTTCAGGTTTGCCCAGAGGAGCGAGGTAATGTGTGTGCCTGTGAGAGGTAAAGATTAATTCCAAAGTGTTCTATGTGCTGAGAAAAGGCGTAGGTTCTCAGTAAGTCTCAGCTTCACAATCATGGAGAGGCTGTGTCCCTGCCCAGCTACCTTTTGGGCTTGGGTGTAAAGGTCACACAAATGTCTGCAAATGGAATGTACATCTTTGAACGCTTCTCCATTAACGCAGAAAAGAGCTTCCAAAGAAGCAAGAAGCATGTGCAGTGGCTCCTATTGATAGTACAAAACATGTAAGTTTCGGAGTCAGACTGATGGGGGCTACAGTACAGTTCTAGAGTTCTAGCTTTGTGACCTGAGTTATCTGATGTGTTGGAATCTCAGTTTCCTAGTCTGCAAAACATAGATGGTAATTTATTCTGCAGGATTGTTGTAAAGAGGTAAGAAAATAGTGTTTGTGACTGATCATCTAACAAATGTGGTTCTTCTCCTGGACAAGTCTTAAAAACTATTTCTGTTTTGGAATGAAAAAAACTTTATGAAAACTTTAGAAAAAAAATTTTTGTACAGCTATACAGAGTCAGCGGAGTCTTGTCTTACATCCCCAGTAGGTTTCCAGCGGAACCTGAGGATCCAATACACAGTTCCCAGTTGTCTGATCATTTTTTGTTATAGGAAAATCTCAGATCTTGACTTAAAAAACAAATACGAAGGAGTAGAAAATAAAACCTTATCTGCATTTTATAGTGCCCCCTCCATGTTTATTTAATATAATCAAGACAAAGTAAAGGATTTGCTATAGGTGATATGGGACATGCTATCCCTTATAAGGAGATTAAAATCTGATTTTGCATATAGCGAGATCATTATATATTTAGGAATTGGATAATTTATAGAACAGTTGCTTACTCTATAAGTTCCCATCTGAAACACATGACAGATTTCAATCATTTTCATCTCTTTTTATTATTTATCACAGTGACAATGTTTGGAATAGCCCCATAGATATTTGACATGAATGTTTTACTAAATATGTAAAATAACTAAGAATTTGGACCCTACTTTGCTCTATAACAGAGGATTTGTGTATCTGTTGGGCAGATTGATGCCTGGGAGGTGAAACACCAAGGCTATTTTAGGATTCTTTTTTATGTGATCCTGACTCTACCAGTTGTGATCCAGATGAATTAAATATGTGTTTGCCACAGAGGGATATGATTTTTATTTTTGTGGCTCTGCGATTTTTAGGGTATTCATAGTTGTGAATGAACTACCATAGCCAATTGTAGAATTTTTCAAATCTTGCACCCCTACCTACTGCCACAAATCTTCCTGTTAGCCTCCTACCCTTAGGATTCCAGTAATGTACTTTGTGCCTCTATAAATTTTCCTATTTTTATGGTGTGATATAGGTGGAATGGCAAGCTGTGTGGCCCTTTGTCAGTGGATGCACTTGCAGAGAATAATGTTTTTAAGATTTGTGCTTGTAGCTTACATCAGTAGTTTTTTTTAATGTAAGATTTATTTGTGCTTGAATGTCAGAGAAGGAGAGGGAGGGAGGGAGGGAGGAAGAGAGACAGAGAGAGAGAGAGACAGAGAGAGAGAGAGAGATTCATCTTCTATCTGTTTGCTTACTCCCCATTTGGCTGTATTGGGCAGAGCTGAGCTGGTCTGAGGCCAGGAACCAGGAGCTTCATCCATGTGCCATGTAAGTGCAGGAACCCAGGCCTTAGGCCATCCTCTTCTGTTTTCCCAGATAATCAGGGAGCTGGATGGACACTGGAGCAGCCAGCCTTCAAACTGGCGCTAAAATGGGATGCCAGCTCTGTAGGCAGAGGATTAGCTTGAAACACCACCACAACACCGGCCCCATGTTTGTTTTTTGTTTTTTAAAGATTTATTCATTTTATTACAGCCAGATATACACAGAGGAGGAGAGACAGAGAGGAAGATCTTCCGTCTGATGATTCACTCCCCAAGTGAGCCGCAACTGGCCGGTGCGCGCCAATCCGAAGCCGGGAACCTGGAACCTCTTCCAGGTCTCCCATGTGGGTGCAGTGTCCCAATGCATTGGGCCGTCCTCAACTGCTTTCCCAGGCCACAAGCAGGGAGCTGGATGGGAAGTGGAGCTGCCGGGATTAGAACCGGCGCCCATATGGGATTCCGGGGCTTTCAAGGCGAGGACTTTAGTCGCTAGGCCATGCCGCCGGGCCCGTTTGTTTGTTTTTATTGTAAAATAATTTTGGGTTTTCCACATATTATACATTTTCTTTTTCTATCTCTCAGAGGGACTTTGGTTTGTTTCTTTTTAAAAAATTTATCATGAACAATGTTAGTATGAGCAGTTACGCATAGGTTTTTTTTTTTTTTCTCTCTGTGTGTGGATATGTTTTTATTTTCTCAGGTATCTACCTAGGGGTGAGAATTGTTGGATCAGGTTAGAACTCCATGTCAAATTATTCCAAGAACTGCTAGAATTTTTCAAAATGGACTGTTTCATATTTCTATCAACAGTGTTTGATGGTTCCCATTTCTCTACATTCTTGTTAATCCAGGTTGTTTTCTATCTTCTTTTTTTTTATGATTTATTTTTATTGGAACATCAGGTATATAGAGAGGAGGAGAGACAGAAAGGAGTTTTCTATCTTCTTGATGATGCCACCTTGAAGGGTGGGAAGTGGTGTCTCATAGAGATTTTGAGTTGTATTTAACTGGTCCCAACTTATTTTGAGTACGTTTTCATGTATTTATTGTTCATTTGTATAGCATCATTGGAGGAGTATTTGTCTAGATCATTTGTTCAGTTTTAGTTGGGTTACTATTTTTTTTTAAATAATAAGATTTAAATAAGTTTTTTTAAATAATAGGATTTAAATAAGATTTATTAATTTGAAAGACAGAACTATGGGTGGGACACACACACACACACATACACACGGAGAAAAAGAGAGATAAGGAGAGAGATCTGCTTATTTACTTGTTAAGTGGTCGCATCAGCTGGGGCTGGGCCAGACCAAAGCTAGGAGCTTTTCTTGAATTTGCTATGTGGGTTCAGAGGCCCAAACACTTGTGCAATCTTTTACTGCTTTCCCTGGATTGTTAAAAGGGAGCTGGATCTGAAGCAGCTGGTTCTTGAACTGGTGCTCCTGTGCGATGCTGGGTGACTTTATCTGCTTTGCCACATTACTGGTCTTGGTTATTTACCATTTAAAGTGGATTTAAATAGTTGCTTGTATTATTCATACAAGTCCCTCATCAGATGGCTTACATTTTCTCTCTACTGTGTGAGTTGTCTTTTATTTTCTTGGTGGTATCATTTGAAGCAAAGATACTTTAAAAGTTGGTATGAAGTTTATCTCTATCTTTTTTGTCTGTTAATTTTTTACTTGTTTCTTAATTTAATTATAGAGTTAAACAGAACACCTGTCTTGTGAGGTAAGGTTATTCTTTTGCACATGGATATCCTGTTGTTCTGGTACCATTTGTTGATGACTCTTTTCCGTCAATGAATTTTCTTGACTTAAGGTCAATCAAACAAAGTGAGGTTGTATTTTTGGGCTCTTATATTTCATTGACTTGTGTTTATATGCTTATATAAGTACTGTTTTGGTTGTTTTGGCTTTGTTGGTTTTGTTTTAAAAACAGAACATGCAAATCCCCTTACTTTTTCTTCATGTCAAGATTATTTTAGGTTTTCCAGTTTTCCTAGATTTCTGTGTTTTAGGACTTGCTTTTCCATTTTCACCAGAGCTGTATTCTAATCGTATGATAATGAATATGAACTATTTGCTTATTTATGTCTTTAGTTTTTTCAGTGCTTTTTAACTTTTCAGATTACTTTTTTATGACATCTATGAATTTATTCCTATATACTTTGTTCCTTTTGATGCTATTATAAATGGAATTATTTTCTTAATTTTTTTTCTGGTCATCGCTACTACAATAGAAATGCATTTGAGTTTTACATGTTGCTCTTGTGTTATGTAACCTTTATCAATTGTAGTATTTCCTTTAACTGGATTCCTTGGAGTTTTTATGTATATGATCAGGTAATCTGAAAATAAGTATTTTATTTTTTGTCCTATCTAGATGTCTTTTATTTCATCTTGTCTGATCATATTGACTGAAACACACAGAATAGAAGTAAATAGGAGTGGTAAGGGGAGACATTCTTATATGATCCCTAATGTTAGAGGAGATTTTGGTTTTCCTCAGGAGTTTGTTAGTTGTATTTTTTTTTTTTTTGATTCCCTTAGCTAGGTTGAAGAATTTCTCATTTTTTGGTCAGTGTTCTTTGTGAGGTTGATTCTGTACTATAGTTTGGATGTGGTTAGTCTGTTCCAAGATTTATGTTGATATTTGGTTTCCAGTGCAACAGTGTTGAAAGGTGGTAGCTCTTTAAAAAGTGATTAGTTGTTGGAGATTTAGATCTTTCTGTAGGGATTACACTATTTACTGCATGAGCACTAATTATTAAGCAGTATTTTGTCTCTTCCATGTGTAACAACCTCCCCCACATTTTTTTTTTACCATAAATTAAAGCTTGCTGGTGCCACACTCTTGTACTTCCCAGCTTGTAGAGAGTAAGATGAAATAAACTTGCTTTCTTCATAAATTACCCACTCATCGGTATTCTGATAAATCAACAGAAAATAGACTAAAACACATCTTACAAATAAAACTACAAGAAGTGTGGTAGTGCAGATATTTCACCCATATCAATTTCTTAGTAGTGGGATGTCTGGATCATGTGCTATTTCCATTTTTGGTTTTGTGAGGAACCCCATTTTATACTCCATAAAATCTGTACTACTTTGCATTCCCAGCAATGTGTGAGAGGTCCCTTTTTCACATCCTTGCCAACTCTTGTGATCTTTTCTTTTGGATAATTGTCATTCTAATAGATATAAGTGACATCATGATTGCATTTTAAATTTCTTTGTTAGTCAGTCTTGTGAGCTCTTCCTTACATACCTGTTGAATATTTGTGTGTCTTTTGAAAAATGTTGTTTCAGGTATTTTCTCATTTTACAATTAGGTTATTTGCTTTGTTATTACTGAGTTGTTCTGAGTTTCTCATATATTTTGGACATAAATCTCTTATCAGATACCTAGTTTATAAATGTTTTTTACTTTTCTGTAGATGGCTTTTTAATTTTGTTGTTTCCTTCATTGTTCAGAAGCTTGGTATTTTGAGGCAGTCCCATTTTTAATTTTTGCTTTTGTTGCCTGTGTTTTTGAGATCATATTAAAAATGCTGCTGTCCAAATCAGTGTTATGGGAATTTCACTTTTTTTCTCTTGTACTTCTATAGTTTTGTGTCTTAGATGTGAGGCTTTAATCCATTTCAAATAGATTTTTGTATATTATGTGAAAGAGTTTAATTTCATTCTTCTGTACATGGATATCAAAATTCAAAATGATTTTGAGAATACTGTTCTTTCCTCATTATTTGTTCGTAGTGCCTCGGTCAGCAATCAGTTGGCAAAATGCATGGATTTGATTTTGGGTTCTGTTAGTTTTATGTTATATGGCTTTATTTCGTACTATACTATTTTGATTATTACAGCTTTGAAGTATATTTTGAAGTTAGGTGATGTGAAGCTTGCCTACAATTATTTGCTCTTTTTACTCACAATTATTTTGGCTATTCAGTCTTTTTTTATTCTATGTAAATTTTACATTTGCTTTATTGCTATGAAGAGCATAATTAACATTTTGGGAAGGGCTATGACAAATATATAGATTGTTAAAATGTGCATAAGGCACAATGTAATATTTTTAAAATTTTCTAAGGACATGGTGTATATTTCTATTTATTTGTATTATAAATAATTACCTTTATCAATGTTTTATATTTTATAGTGCTTAATTTTTTGGTAGCTTTTTGAAAATAGGATTTTCTTGAGTTAGGTTTTAGAAAATCTACTTTCAGTATATGAAAACATTACTGATTATTGTATGATTGTTTTTATTGAGTAATTTTACTGAGTTTATTAGTTCTAACTATATTGGTGGAGTCATTAGTGTTTTCTGTTTGTAAGATTATGTCCTTTACAAACAGTTTGTATGCTCTGTGTAGAGCCTCCAATATTGAATAGACATGGGAAAATGTTCTAGACCTTTGAGGAAATTTTTTTTTAACTTTTCTCTTGGAAAATACTTGCTGTGGATTTGTAATATGTGATGATTGTCCTAATTTTTTTTTGTATTTAAGACTGCCTTAAAAACATAAGCAGTATTACATCCATGATTTTTTTTAGAGTTATCCAGAAAATAATTAAACATAAACATAATTGATGGTTGTAAATGTAAGTAGAAAAGTATAGCAGATGTTTTGTAAAGGTAATACTTGAACTGAAAAGTACAGAAAATCTTTGGGGTGCTAACTTTTATGAGGGATTTGGAAAAGCTTTTATTATCAGAAATGTTCATTCCACTTATATTATAGCTTAGCTGTATAATTAATTTTATGTCCTTTGGATCAGTTTAGGTCTTTTATAAGTCATTAATTTCTTTAGGATCTGCATCCTGTGGCAAATAGTTAGACATTACATTCCCTTTCACTTAATAATGTTTTTATATTTGTGGTTATATTGTCTTTTAATTTCTAATGTGAAATATATGTATTTAATTTTTTTCTTGTCCAGGCTAATATTTGTGATTGTATAATTTACAAGTAGTCTTTTAAATGAGACAGGTTTAGTTTTTCTTTCATTCCAAGCTCATTGATGTCTGAATTCACCCTTTGAGTCATTTGTTGGCATTTTTACTAGTTTCTTAAATATTTGTTTACTTTCTCTTTGCTAGTAAGGTCACTGGAGACTTTATAAATTCCGGTGAGTAGTATTTAAAATATTATCCACTGATATTATTATGTAGTATTTTCTTTCTCTGTAGTTTTTCATTTTAAAAGCAGAGTAACAGAGAGGAGTGAGTGAGTAATAGAGAGGATTATCCGTCTCTTGCTTTACTGCCCAAATGGTCACAGTTGGCAGAACTGAGCTAATGCAATTCCAGGGGCCAGGAGCATCTTGCAGGCTTCCCATGTGGAAGCATGGGCCCAAAGCAGCAGCCTCTGCTGCTTTCCTAAGTCACAGGCAGGGAGCTGAATGGGAAGTGGAGCAGCTGGAATATGAACCTATGCCGGCACTGCAAACTGAGTTTTAGATCACTGGGCCACTGTGCTGCCCCCTTCCCTGTACTTTTTTGTAGCTCTTTAATTTTGATTTGGCTGCATTATTGACCATAGTTTAAAAATGTTGAAAATTTCAAACTAGTTACAATTAAAAAAGTGCTCACTGAGTGCTGTTTTTTTTGTTGTTGTTAAGTGAGGACAGAATTCATGGTGTAAGATTTTTAGATTTCTGATTTCACTGATACCTTCTGGTGACCTCTAATATGCTCATTATTTTTAATTTGCGGGCAGATTTTTTTTAAAAAGGTGTAATTTTGTAGTTACGCACATATTGACAGCATCTTGAATGTAACAACTTTCACAGTGTCATGTTCCATGTTTATTTGTTTTTTTTTTTTGAACCGCGATACTCTGAGAGAGGTTAGATTAATGGCTCTTATGGTATTAAAATTTTGTTAAAGGTCTAAGTTCATTTTAAGACCAGGCACTGAAATGCCATGCATTATCTATACTGGGAGATTAAGTGTAGCAATGTGCCAAAGATGAGAGAACACAGGTGTTGAAATAACTAGGCATTTTCTCTCTTGATCTGCTGTCATGTTGCCTGCTACGTTTATGTCCAAATACATGAAAGCAGAATGGGTGAGAGACTGCTTCTTATAGGATTTCTCCAAGTAATACTCTTAGGCACATAGTATGTGCCAAAAAATGAGTTTTGAATGAAGAAATGATTTTGTCATCACTGGTAAGAGCTGTTCAGAATTTTCATGGGTGGTTTCAATAGTTCACTTGCCATAAATTTATACAGATATGGGGTTTTCCTACGAAGAAGCTGAACAGAACAGTGAGAATTGTAAAGGTTTTGGTGACTGGAGGTTGAAGTAAGTGATATGTTGTGATTTCTGTGTGGATTAGAAATCCTTGTGGAATATCTAGCATAGTGCTTGGTACACAGCAGAAATCCAGTTTGTAAAGTCTTAATGATAAGATATTGAGGTGTTAAAGTGATGTTCCATGGGAGATAAGGTGAGACAATAGTCATTCCTCCTAGTTTTGTGCTTAAAGGAATATAGTGACCATCACCTAACTTTCTGGTAATGTTCAATTTGTAATCAAAGATCACCTTTGCTGATGCACAATGGGAGAACAGCTTTCTGCGTCTTAGTGCATTCCCAGCCATCATGTGCACTACAGAAAGTCAGCATCTAGCTACATTCCCAAAGCTGCCAGCCAGGGAAGCTTCATTTACTATTTTGGAAATCTTTTGTTTGCAGTAGCTACCAGCTACTTTCAGGATTGGTCATTACTGAATTATTGGCCAAAGGAAGCCATCTTACCTGATGGCAACCCAGCATGAGAGGCAAATAATTTGGGAGACTGGTTTCTTAAATCAGGAGTGAACTTCTTGACAAAGCAATATCTGGGTACCCCCTAGGTACCTGGGCCAATTGAGTTCCCCTGGATAATGTAAGTGGGTGGAAAAGATCAAATGGAAACCTTAAATATAAAGACAATTGAAGATGCCTCTAGAGGTATTACTTGAAATAGTTTTTTTTTTTTAAATAACAAGATGGGTACACTATTATTAATTCAAACTTAATTTAAAATGTGACGGGATTTTATTTTTTAACAATACCAGTAGAGCCCACTGGAAGGATAACAAAGATGAATCTGTTGAACTATCTTAATGACATGGTGGATTTAGTGGTTTTTTTTTTCCTGATTCAAATGTATTAATACGTAGCTTTGCTAAAATGGAGAGCTGATTAATGCAGATTAAGTCTAATTGAACATTCTTCCAGTGTATGCAACTATAAGATATAATGGCAAATCTCCTGTTTTTCAATTTTGTTCCTACGTTATGGATTAAATTACATCTAAGCATAATTAAATAGGAAGCTGAAAGTTATGGATCTAAGAAAAAACTTCCTCCGGAATACATAAAACGATGAAGAAGACGATTTTTTTGGCTTCCTAAGAAAGCACTTCCTTTCTGAAAACAAAACTTTGTATTTCAAAAATATAATTTTTATGGGGCTGGTGTTGTGTATATCAGGTTAAATTGTGGTTTGCAATACCAGCATCGTATTTCAGAGTGATGAGGCTAGTCCTGCCTACTTTGCTTTTCATCTATCAGCCTGTAAATCTATATGGGAAGGCAATGGAAAATAATCATATGTGGTCCCCAGTTACCCTGTGGGAGAACTACATTGAGTTCCTGGGTGCTGTCTTTGGACCCAGCTGTGGCTATTAGGCTAACTGACAGAGTGAGCCAGAAAGCAACATCTCTGTATATCACTTAAAAAACAAGAATCTTAGTTTTCTGAGTTCTTGTTGTACAAAGAACCACAAGATTCTGTGATTCCAGATAGACCTAGGTTCAAGTTCTGTCTATCAATTGGTAGGTATGTGGGTATTGACGATTGTATTTGATTTACTTCAGCCTCCCTGCCCTTCTGTGTAAAGTGAAGATAGTGATTACTGTGTCATGGTGTGATCAGAGGATTCAGCAAGAGCACTCAAGGGAGTGGCTACTCCTACATATTATATGAATACTTTCAGAGATTGTCATTTCCTGTATTTGGCTTGCGTATTCTTTAAATGTTATCCAGTTCCTCCTCAGATTCTTCATAATGGGAATAGGGAGTTATTAGGACTTTATACCATTTGAACTACTAGTTAAGTTTCCACAAAAAGAGATTTGTCATTGATAAACCAAAACAGTTCTTTATCTGAATGGAATGCAATCTGTAATTTCTCAGCAATGTGTACACATGCCTGGATACAGATAATTTAAGCTAGTATTTAAATTATTTTACACATTCCAGTTTTTTGAAGAACATCAGAGTATTCTGAATTTATGATGACTATCAGGGTGAAAGAAGAAGGGAGTAAATTCTAAAAATAAGTTACGTGGTTTGTTCTGTGGTTTGAGGAAGTTATACCAAGGCAAAACTAACTTTAAAGTTGCTTCCAAAATCCAGACACTAAGTAAGAGTACAAAATGTTGGCCAACATTGAGACATAGTGGGTTAAGCTGAGGCTTGTGTCACTGGCATCCCATGTGGGCACTAGTTTTTGTCTTGGCTGCTTTGCTTCTGACTGAGCTCCATGCAGATGGCCTGGGAAAAGCAGCAGAAGATGGCCTGTTTGGACCCTGCCATGCATGTGGGACACCTCAGTGAAGATCATGGTTCCTGGATTTGACCTGGGTTGCAGCCAGCCAGGGAGTGAACCAGTGGAGGGTAAGATTTCTGCCCCTTCTCTATAATTCTAACTTTGAATGAATAATGAATGGATGAATAAATAAACCTTAAAAGGACTATAAATGCAAAGGCATAGTTAGAGTGTGTGTGTGTGTGTGTGTGTGTGTGTGTGAGAGAGAGAGAGAGAGAGAGAGAAGGAGAAAGGAGAAAAAGGAAAAAGGGCGATTTTTTTTTGAAGGTACTAAACATACCAAGTTTATTCAGCATTTCACCATCCTTATGTGGCTCAAGGGCCTTCTTGGTGGTGCTAGCATGTTATTTTTTTTGTTGTATTTTTTTTTTTATTGATTACATTGCATTATGTGAAACTGTCTCATAGGCTCTGGGATTCCCCCAACCCCTCCCATACCCTCCCCCCATGGTGGATTCCTCCACCTTGTTGCAGTAGTACAGTTACAATCCAGTCAAGATTCTTTCATTGCAAGCATAGAGTCCAGCATCTTATTGTCCAGATAAGTTCAACGGTTTCTTGGGGAGACCATCTCTGGTCTGAAAGCAGAGCTGGCAGAATATCATCCCTCCCAATGAAAAGCCACAACATAACATCAACAAGAATTTACAACATTATGGAATTAATTGACATGGTATTGAGTAACAAATATATTAAAAAATGCAAGTTCTTAACCACATCCTGTGACTACTTCATTAACATTTCAATGTTAGTTCATACACAGAACCGGCTACTATACACCTTAAAATGGCTATAGGGTACTGATTCAGCTGTCTCGTGACTATTTTCATTTTAGCATTCAGCAGTTTATAGTGTTGAAGTTTAATTTTGCTGAACTTAGCAGATTTTAGGATAGTCTAAACTGACTTATAACTCTAACAAGGCATATGTCAACAGTTGAAGTGCAGAACAGTTTTAGGAGGGTGTGCAGAGAAATCTTCAGTACCTTAGTGAGGAGTAACTAATCTTTGTGTCCTACCTAGTAAGGCATGTGTGAGTCCAAGCTGTCTGTTTCCTGTCTGGTTCTAAGCTTTCCTTATTGATCTCTGTCTATTCCAAATTGTGTGTGTGTGTGTGTGTGTGTTTTGGGGTGGGGGGCTCCAGAGCGACCCTGATGGTCATTGCAAGATAGGGTGGGGATCCAAAGTTGGAACTAAGTGAGGACCAGAGAAAGCTCCTCTCCCTAGTCCTGAAGGAAGCTTAAAGGAAGCTTACTGTTCCGATGACCTTGGATCCTTCAAGGAAGGGTTTGGGCTTCTTCCATCCCATGTGGTAGATCCAAACGGGGGTGAATGACCTCAGAGTTCTTGGCCTCCTAAGGCATTCCAGTTCCCCGTGGTCTCCTTGGCAGTTGGGATGTAGTCCTTGGTGCGAAAGGGCGATTTATCATCTACTGGGTTACTACCTGAATGACTGCAATGGCAGATCTGGGCCAAGCCAAGGCCAGGAGCAGCTTCTTCCAGGTGAACTACATGGGTTCAGGGGTCAAAGTACTTGGAACATCCTTCGCTACTTTCCTAGGTGCACTGTCAGGTAGTTGGATTTAAAATTGAACAGCCAGGATTTGAACCAGCACCCATATGGGATGCTGGCACCACAGGCAGCAATTTTACCTCTAATGTCACAATGCCAGCCCCAATCACTTAGCTTTTGATTGGAGTTTTTTTTTAAAGGGAGTTAAAAATTAAAATCTGAAAATGTTATTCTGTTTAGATGGTTTTTGAACTTAATGTAAAAGCTGGTCATGATTAAGATATATATCCTTTTAAGGATAGCTTCTCATGTATTTCTCATGAAATTAGTTTTATGAAAATAAACTACTCTCTGGATAGTTTGACTAATTTTATATTATACTTAGCATAATATTTTATTTTGGTTTTAATAGTTGAGTGATATAGAAAACCAACTGTGTGGTTATTGCTATTTGTTGACACTTGTGGAAATAACCGAATATTCTTGAATCAGCCATTTGAAATTGAGCCCCTTTATAGTGCCTGGAATGCAGATGCTGGATATGATCAGCCCCCCAGTCTCCTAGCTAGCCTGAAAGCTGAATACACACAAGTTATTCCAAATTTAATCCACAAGAACTTTAACCCGTTTTCTCTCTGGCAGCCCATGAATTAAGCAATACCTGCCTGACTCTTGGGTTGTATATTGCCATAACATGTTTCTTTTTCTACTGCTCTTCCCACTGTCCTGCAAAATAAATAAATTAAAAAATAAATAAATAAGTAAGTAAGTAAGTTGGAAATGTGTGCCATTTAAATGCTTCCTAACTCTTGCAGACTGGACACCTAGATTCTGGGTTTCCATCTTTTTATGTTGGTGCCTGGCAGAATGTAGGCAGAGCCTCAAGGGAAAGCTTATAGGATATGAATTTGCAGAACAAGAGGAGGTAGTTAGGCTGTTAGTGCACTGAAGGTAATAACTCCTAGGCAAAATGAACATGAATGTGGCATGATCTGATGTCAAGGAAATGGAAGGTTTTTAGGAACACACTAATGAAGTAAAGTTTAAATTTTGTCAGAAAAATGGAGCTGTTTAGATGGTTTTTGGCCTTAATGGAAAATAAAAAAAAATTGCAGCAATAGAGTATAATGTTTTGGGCAAATTGCTCGTGCTTGTATATGTGCAGGTCGGATTTTGGATTGCTTAGTATTTGAAAAGTGAAAAAATGGCAAGTATGGCCATTAACCTTTACTTTTTTTATTGTGAAAGTCACAATTTCATTAATATTTATGCGTAAGATCATTTATATCTAATGCAGTTCTCCTAGAGAATTAAAAGCCTCTCTGATATCCTTTGGAATTAGTAGTTGTGACACACATTTCTGGCTAACAGGCATTCTCTGATTTCATTCTGTGGAGAGCAATGTGAATAGGAGAGCTTTATAATTGGTGAGAATTTATTTTAACCACTTGGCATGCTGAGTTTTGGGTTGAAAGCACCCCAGTGTGTCAGAATGTGAATGAGTATGACATAAGAGGAGTAGGGCTGAAAGTCAGTGGACACAGGCTTCAGGCTCTGCCTTTTTGATGAATAGCCATAGGACTGGGCAGGCACCTTGCTGCCTCTTGGTTTATTCATCTGCAGAATCATAATTCATTCATTGTCCATCAGACACTAACCTCTTCCAGACATTCACCTGTGCATGGGAACTGCTGGTAGAAAGGGAAGCAAGGGGCCTGGCTTTAGAGGACTTGGATTCTTGTTGGATAAGTCACATAGTAAACATGGAAAAAAAATGTAATGGTAAATGTCATGGAAGAAAATAAAACTGGGGAATGAGTGATAGGCCACCCCAGAGAGGGCTCACTGAAGATAGGGAATATGGGCTGAGTGTGAGGGAAATAGCTCTGAGAAGAACTGAAAGATGAACATCTTAGGGAGACAATGAGTCCAAAGGTCTGTAGCTGCATATAGTTTGTGTGCAGTGGACAGAACCAGAACTAGAACACACAGAACTGGGCAAGTTGAGGGTGACTAATGGTTATAACTGAGAAGAATCTGTCAGTAATAGCTGCCTTGTTGATTTCACAGGAATTCTGCATAAATGACAATGTGGTATTTAGGTAAGGCTCTATTATTATGGACTAAAAGTCACTCCTAGAATACCAGCTTTGTGTAATGAAAATTTGCACATAACTGAAAAATTTCCTGCCTTTGAAATAAAAATAATTTCATAATTTAAAATATGCAAGTAAGCCTAAATACTTTTTTTTCGTGGTGCACTTGAATTCAGGAATTTTGACAGAGTCCAAATGAAAGGTGGACTTGTAGGATTTTTTAAATTTGATTTTGTTTTATGACATAGTTTCATAGGCTCTGAGATTCCCCAATCCCCTCCCATACCCTCCCCCGATGGTGGATTCCTCCACATTGTTGCAGTAGTACAGTTAAAATCCAGTCATGGTTCTTTTATTGCAATCATGTACCATATATAGAGTCCAGCATCTTATTGTTCAAATAAATTCAACAGTTTGCTTGGGAGACCATCTCTGGTCTGAAAGTAGAGCTGGCAGAATATCATCCCTTCCAATGAAAAACCATAACATAACAACAACAACAATTTACAACATTATGGAATTAATTGACATGGTATTGAGTGACCAATATATTAGAAAGTACAAGTTCTTTTTTTATATAAAGATGTATTTATTTTTATTTGAACGGCAGATATACAGAGAAGAGGAGAGACAGAGAGGAAGATCTTCCATCCAGTGATTCACTCCCTAAGCGACTGCAATGATCAGTGCTGCGCCGATCCTAAGCCAAGAGCTTCCTCCAGGTCTCCCACGTGGGTGCAGGGTCCCAAGGCTTTTTGGGTCATCCTTAATTGCTCTCTCAGACTGCAAACAGGGAGCTGGATGCTAAGCAGGGCCCGCCGGGATTAGAACTGGTGACCATATTGGATTCCAGTGCGTGCAAGGCAAGGACTTCAACCACTACACTATCATGCTGGGCCCCTAGAAAATGCAGGTTCTTAACCACATCCTGTGACTACTTCATTGACATTTCAATGTTAGTTTATACACAGCTGACTGCTATACACCTTAAAATGGCTATAGGGTACTATTCAGCTGTCTCGTGTCTATTTTCATTTTTATATTTAGCAGTTTATAGTATTGAAGCATAATTTTGCTGAACTTGGCTAGTTTTAGGATAGTCCAGTCTGGCTTATAACTCTAACTAGGCATATGTTCACAATTTAGGCGCAAAAACAGTTTTAGGAGGGATGTGCAGAGAAATCTTCTATACCTTAGTGAGGAGTAACTGATTTTGGTGTCCTACCTTACTAAGGCATGTGTGAATCCAAGCTGTCTGTTTCCTGTCTGGTTCTAAGCTGTCCTTATTGATCTCTGTCAATCTAATCTAATTTTAATTTTTTTTGAGGGGGCATCAGAGTAACCCTGTTGGTCTTTACAAGAGTGGGTGGGGATCCAAAGTTGGAACTAAGTAACGACCAGAGAAAGCTCCCCTCCCGAATCTCGAAGGAAGTTTACTGTTCTGTTCCTGAGAACTGCTCAGGGCTCCCAGCCGTTGTTCTGATGACATTAGATCCTGTGAGGAAAGGATCTGGGCTTCTGCCATCTCGTGTCGGAGTTCCGAAAGGGAGTGGATGACTTCAGAGTTCTTGGCCTATAAGGGCAGTCCCATTCCCAGTGGTCTCCTTAGCAGTTGGGATATAGCCCTAGGTTCCTGTACTGATAGTCCTAGGTAAGGATCCGGGAGTCTCCAGGGTTGGGTTATAAGCTTTCTCCTGTCTTCCTGCTCCACTCTGAGGTTCCCACCTGACTTGCAGGATTTTGAAAATGAACAGTGACCTTAGCGTACAGAATAAAAGTTGAAACTGATGCCCATATTGACTTTTACCTACATTTGTATCTATCTCCATCTTCATCTCCATCACTCTGCCTTTCAAGTAGATGAAAATTAACATTTTAAAAATGGAAAAAGTTAACAATTGCATCTTTGTTGGGATAAGGACAAAATTAGGTGATAGTAAGCAACTGACATCTTGTACACACTGATCAGATTTGTTTACTTTTCTACCACGTTTCTATGCTAATGCAGTTTGAGAGTCGGCACTGTTTAAGGGTACCAGACCTGCTGTCCTGATCTCTAGCCCCGAATTCAACTGCAAAAATATGCTGAAGTGAAGAACACCAAATGGATTCTTTTGTTTTAAAAATGAACCATCATGTTTGAAATGCTGGAAATAGCCATGAAGCACTCCAACTGTTTTCTGGTTTGAGTCAAGAAAAACCAAAACCACTACATGTCTAGCCTTGAGGAAGCAACACCTTGTTCCATATTTCCACAGCTGAAAACTGAGTACTCAGATTCAAATCAGAGCAGAGCGCAAAGAAATAAATGGGCCAGCACTGGTTATTTTCCGATTTCCTTCAAACTTTTTACATGTCTCTACTATTTCCATGGTTAATTCTGCTTAAGTGACAATGACTAGGCAGCCCAGGTTCTAAAGGGCAGTTATCCTTGGGTAACTCAATGCATGACAGCAATTTTGTAATTTCAGGAACTAAACCCATCCTTAATGACTAACAGTTTCCAGTGCAATCAACCTAAAATTCGTTATCAGACTATGTGTTTGAAGCTCAGACTTCAGGAAATATGGGCACTGTGGTGTTAGTAAAAGTGAAATGGTCTTGGAATAATTTCTGAAAAACAATCTAAGGAAGCCTCAGGATCGTCTGGGAGACATTACCTATCTTTGTTCCTGTATTTCTTTGGTGATTTCTTGACCTGAAAAGCATTCTGATGATGGTTGTGAATCATGATTCCTGAAATGTATGACTCCCTGAATTTACAGAACAAAAGCTCACATGGTGCATGTGTCTTCCGCATGCTAAGAACTCTGAAAACAGTCATCCTGACATGTAACTTGTTTTTTAAAAGCTTCACTAGTAACCCTGACAGCCTATTAACAGGAGGTCATATGCACAGAGCAGTAGGAGATCCCAGACTGGAGCAGAAGGATAAAAGGAGGTCTGTATCCTAGTTCCAGTGAGACTCCCAGAGGCCTCCCAAGTGCTTTTGCCACAGAAGCAGTGGATACTTCATCAAGGAAGGTCAATATGGGCACCAAGGACTGTATCCTTACTGCCAAGAAAATCAAGGGAATTTGAGTCCCCTTGTAGGCTGAGAAATCTGAGGTCAGTCATTTCCTATCAGATTTCCCACATGGGATTGAAGCAGCCCAGAACCCTCCTCATAGGGTCTGGTGACATTGGAACAAGCCAGGAGCCCTGGTTCATACTCAGAGATAAAAGAATTGATTTCCTTCTGGGCTCAGGAGAGGAGCTTTCTCTGGTCCTTAGTTCCAGCTTTGGCTCCCCATTCTCTTTTGCACTGACCATTGGGGTCACTCAGGAGCCCCCAAGTTAGCTCAGATAGACACAGAGAGACTAATATAGAAAGCCTTGAACAGACAGGAAAAAGTCAGCTGGCCTATAATTGTTCAGCCTGTACCTTACTGTTTAGGCTCCCGATTTGGCTTTTCTAGACCTCACTAGGTAGGATGCAGAGTTCAGTTATTCCTCACTTGCTAAGTTATTGGGGATTTCTCTGCTCACCCGCCTAAGACTGTTTGACTCTTCAATTTTTAGTGTATGGCTTGTTAGTTATAAGACTGTTTTGATTGCCCTAGAATGCATGAAGTTCTGTAAAATCTTGCTTGAAGACTATAAACCGCTAAGCTAAAAAAAAGCTTCACCAGTATCTGAGTCGTTGCCGAGGAAAGTCACAAATTCCAGTGGCTCCAAGGGCCAGGCCATTAACTTACCTGGTGGAATTGAGTTGGAAATCTGGAGTCTTTTCTGTTTAAATTGCCATTTATTTCAAAGGTAGAGGGAGAGAGAGAGAGAGAGAGGCAAGCAGACACAGAGCTCCCACTCACTGGTTCACTCCCCAAATGACAATGATAACTGGAGGCAGGAGCTGGGAATGTAATTCAGGCCTGTTCTGTGTGTGGCAGAAACTGATGGAGTGGATTCACTTTTGCTGCCTAGATCTCAAGATCTGCACTAGCAGGAAGCTGGACTCAGTAACGGGCCGAGAATCAAACCCAGGAACTCTGACATGGGATGCAAGCGTTCCAAACATGAAGCCGAATATCTGCTCCTGAATGGTCTTTTCTTCAAAATGAATCAAATTTCCTGGATGCCTCTAGATTTCTTATTTTAGTAAGAATTCTTATGCATGGCAAAAAATTTTACCTCTCTCCTCTGTCTACATTAATAATCAAAAGTAAAAAGCAGCGAGCACATGATCTCAAAGTAATAAAGAAATAAGCAGGTGCACTAGAGACTGGCTGTCCAGGGAACATAGGGCTCTTTCAGCATATAGTGCTTTGGGTGGGGGAAGCATTGTTCTATATAATTTATTTGAAGTAATGCATAGCAAACACTGGGAAATGCTGTGTATGCTGCAAGCCATGCACATCTTTCTCTCCAGAAGAAAGCAGCCTCAGACATCTTGGAACGTTAAACATAGTGCAGTAGGTGAGGCTGTCAGGAAGCAAGACACGAGACACCACACAACGCTTGTTTAAAAGTTTCATTTAAAGGCAACCTAAATCACTTGGGAGTAGTCCAGCAACTGAAAAATGCAACACGTAGGCTTTCTTGATGTGAAGTTTCCTTCTTTTTTGTCAGGGTGGACTCCGGTAGTAACTGGCTAAAAATAACATAATTTAAACTGGAAGTTAGCCAAGAGAATTTATGGAATCTTTCCCCACTCCTTTTTGCAGAACAAAAATATAAGAATAGTAAGTCTAGGGGCACAAAATAACTTCATCTTTCTTCTTGCAGAGTGCCATGGGGACACTAAGTATTATTTACTATGGCTGTAGTGTTCATAAGGGACAATGATAATCTGCCTGGTCCCGTGAGCTTCTTTTCAGGCAAACTCTTTGGAAAGATCCTCAGTGAGTGGTATTGGGAAGTGAGAGGAGGTTCTCAGTTATCTGTGATATAGGCTGTATGCCAGTTTTGAGGGCCTAGGAATTCTGACTCTGAGAATGTTGAACAACCATTTTTCAGTGATGATTCTTTTTTTTAGATTTATTTATTTTTATTGCAAAGTCAGATATACAGAGAGAAGGTGAGATGGAAAGAAAGATCTTCCATCCGACGATTCACTCCCCAAGTGAGTGCAACAGTCGGTACTGTGCCAATCTAAAGCCAGTAGCCAGGAACTCTTCTGGGTCTCCCACATGGGTGCAAGGTCCCAAGGCCTTGGGCCATTCTTGACTGATTTCCCAGGTCACAAGCAGGGAGCTGGATGGGAAGTGGGGTCACCGAGATTAGAACCGGCGCCCATATGGGGTCCTGGTGCGTGCAAGGCGAGGACTTCAGCCGCTAGGCCACCACACCGGACCCAGTGATGATTCTTAATACTCTGCTCTTTGAGGAAATGGAGACTGAACTAGCTGCTTATTTCTCTTAGGGGCCTCTGTGTAAATCCTGAGTTAAGGTAACAGCAGGTATATCGAGACTTTGTGAAGCTGTTTCTTTCATGACAAAAATGAAACCGAGTTGTCCCGTATATGCTTGTGGCCAGTTCAGAGGTTCAGCGTTTCTATTTTCCTCCCGTGATGCCTTGCTTAAAAAGTTGTTAAATGGCTTTGGTACACCAGATACTGTGTGAGCAGCTGGGGCTAGTGAGATGTAGCTTTAGGGAAGATTGATTCAAGGACAGTCACAGTACAGCATGGAACATTTCGCAAATGGAATTAGATATAACATGCTCTGCCTTTGCTCTTCGGTTTCTTTCCTACTAACTCAGGATAGAACCCAAAGGTGTTACTGTGACTGTAGGACTGTTGTGCTCTGCCCCCTGCCTGCCCCGCTGATCTCATCTTCTGACCCTCTCTTCTGCCCACAGTTGCTCGGCTTAGTCACACTGGCCTTGCTGTTTCACAAACATGTCTGTCTTCCTCTTACCCCTACCCCACAGCTTTTGCATCTCCTTCTTCAAAAATATCTTTCTGCCACAGGACTCGTCCATTTATTTTGTCCAGATCTCCTTTCACATGTTCACCTTTTGTTAGAGAAACTTTCTCTGATATCTGCCTGAGTCCCCTCTCTACCCTACCACACTCTTTTCCCATCATTCTGCCTTCTGTTTGTTATACCTTATTGTCAAGTAACACAGTGCACATACTTGCTTCCTCTCGCCTTCTGCTGTTAGGTAAACAACTGAAGTGCAGAAACATCAATTGTTTTGTTCACTGCTATATTTCAAGCCCTTTGAACAATGCCTGGTACCAGATAGGTGCCTAATTATGCTTATTGGATGAGTAAAGGAGGGAAATAAACCTGCTAAATTACGTGGAAGGAAGCCACTTTCTCTTTCAAGGGAAGTCAAGACATGCTTTATATAAAATGTGGAATCTAACCTGGGCCTTGGAGCTGGAGTTTCCCAGGTGGAGAATGTGTGGGTTGGAGAGGTAGGTGGTGTATTTCTCAGCATGGCAATAAAAGCAAAGGCATGCTGATTACTCCTTTGTCCTTTTTTCGTTTTTAATGTTCCAGCTGTTTCTAGATTTCTGTATTGCCAGCAGCATTACTTCTAGGAGAGTTTGCCACTGAGCATCTTGGTCTCAGCTCCCACACTTCAGCATGATATATAAAGTGCCTGATTGGGCTTAAGTGTGTGATGAGGCTGGGGAAGGGTGGATATATTCACTCCTCTGCAATGAGTATTATCAGCTTATAACTAGCTCCTTATATGAAGTACACAGGGGTTTCACATGCTGGCAGAGGGATTGTAAAACATCTTGAACTGATTGTAGAGTAATAATGTCCATCTCCAAAAGGACTTGTTATGATTGTAAAATGTCCAACTGTTTTAATACATTTAAAACCCAAGATGAGGTTAGATCTCCACTCGGGGCTTTGTTCTCACTCTGACACTTTAGAATTTTAATTGAGTCTCAGCAGCTAGATCTTTAAAATGAGATAATGTTCAAACATTGTAATTAAATTTTTAAAAAGGGCAGTAATAACTTACGCACCAACAGGCTCAGCCTGGGTTCTGTAGTGATGCACGTATTGCTTAATCTGAATATCAGAGCTGTTCTCTTGCTCATTTGTATGTTACTGGAGAACACTTGCTTAGGATATCAAGATGAGCTTTTACTTAATACTATTAAGGAGAAAAGCTGAGTTTTCTTTCTAGCTCCCACTGGATAGGGAATAGTTGTAGTAAAGTTCATGTCTAGTTTACTCTTCTGGGAGGCTCCTACGAGGATATTAAAAATGCTTGATCAGGTCACTGTATATGGTCAGGATCATACTGGGATGGATCACAGGTTCAAAGTGAGGGAAACAAACCAAGGTGAGTGGAGGGGAGCAATTGTGATTGCCATAATGGCTTGACATTAGAGCGTAGGTAGAGATCAGGGAACACATACAGATTGTATTATAAAGTAAAACAGTGGGTTGGAAAATTGGAAGAAAGCCTCCAGTGGACATACAGAAGTTGAAGATCAGGTAAGCCTCAGAAAGTGGCTTGGTAAACTGATGCAGTCAGGAGCACTTGGTAATGGAAATCAACTCCTCATAGAAATCAAATGTTAATGCTCCTTAACTTATGATGGAATTATGTCCTTGTAAGGTGAATGTATTATTACAAAATACATTTAACACACTAACCTACTGGACATCATAGCTTAATAACACAGCACGTTGTAGAGGGTCAATTGATTACTCTGATGGTGTGGGTGAGTAGGATTTGCAGTTTTCTGCTACTGCTTGGCATCACAAAATGTTAGTTGGAGAAAAGATCAAAAGCGAAAATTTGAAGTCTAGTTTCTACTGAATGTATAATTGCTCCAGTATGAAGCAGAAAAATCATAAGTTGAACCAACATATATTGGGAATTGCCTTGACATTACAGTTGACAGAAGCCATTGTCAACTAGATGACGTAATCTTTATCATGTCCATGCACCCACATCTCCACAGGATTTAGGTATCAGAAGGTGTGGTTGAATACTTTGGTTGCTTAGGGGGGCTTTTAAAATACTTTTGGGAGTTTTAAGTCTTCTGAATGCGATCCTTGAGAATTTGGTTTGGGAATGTCAGTTTAAAGTGAGTTTAGGTGACTCAATTATAAATATTTGAAAGACAAGTTTGTGGAAATCCTTGCAAGCAAGGATGAGGAACTGATTTGGAGATTGATACCCTTACTAAACAATCATCCAAAGGCTGGCCATGGAAGCTGGCTTTTCCTGAAGTCCTAACTGTAAAATTCTACCAAGCAAGACTGAACTGTAGCTGGAGCCCATCTAAGCATTTGACTGCTACAGCATAAATTTGCTTGTGCTTATGAACATGATCTTTATATAGAAGACAGGATATAGATAGATTATGTGTACTCAAGAGATGGGAGAGGGATCTAGCTTTTGCTGAAAGTATAATTTTTGTTTTTTAAATACTTTCCTCAGGGAATATCATGTTACTCACCCAGAATGTCTGAATTTTAGACCTGCTATTGCTTACTGGCAGTTAGTGAAATTATAACAACTATGAGAGACTTGAGCTAGAATTGCTGGGAAATAGCTGTGGGGATGAGATGGGAGCAGGGAAAGAAGGGGCCATGGCTTTGTCTGAGTTTCAGTGTCCTCATCTGTAAGGGTGTGAACATTAAATGCACAATTCTTTCTTGAAAATATTATTTGTTTTTATTGATTATTGAACATGTGGTCACTAGCAGTATATCAGAAGTATGAAACTACACCAGGGGAAATTATTTTAAAATATATGAAGCAATAGAGCTCATTCATTTAGATAACTAAGAATAACTTTCATGATGTCCTTTAAATTGATAACCCTGTTTTTTAAATGCATAATTGTTAATTCCATGTTATTCTGTACATTTTTCATGCACTTAAAAGTCAGTCAAAATCCAATTATATTTCATTCTAGTGATTAGTTAAATTCACATGGGGATAATTGCAAAACTCTGTAAACACTGTCAGTTCTCAGTGTTGTGTTAAGGAATTAGCAGGAACCAAGGGCTCTCTTTTTGGCTTGGTGACATTCTTGGGGCTTTTCTTTCACCTTGGCTATTTTAGCTAGGGACATACCATACTTATCTTTTGCTCACACAAAGACCAATGTAAGCATTTATGGCTCAACATTTGTCCAGGGCACCAGTTCTTCAGATTCCCAGCCTCTTCTTCATCATTATGTCATCTTCAGTGTAGTGCTCAGGATTTCTCTGAGAGTAGTCTTGATCCCAGAAATCAGATTGAGAAGGTTTGCATGTAGGCTACTTAAAACCAGTCTTAGAAGTAACATTATCAGTTACTTAAATTTCCTTGGGTGACACTCAAGCACATGGCCACATTGAAACACAGGAGATGCTGGGAAATAAGCATCTCTGTGGATTGGAAAGAGAAGTGATTTGTTTTGGTAGTAAGTTAGCAGTATTTTCTATGTTGAATTTATGTACATCATCTTCATTTTGAAAAATCGTCTTCTCTGTGAAAAAAATGAGAAGGGTGAGAGAAACTCTGTGTGACTTCTGTTCGTTGTGGTGGGTACCATGTCTCGAAAGCATGAATTCTCCAGGGGACATTTACTGCACAGTGCCAGTCAACTTGCTGTTTCTTTGTTGAGTAGAGAAACCTTATTTCCATCACAGAGTTTTAGATATAATGTTAAGAGAGAGAAAGTGCTTATTAATAAAAGAATATAATAATATCCAGTATGATATGTTTATGTTCAAATGTTGGATCTATCATTAAGTAGCTGTTATTTTGATTGTATTGCTTTTTATCTTTGAACATGAAATTTGTTCATTTGTAAACTACCTGTGATACTTACTCAATGGGTATTTTCTGAAGATTAGAGGCAATGTTGGGCACATGTTAGGTATTTATTGATAACATCTAATTATTATTTTGATGCTGTATTTTTGTTCTGATTACAAAGATCTATAATTTTCTGCATATTTTATTTATCTTTCATGTTATGCTCATCGATTGTCTATTAAAACCACTCATTTGACATCTGGTCTCTCTTCCAACTTTCAAAACCAGAGACCCAGAAAAGAATCACTAATGAAAAACTTGATATGTCATTACATATAATGCTAGATACTTTCCTATCACTTAGGTTTAAACTAGATATTACACCATTCATCTTGCTTGAAATAGCTAGAGGAAAAAATTTTTAAATAGTATTCACTTGGGATTTCGCTTCTGTGTTCTGATGATCTACTAAATTCATTAAAATCCCTTTAGACCTTTTTTGCTCTAAGAAACTGCTCAGGTTTGTAGAGGATAGGACAATCTCTAATTGATTTTTTTGCTTTATTTATCTTTTTCTCACCATTTTCTTTTCCAAGAGAGTCTCTTCTGGTCCCTTCTAAATTAGTGTCTCAGTTTATAAGTGTTTTTCCTTAAATTTGTTTTTTTGGTGACTGACATGGTGAATGTGAATTTTGCAGCTGGACAACGGGTGAGTTGATGGCTTCCCTTGTTCTGTTGTAAGGTTGATTCAGTGCCTGGGGGAGATGAGAAGGAGAAGCCATGAGCCAGTATCTTGTTGGGAACAATTAGATTCAAGAGAGAATGTCTAGAGGATCCAGTCTTTCTTTAGCACGGGGACAAAATATGTCATAGACTTTTCTGCTGGGATGTGAACTTCTGTGCCTTCCCTGTTTCTGCCTGTTGGAGAAAACAGACTTATCTGTTTTTGAACTTTTTCTGTTGAACTGATTTTAAACTTAAATAAAAGATGCAAAAATGGTACAGAGAGTTGTTGTATACCTCTTACTCAGATTTCTCTACTATTAACATTTTAAATAGCTGCAGTGAAATAATAAGGATCAGGAAATAATATTGCTGCAGAACTGTTAACCACATGACACAGTTTATGACACCAGTTTTTCATTAATATCATTTTTTTTCTTGACACAGGATCTTGTTTCGGATGCTATTTTGGATTTAGCTTCTATTTCTTTTAAATATCAGAAAAATTATAATTCTTTCACGTTTCCTTGTATTCCATGACTTTGACTGATTGTTTTGTAGAATGTCCTCGACTTGAGTTTATGACATTTTGTTGTGATTAAATGATGAATTGTTGACAAGAATATCACAGAGTTGATGCTGCCTTTTCTCTTTGCATCAAATGGATGGATTTCTAAGGACTCACTGGTTAAAGTAGAAGCTTGTCTGATTTCTTCACTGTAGTGTTTATATTTTCCTTTTGTAATGAAGGGAAGTAATAACTCACAAATGTTCTATCCAGTCCTCAGAAACTGCTTTTCAATCATTGGGCAGAGAAGGTGTTTTGCTGGAAGTTGCTATGTGGAAGAAGAGGCAGATGGAGAGCAGTCCCTTAGCTCTGGTTGCAGTTCCTTCTTAATGCGTTAGCTAGTTACCTGACTTCTTTCCGCATCGTCTAGTAAAATTTTATGCCAAGGAACATTTTTTAAAATAATTTATTTGTTTTTATTGAAAGATTTACAGAGAAAAGGACAGACAGAGAAAGATCTTCCACCTAGTGATTCACTTTCCAAAATACTATAATGGCTGGAGTTGAGCCCATCTGAAACCAGGATCCAGGAATTTGTTCTTGTTCTCCAACATGGATGTACAGTCTCAAGCCTTTTGGCCATTCTCCATTGCTTACCCAATCCATAAGCAGGGAGCTGGGTTGGAAATGGAGTAGCCAGGACAACAACTAGTGCTCATATGGGAACTTGGCACTTGTGAGGGGAAGATTAGCCAATTGAGCCATAGCACTGGACCCTTTAAAGAACATTCTTATAGTGAAGTAGTTTTTCAAAGCTTCATGTTGTGAAAAGACAAATTTGTTTTCTTTTCTTTTTTTTTTTAAAAGATTTTATTATTATTATTGGAAAGCTGGATATACAGAGAGGAGGAGAGACAAAGAGGAAGATCTTCCATCCGATGTTTCACTCCCCAAGTGAGCGCAACGGGCCGGTACGCACCGATCCGAAGCCGGGACCAGGAACCTCCTCCGGGTCTCCCACGCGGGTGCAGTGTCCCAAAGCCTTGGGCCATCCTCCACTGCTTTCCCAGGCCACAGGCAGGGAACTGAATGGGAAGTGGAGCTGCCGGGATTAGAACCGGCGCCCATATGGGATCCCGGGGCTTTCAAGGGGAGGACTTTAGCCGCTAGGCCATGCCGCCAGGCCCAAATATTTGTTTCCATAAGAAAATATTTTCAAGATTGGCAAGAATATATCCCATGTGATTATGAAATTTGTCACATGGACAATAATTACTCCATCATCTATTTGGGAGACTTCGGTTTGAAAGCTTTCTTAGTATTTGAAAATCTTTTGCATGACAAACATTTTCTGATTGCATAATTTCAAATTCCAAGAATGATATGATAATTTGATATATATTTATTTAAAATGAATAATGATCGAATCATAGTTATTAGCATTTCCATCTCTTCCAATATCTATTTATTTTTTGTTTTGGACACCTTCAGACTTCTCCTTTTGTTATTTTGGAGTGTCTCAAAATTTGTTTAGACTACAGTTACCCCTCTTTACTACAGAACTCTAGAATTATTATTATCTAGCTGTGTTTTGGTTCTCTATATAGCACCCCCTTTATTCCTCTCTCCCTACCTTTCCTGGCCTCTAGTGACTATTGCTTTATTCAGATTCTTCTAAAATTTTGCATTTTCATTTGTTTGAAAGAAAGAGCGAGAGGGAGGGAAGGAGTGAAGGATGGAGAGAAGAAGAGTGGGAGAGCAAGAGCGAGTGAGAGAGAGAGAATGAATGAATATGAATATGAAGCTCTCTGACGTGGGATGCTGGTGTCACAGGTGGTGGTGGCTTAATTCACTATACCATAATTCTGGCTCTAGTTCCAACTCTTGTGAGGTCACCTTGCTTAACTTCTGCAAGTAAATGAAAACTTACAAAATTCCTATTTCTGCACCTAGCTTTATTTTACTTAGCTTGATTCCCTCTAGTTCCATCCTTGTTGCTACAAGGTTTCATTCTTTTCGTGGGTACTAAATAATACTCCACATGTAAATATGGTATGTTTTCTTTATTCATTCATACTTTGAGGGATACCTTGCTTGAATCTCTATCATGGCTATTGTTTAAAGTGTTCTGCCTTTGTTAATAGTATTCTATCTTCCTGGCCTCCTGTAGCCACTATACTTCAAACTTCTATGAGATTGCTCCCATAAACATGGAAGGACAGTTACTTATTTCACATGGTCATTTAGTTTTCTTTCAACATGCACATTTAAAAATATTTTTATTTGGGGCCCGGCGGCGTGGCCTAGCGGCTAAAGTCCTCGCCTTGAAAGCCTCGGGATCCCATATGGGCGCCGGTTCTAATCCCGGCAGCTCCACTTCCCATCCAGCTCCCTGCTTGTGGCCTCGGAAAGCAGTCGAGGACGGCCCAATGCATTGGGACCCTGCACCCGTGTGGGAGACCCGGAGGAGGTTCCAGGTTCCCAGCATCGGATCGGCGCGTACTGGCCCGTTGCGGCTCACTTGGGGAGTGAATCATCGGATGGAAGATCTTCCTCTCTGTCTCTCCACTGTGTATATCTGGCTGTAATAAAATGAATAAATCTTTAAAAAAAATATTTTTATTTGAAAGACAGATTTTACAGAAAGAGAAGGAGAAACAGGATGATGGAGTCTTCCATTCACTGTTTCATTCCCCAAAGGATCACAGCCACCCAAAATGAGCTGATCTAAAGCTGGGATCCAGGAGTTTCTTCTGGATCTTCCAGTGAACAGGGTACTAAGGACTTGGGCCACCCTCTGCTGCTTTCCCAGAGGACAAGCAGAGATGGGTTGGAAGTGGAGCAGCTATGACACATATAAGCATCCATACAGGATGTTGGTGCCACAGGTTGGAAGATTAGCCTGATATGCTATCCCACTGACTCTTCCTGTACATTTTGACTGCCACACCCAAACCTTTCTCCTAATAGTGTGTTGCCATAATAGTATCAGCTGACATTACTGGAAATACAATTTCATGAGATGACTTATATACACCTTAGCGTTTCAAGAACATTTTCAAAAACTCTGCATTCGGAGTGAACCTGGGTGGTCTTAGCTGGTCAGAGAGAAGAGAAAGGCAGCTTCATGATGATGGAAATCAGGCTGGGGAATAGAAAATTTCTTCAGGCCTCAGCAGGTGTGAGGGAGATGGAGAATACATTAGGAATCCTGAAAACATAGGATGAATGCACTGATTTTGAAATTTATTAATACTTTTGGAAGGCAAGAGGACTCTGGGCATACTGATTTGCCACGTTTTTATTGACTGTGAGGACAAGCTCTGTGTCCTGGAGTCATCTCATTTCTACCTTCTGAACTACTCGAAACTGGGCTTTAGTGTTTCACATTTACTCAAAATGAATTATTCTAAAATCAATTTACCTAGTTGGCAGTTTACTTAGTAATTTCCCCTGATAGGACTCCTCACATAAAATCTATTTGTGAAATTTGTAATAATTCTCTTGTGATAGGAGGAAGGTAAATAGGCTTTAGTCAAATTTGGTTTTAGATAAAGCTGCTTTAGGCAAATTTTTACTTATAGGTACTAACTCCAGACAAATTGATTTAAGATTAATTCACTGATCAGGTGGTCTGTCCTGAGGAGCAGACAGGGAATTCAGAACAGCTGGTGACAATAACTGGCATAGGCAAGGTGCTTTGTGCTGGGAGAAGGGTGTGTAGGAACTTGCCATACCTGCCTTATTTGAGAGATTTATCATATATCCAATCACCTATGTAGGTGTCTTGCGAAGAATGATTATTTCTGGAGGAGAGAAGAGGGGGGAAGGGAGGGAACTTGGGGGAAAGGGAAGGGAGAGCCCAGAGCCAACGTAATTGTATAAAAAACAATTAATAAAGAGAAGTGTTGCTCAAGCACATCTGGGTACACCATCTAGACTCAATGCTTAGCACATTTCTTAGTAGCCCCAGATATTGATGACAATCTTTACATATTTAACTTTGCTCTTTTTGACCCGGGTAACTTTTTCCTAGTGTGACTTACCTTGATCCAGGTTTCGCCACAGAACTTTCCTTCACTCTACTTGCCTATATCCAATTTTATGTTTATTAGTATGATTCTTTTGTTAACATATATTTTTCTTCTGAATTGCAAGTTCCCTGAACACAGTCCTCATATGTTTTTGTCCATAATTGAATCTTCAGAGCTTTGCATAAGAGCTAATGTCTTACAGAGATTTAATACATGTTTTTTGAATAAATTAATGAATACCCTAATCTCTTGTTTTAGTTAACAATAATAATTTTGATATGACACACCTTACAGATAGCAATACATTAAATCTTTTTTATATTGAAATTGAACATCATTGTAGAAAAGAATTTCTCATCAAGGAGACAATTCAGTAAATCAATGTGTAGATAATACAACTGTAATAACTGATATCTGCTATTATTACAGTATGAAAGTCATAACTAATTTGCAGTGCATTTTACAATATTTTATGAATCTCCAGTCTCCTAGCGGAAGCAGACAGGAGCACCAAACCAGGTTTTCTAAGGTACCCAGGTTTAGCCTTCAGTACTGTGGAGTCATCAGTATCCTGCACAGAGGATGGTTCCACTCGGGAGTCTGCCCAGTGTGTCTGTCGACTCACAGTGAGTGTTCTCTCACCACTACAACTAGCCTATCATGCTACTCTTCTCAGTAACTCTTGTAAGAGTGATGGTAGTTTCAGTTCTGGGACAGATGCTGCTGTATTGATTCTCAGGCTTTTTTCATCCAAGAGAGTCTGGCTTTGGCATCATTGTGCTAACATCATGGTTTTGATGGAGTCATTCAATTTCTCTTTGATTTGCTTTCTTCACTCGTTAAATGAAGATAATGATAGTACCTCCTTCCACAGATTTGTTCCAAGAATTCATGTGCTTGTACATAAAGTGCTTTTCAAGCCAGTATGTGGTAAGACTTAAAAAATGCTAGCAATTATTATGAGTATTATCATTATTTAAATAGTGCTTTCACTGATTTGCCTAAGTGAAACACTTTTATTTTCTTTAACAGTGATTACAAATATCAGTGTCACAATCCTTTGATTATCACCATCAACTCTAAGACATGCCACATGTCATTTGCTATTTATTTAAAAAATGTTTACATGGGCTCTACAATATGCTAAATCCTATGCTAAAATCTGGAGATATGAAGAAGAACAAACACATATGTTCAGAGAACTTGCAGTTCAGTGGAGGATACAGATATTAACAAAACAATAGAAAAATGGATAAGCAGAAACAGAACTGTGAGGGGGATGGCACATAGCATCATAAAAAAATAATCCGGCTGCTGGTGGGGAGTGAATGTCAGTGAGGTCTTCTAGGGATGGTGACATTCTTTTTTTTTTTTTTTTTTTCATTTTATTTTTAATTTTTGGGGGAGATGGTGACATTTAAAAAAATTATTTGTAAGGAAGAATACTGGGATTGAGTGCAGACAAAATATTTCATCTGCTGATTTACTCTCCAAATGCCTGCAGCAGCTGAGGCAGGGTCAGGCTGAAGTCAGAGTCTGAAACTCTGGATCTAGCATGTGGATGGTGGCAGGTCAAGCACTTGAGCTATCACCTTGGTCTCCACATGCCACTCAGAAAGAAACTGAAATGGGAAGCAGAGTCTCAAGACTTGAAGTAGGTATTCTGATATGGAAATGCTGGTGTGCCAGTCAATTGCTTAACCTGCTGTAGCATAATTCCTGCCTCAAGGGAGGAAGCCTTTGAAGAAGTGACTGCTGGATGAGAAGTTAACTATTGGTTACTCATTACTATGTCAATTAATTCCATAATGATGTAAATTTTTGCTGATGGTATGTTGGAGCTTTCAATTGACTGGGATGATACTCTGCTGGCTCTGTCTTCAGACCAGAGAGGGTATACCTAAGAAGCCGTTGAACTTGACTGGACAATAAGATGCTGGACTCTATGTTTGGTATACGCTTGCAATGGGGGAATCTCAACTGAACTTGAGCTGTGGTTATGCAACAAGGTGGAGGAATCCACCATGGTGGGGGGGTTTGGGGAGGGGTGGGGAGAACCCAAGTATCTATGTAATTGTGTCACATAATACAATGTAATTACTGAAGTTAAATAATAAACAATTAAAAAAAAAGAATGGAGGAAGAAAGACAGTGCACAGACAGCAAGTTATACACCATAAAAACTGCAGTTGGAAAGGTAGACAAGTGTCAAGCTTGTATCATCTTGTATAATCTTGACAGCTAGGTTTAAGAATTTTAAAACTCAGCAATGGGAAGTCCAATGACTATTTTAGGCTTGGTAGTTGTGGTGATTGGAAGGAGTTGATAACAGTGCATTTTTGTTCATAAGTGCACTGTGGTTGCAGAATATATTGAAAGAGGTAGAGTGGATATATCTAGATCAGATAGAAGTGCATGCAATTGTATGAAATGATAACAGCTAAGAGAAGGATGCTGGTAGTGGAGGAGATGAGGCATGGTTGGATAGCGTAGAAATCTAGGAGTAGAAGCAATAGAACATTCTGATGGTTTTTATGTCAGATAAAGGGAAAGAAAGGAGAAAATACTTAGGTTTTAGTGTTCATTTGGGTGTATGTTATCATGGATAAGGATTAGATTTTGTGGGAAATATAAAGATTATTTCTTGGGCTTATTGAGTTTGGGGGATCTAGGTGAAGTTGTTCAGAGAATAGTCATCTATACTAGTATACAGCTCAGAAGATAGCTCAAGACTGAAGGTACAGATTTAGTGATTTTTTTATGAAAAGAAGTGCCACAACATAATTGAAGAGACTCCAGATAGAACTGTGGTTTTTCCTGTTTTCTGGGAAAGACATAAAGGACTGGAGGTAGAGGTTCCTTGCTAGAAAATCTACATAACCAGCGTTGCCTGTGGGAGTGTATTAATTCCTCTGAAAATCATGTTTGTCATGGTCTGAAGTGGCTTGAGAATAATCAGGCTCTGAAAGAAAGCCCACATGTTAGAACATGCCTCAGTGTATCCCTCTGGCTGCTTCCCAACATTCTGCTGTCTTTGCACCATTTTTAGTGCTAATTATGCTGGTTCTTTCTCTGTGACCCTGATATGCCAGGCACTTTCTTCCTCCATGTCTTTTTGCCACATCACTCTGCAAAGTCCCCTTCATATTGTTTACTCACTGTCTTGTTTTTGACACTTTCCTAGATTGCCATTATCTGCTTCCTCCTTCCCTCTCTTAAAGGTCAGGCTTGTGTTTCCTTTTTTTCCCATAAATGTATTTATTTTGCCTTATCAGATATGTATTGTATCACAATCTTTGAATTTTTTATGGTTTGTAACTTATTTATCTTAACACTTAATGCCACCCTTTGCATATGAGTTTCAATTTTGTTTTGACAGTGTGTAGACCTGGCTTAGCCTTGAGCAAATGAATCTTTATCTAGTTGAAATCTGATTTCTGGTATATAGCAGTAGGTGGTTTTAATTTTGAGTGGAACAATATGGGTGGAATCGAAAATTCTAAGGATAAAAAAAAACTGTATAGCTGCAGAAGATGGAGGATAGTTTGTGTTACAAAGTTGAAACAAAGTGTAATTTTTTAAATTAAAAATATTTCAAATAATGTAGAGTTCAGTGAACATGTATATCTAACATTTTAACATTTTGCCATATTTGCTTCAAAATAATATTTTCATACTTGCTTTCAACGTAGAAAATTCTTTATAACAAATGATGCTTGAACAATTGGACATTTGTATGCAAAAATCTTATACAGTTCACACAAATTAATTCAAAATGAATCATATTAAATGCTGCAGTATAAAACATATAGAAGAAAGCATGAGAAAATCTACATGATCTTGGGTTTAATGGTAAGTAAGCTTTTAGATGCTGTATCAAGAATATCAAAATTGTATCTTGATATAAAAATAGTATTAGATTTTTATTAAAATTAAAGTGAGCTTTTCTGCAAAAAAATGCTTTTATCACTGTGAAAAAAAAGTCATATTCAGGAAAAATATTTGAAAATATGTATCAGACAAAGGATTTGTATCTAACATATACCGATAATGCTTAAAACCCAAGAATAATTAAACAAATAACTATTTAAAAATGAGCCAAAGCTATGAATAGTCATCTCATCAAAGGAATTATGTGAATGACAGATAAGCATATGAAAACAGCTTAAAATAATTTGTTTAAGATATACAATTAAGACAATGAAATATTATTACATACTAACTAGATTGGTTAAACTATTTTTTTTAAAGCTGATGATGCAAATATTTGGTGGGGGTGAACAGTATAAGGAGCTGTGGTTAATTTATGGTAAGAATGTAAAATGAGGGGCCCGGCATGATGGTGTAGCGGTTAAAGTCCTCACCTTGAATGCGCCGGGATCCCATATGGGCTCCGGTTCTAATCCCGGCAACCCTGCTTCCCATCCAGCTCCCTGCCTGTGGCCTGGAAAAGCAGTAGAGGACAGCCCAAAGCTTTGGGACCCTGCACCCATGTGGGAGACCCAGAAGAGGCTCCAGGCCCCTGGCTTCAGATTGACATAGCTCTGGCCATGCGGCCACTTGGGGAGTGAACCATCGGACAAAGGATCTTCCTCTGTCTCTCTTCCTCTCTGTATATCTGTCTTTCCAATAAAAATAAATAAAATCTTAAAAAAAAGAATCTAAAATGAGGAAAAGGCCAGTATTCTAGAAAACAGTTTGCCAGGTACATGTTTAGTTTTTTTTTTTAAATTTGTATTTTGTCAGTGAAATTTAAGATGCCTATTTAGTGAAGGCAAAAAAAAATTTGGCATTAAAAACAGGTTAAAGTGGTTTGCTAAATTCAGAAAATAGCTTGTCACCATTAAACACTAGGATCCGAAGTAACTAACATTGAAAATTGGAATGTGGTTTTGCTTTGACATGTAGAAAAGGAGAGTCAAGAATTTGATCCTGAAAGTAGTATGCTACCAGTTTAAACATGAATTTGACTATTGAAAATAAAATTGGTGATTGAAATATATTTTCACTTATTCTTTTATTCATTTTATTTATTTTCTAGAGCTTCTTAGTAGTTAATTTCCGACTTCATTCACTTGCAGTCAGAAAAGATACGTATGATTTCAATTAAAAAAATTGTTGAGACTTTTTTTTGCCATAGCATATCATTGTCCTACAAATAGTTCCTTGAACTTATTAAAAGAGTGTGTATTTTGTAGTTGTGGGATGAAATCTTCTATGGATACCTATTAGATCCATTTGGTCAACAGTGTAGATTAGCTGTGTTGTTTCTTTATTGTTGCTTTTTTTTTTTTTTTTTTTGGTGGATCCGTCCATTGTTTAAGGTAGGTTGTTGAAGTCTTGCGTTGCGATTGTTTGGGAGCTTATGCCTTGTTTTAGTCCCTTAACATTTGTTTTAAATAGCTGTATATCCTGGCATTGGGGACATATACATTTACTCTAGTCACATATGTATGTTGAATTTATCCCTTAATCATTACATAATGCCTTTTTATGTCTGTGTAAACAAGTTTTGTCCTAAAGTCTATTGCGTCTGTTATTAAGAGTGTTATTCTTGCTCCTTTTTATTTCCATTTGCTTGGAATTTCCATGGAATATTTTTTCATATTCTCTCACTTGCAGGAAGTGTGTATCTTTTTTGGTAGTTGTGTGGTGTGTTTCTTGTGTAAGCAGCATATGGATGGGTCCTATTCCTTTTAACCAATCTTTCTTTTTTTAAAACTTTATATGTTAGAGGAAAGAGAGAGAGTCAGAGAGAGAGAGAGAGAGAGAGAGACAGAGACAGAGAGGAGAGAGAGGGAGGGAGAGGGGTCGCCCATCTGCTGATTTACTCCCCAAATGGCTACAATGGTTGAAGCAGGGCCAGAGTGAAACCAGTTACAAGGAGACTATTCCATGTCTCCCAGATTGGTGCAGGGGCCAAAGTAATTAGGCCATCTTCTGCTTTCCCAGGCACAGTAACTGTGAGTTGGATTAGAAATTGAGCAGCTGGACTTGAACTGGCACATATATGGGAGGACAGTGCCACAGGCAGAGCTCCACACACTACACCACAGTGATGTACCTGTTAATTTTTGAACTTACTGAATTTAGACCATTTCCATTCAGGTTTTATTATTGATAAACAATGAGTTTGTGCTGCCACCTTTCTGTGAATAGTGTAACTGGTCTTTTGGAGTTTCTTTTGTATTTTCACTGTGAGCATTTCTGTTTTCCCATTCTTTCATGATGCTGATGATACTTTTCTGCTTCTGTGTGTAGCACATCCTTAAGTGTCATTCATAAATCTGGCCAGGTATTGACAAATTCTTTCAATTTCTGTTTCTTTCAGAAGGTCTTTATTTCAACTTCATGTATAAATGAGAGCTTCTGTGGGTACAATGTTGGGCATGCAGCTGTTTCACCTGTTAGGACTCAGACTTTGTCTCTCCAGGCTCTCCTAGCCTCTCCTCTCTTTTTGATGAGAAATCAGTGATCAGTTCGATTGGGAGGGCCCCAAGGAAGTCTGGTGCTTTCCTCTTATAGGTCCTTTCTTCTTTTTCTAAAAAATATTTATTTTATTTATTTAAACGACACTATTAGGAGTGGGGAAGGACGAATATACAAAGAGAGAGGCAAAGAGAGAGAGAGAGAATGATCTTTCCATTGATCACTCCCCAAATGACTGCATTGACTGAGGTGACACTAGGCTGAAGCCAAGAGCTTCTTTCAGGTTTCCCTCTTGGGTGCAAGGATCCAATGACTTGGTCCAAGCACATTATTAGGGAGCTGGATTGGGATTATAATAGCTGGAACCCAACCTAGTGCCTATGAAGGATGTTAGGCCTGCAAGTGGTGACTTAATATGCTACACTGCAACACTGGCCCTGAGGCTCTATTTCTTGATATTTTACTCTTGAAAAGTTTGATAATGTGTTGTGTTAAAAATCTATACTGATTAGATGTGTTGGGATTTCTGTGTACGTACATTTCTCCAAATTACGGAAATCTGCTACTATTCTTTCACTGATTAGTTCTTCTAATCTATTCTATCTTGCAATGACTTCAGCAACTTCTAAGGCAAATATTTGTTTAATGGTATTCTGTAAGTCTTGAACATTTAGTGTTGGGTTTTTAAATTAAGCTTTATTTCTCTTTACCTGAGGTATTTCCACAGATTTGTCTTCCAACTCAAATGTTCCTACTTCTGCCTCATCAATATCATTAAATTTTTCCAGTCTAATTTTTCACAAATTGAATTTTTCATTTCTGATATTTCAGTTCAATTTCCCTTCAATATCTCTGTGTCCCTGTAGAATACTTTATTTATGACATGTATTGAGTTCTGTAACTCATGTATTTGCTTCTCTGTGTTTTTTTTCTCTTTATTTCTTTATAATCTTACATGGTTGATTAGGGTATAAACGGAAGGGCTACAGGAAAGTGGGTAAGACCATTTTTTACACACTAATATAATCATTTTCCTCCCTGATTTGGGGTGTGGGGAGAAACAAAGGGAGAATCCCCACCCAGCCTCCCACCCATCCCAGGTCCCCGATGTGGGACATGCTCCGAGGGTCCGGCTCAAGCAGTTTTGATAGTTCAACAGTTCTGAATTGCTACCAATCACGCTGTTCCAAGCATGATGAAATCTATTCAGAATCCACTGGCTGACTGGTTGGGATTCTGAGATCAGCAGTTCAGTTGGAGGGATTTCAAAAGAAACTTCATGTGAGGTGATCCCAGACCTGATTCTTGTATGTACTTGCCGGTAAAGGGTCTGGCACAGTCTGTCACCCCAATGAGCTGATGCACATGCTGGTGGTTGCAATTGCTACGTCTGTTTCCAGCTCTGTCTTCCACATGAAACAATGGTTATTGCAGTCTAGCCTGATCCTGTTCGCTTCATATTTGGCCCTCACGCAACTTAGTGGGAGCTGCAGCCTAGTTGGGGTGGTTCCCCATAACCCCCACCAGACCTGCCCCCTTTCCTGGTTCCCATGCTTGCCACTATGTACTGCAGACTTGTTCAGTCTGTCCCACATTCCGTTTAGTTCTCGTATATGTCAATGGGCATTGAAGCCTAGTTCAACCCAACCAACCTACTATCCATCCCACACATACACTGGTGGGTTGCCTTTTTGTCTAACCATCCTTGCCCCTGTCCTGGTTTTCATGCTCTCCAGTTGGAGTGGTAACCCACGAGGGAGGTGCCCACTATCACCCTACTAGGCTACTCCCACTCCCAGGATTATGCACTCTCCAGATTTAACCCATAGTGCCAGCCTCTGCCATCTGATGCTGCAGCAAAGCCCAACCAACCCTCACCCACTCTAATTTTTGCTTGCCCCAGTTGGAACAGTTAGCCCAACCTGGCTTTTCCCTGATCTAGTTCAAATGGGGCCCACAGGTGTTGTAGCCCTGCCTGTTCTGGCCTGCTCCCATCCCAACTCATGCTCTGCAGTGGGAGTGGTGGTCCAGCAGGGGAACCCACATTTCACCTGTCAGCTATTCCCCCTCCCTCTGTGGTTCTCACATGTGCTGTTTGGGCATTGCAGCCACATCTGTTACGGCTCACCTCACTTTGGCATTCCGTGATGTGCACTGGTGTGTGTTATGGCTGAACCTGGCTGGACCCACACTCTGTTCTGGTGCTTGGATTTGCCAGTGGCTGATGTGAACTGGTTTAGCCTGGTCTGCTCCTGCCAAATGTATGCCAGTGGGTAACTTTCTCTGGCCTGGTCTGGGTTGCTCCCTCTCATGGTTCTTGTGCTCACCTGCAGGGACTGTGTTCCAACAGAGGAGTTTCCCAAGCTCTTCCATCAGAACCTCTTCCTATGACAGATCTTGCGCATACTGGTGGATCCATTGGCCAGCCCTACTTAGTCCACTTCTTGTCCTGGTAGGAACAGTGGCCTTTCCTTGCTGGCCTTCAGTCCATTCCAGTTCTTACTGTTGGATGTTTCAGCCCAGCCAAGATTCGTCCATACCCAGACACTGCTCACATGTGGCTCAGTATGGGCGGAAACCTAACCCAGTCTGTCCTACTTCTACCCAGGTTCTCCAGAGCACCACGTGGTGCTGGTGTCTAGCCCGGTTAGGTATACCCAGCCCCGGTTCACACTTGTGCCAAGGGAGTTTGAAGCCTTATCCAGAGCAAAATGCAGCCCCCACTCCGGCCCCTGCACTCTCCTATGGGAACTGCAATGCAGCAAAGGTATACTCTCACAGTTCCCCAAAGACTATTCCCAGCCCTAGATTATGTGCATGCCGGTGGTTGCTTTGACCCAGTTGGCTTAGCCCCTCACCTGTCTCAGCATTTGCCTTCGATGCTGTGGCCTAGTATTCCTGGCCACAACAAAAGTCGCCAGTAAGAGCCTGGTTTGGCATGACCTGTGCTCCATCCTGATTTCTGTTTTTGCTTGCGAGTTAGGGTTTACTCAGCCCTGCCCAGTCCGCCTCCTTCCGGTTGCAGCTGGGCCCACCCCACATCCTATTTTAGGATGTGCATTCGGATGCTGCTACGTTGACCTGCCCAGACTGTTGTCGGTTCCTTTACTGGCAAGTGATGGCAGGTTCCATGATCACACCTAGCTCAGCCCATCACCACCCCAGCTCGTGAGCCAACCAGCAGGACTTGTATTTTCACATGGTTAGGTCCATACTTCCCCCAGAGAATTTACCCCCAGACCTGGTTCTCTTCCGTGCTGGTTAGTGTCTTGACCCTGCCAAGTGTGACCCATTCTCTGTTCTACCACTCAGTCAGGTTGCTGGTACCTACCCCTGCCAGACAGGCGCCCAATCAGCTTTTGTGTGGACTGGTGTGTGGCAGTCAGTGATGCTCTGCGCTGACCACCCATCTCAGGATTCCCATGTGGGCTGGTGAAGCAGTCTGGCCCAAATAGATCTTATGGACTCTCCCCTCCAAACCACCAGGTCTCAGTCCCCACACTTGCCAGAAAGTTTCGTGACCCTGTTGCTGGGAATCACCTGGAATTCATCCCTCACCTACACTCACACTGGCCTTATCTGTGGATGTTCCTAGGCAGGAGTGACAAATTGTAAAAACCCCAGAGCTCACCACTGGGCAGCCAGCAGACAGAGCCTGGCACCACTTGATGCGCTGGCCGCCGAAAGCCTAGGACTCATTCTCTGCCTGGCGACAGTAACTTTGGCTTTAGTCTCCAGCATTAGGTCTGGCCTGGCTGGGGCACCCCCCGCCCCCACAGCTGCAGTACTGCATGGGGCTCCTTTTGCCCCAGCCCCACAGCCGATCTCACTCTCTGTGTTTTTAAATAAACTAATGGTAATTCTTTGAATTCCTTTTTCAGGCAGATCATCTCTTTGTCTACACATTTTTTTAAATTATTGTTATTTTCCATGATTCATTTGTGTAGGTATGGTGATTCCTCCTTAAACCTCTATCTCTCCCAATATTCTTAATTATAATTCTAGTTTTCAAAATTGAAAATCTGTGCATGTGAAATTTGAGTGTTCCAAGTAATATTGATGTATAAAAACAACTCCAAATTTATGTTAGCAGATTCTGTGGGTCAGTACTTTTGACAGAGCCCAGAGGGATGGTTTATCTCTGCTCTACAATGTTTGTGGGTTCAGCTGGGAGGACTGGACAGCTGGGGAAACCATCTGGAGGTGTATTCATTCACGTATCTAATATTTGACTGGGGTCTCAGTTGGGTTGCTGACAGGAGGACGTACATGCTACTTCCCCAGTATGTCTGAGCTTCATAACAGCATGGTGGCCTCAGGATAGCTGGACTCTTACAAGGTGACTTAACACTCTAAGCACATGCATTCTAGTAAACCAAATAAAAACCACATTTAGAAGGAGCCTTGGAAATCACCAAGCATTACTTTGGTTCTTATGACACTGACAGATCCACCCAAGGTCCAAGGGGATGGGACATAATTCCAGCCTTTCACTGGCAGGTGTTTCTAGGTGACATTGCAGAATAACATGTGAGGTGGGAGCTATTGTTTTGGTTATCTTCAGGAAATGCATTTTGTTGGAAAGAGTATTGTGCTACTTAATGCCAGATACTTGTTTTTTTTTTAAAGATTTATTTTATTTTATTTTTATTGCAAAGTCAGATATACAGAGAGGAGGAGAGACAGAGAGGAAGATCTTATGCCTGATGATTTACTCCCCAAGTGATCACAATGGCTGGTGCTATGCTGATCCGAAGCCAGGATCCAGGAACTTCTTCCGGGTCTCCCATGTAGGTGCAGGGTCCCAAGACTTTGGGCCGTGTTCAACTGCTTTCCCAGGCTACAAGCAGGGAACTGGATTGGAAGCAGGGCTGCTGGGATAAGAAACAATGCCCACGTGGGATCTTGGTGCGTTCAAGGCAAGGACCCCATCTGCTAGGCTACCACACTGGGCCCAATGCCAGAGATTTGTGATACACAGAACAGCAGTAGAGTGTATTCATGCCTCCTAATGTCATAATAACTGTGTCCATAGCTATGTCTTCCTTTTTTTAAATACTCTTAAAACTTTATAATGAGTCAAGATATTATATACCATTTCAATTTAATCTGCATAAGGAAGGGAATCTCTGTTTAATGCAGTATTTAACAACCCAGCCTCACTCTACCAAATGGCACCACTGCCCATTAAACAGCACCCTCCATTGAACCATCTGCAACAGACCCATAAGAGGCATTCCCTCCCTTAGCTACCTGGGCCTGGATGCATAATATCACCTCTGCTTTAATTTCATTCATGACAGCTAATTGCAAGGTGCCTTCTTGAGGCAATAGGATTGGGAAATACAGTACAGTTTTGTGTCCAGGTAGAAAGATGGGACATAGATACTAGCTCTGTCTGCTCTATCTTCCATCTTCCATCTTCTCTCCTGCCACTTGTTAAGGAGCTCAAAGCCCGAGTGTTGATATGAAAGTCAAAGATATAATGAAACAAACTAGTCAACCAATCATTCAGGTTTATCCTTTGCTAAGTAATGTCCCTTAGTCACATGAAATCTCATGAGAAGCTACAATTTATGCAACCAGTAAAAGGATGATTGCTCTGATTAAGAGATTTTAGCTGCATCTTCTCCCTCTGCCACAGATTTAAAGGGGTCTGCGGTTCAGATGGAATCATTTTATTTATTGCACAAGTCAAACTGTGGTATAGAGTCAGGAATATGATTTAGCCCACATTAGAAGAGTTGTAGCATGTTCAGTCTCGGTATCTATAGGCCAGTGTTATTTGCACTATTTTTTTCAGTACAGTTACTTAAGACTCCAATTCTGAGAAGGGACTCACAACTGTCTAGTAGCTTGTGATTTTTTTCTTTATTTTCTCAACAGTGAGTGAATGCTCAGGAGGGAAAAGAACTTTCATGGGAACAACTGTCGCCTTTTTCACAGAGTGATGAGATGAACACGATGAGTGGGGTTAACACCTGGGTGTGCAAGGGCATACTTTGGCAGTTACGGGGACTACAGTGGGAGGCAATCAGAGCACACCTGGTTTCTATTATCCTCTGACCCTGATATGGTCATACCACTGTACCCTGAGAGGGTTATAATGTGGTGGAAAGAACTTGGCTTGGAGATAAGCAGACCTGGAGTATAATCTTAGCTGTTTTGTGACTTCAGACAAAACATGTTATCATTTTGAGCCTCTGTTTTCACACAGAATATGAGTATAATATAGTAGTAATTTAAGATCATTGGCAAAATTATTGCTAGTATATTAAGAAAAACACTGCACAAAGTACAGTGTAATGAGTGTTGCCCCTGTGAACAATCACTTTAATGTTTGCCAAACACAGATCCAAGGCATAGAGCTGTCCACTACACGAGCTTCAGATCTTTAATTTTTTACCCATAAAATGAGATATTGGTTGAAAGCATAGTCTCAGGTGCTGCTTTAAGCATGGACCCTGCGTACAAATGTGTTTGTTTGAATGCTACACTTCTCTTGCCTACCTGTGTAGACTTGGGCAATTTATTTCATTCTCTATGCTTTCATTCTATCTGCAGTAAAACAGGAATAAACAGAAGTTATTTTAAAGGTTATTATGAGGAATCAATGAGTAGATTTTTGCGGAAAAGTACCCAGCTTGTATTCAGCTCTGAAAGAATGCTGTTAAGGCAAAATACATATTTTGGGTTGGTGCCATGGCATGTTAAGCTAAGTCTCTACCTGTGGTGCTGACATTATGTATGAATGCCGTTTCGTGTTGTGGCTCCTCTGTTTCTGATCCAGCTCCATTCTTATGGTCTGGGATAGCAGTGGAGGATGGCTCAACTCTTTTGATTCCTGCACTTAAACATGGGAGATCAGGTTGAAGCTTCTGCTTCTTGGCTTTGGATAAGCTTAGCTCCAACCATTGCAGCTATTTGGGGAGTGAAACAGAAGAGTGTCCCCCAGTGCTGTCCTCCCCAGCCCTGGTTTCTCTCTGCTTCTCTCTGTAATTCTGCCTTTCAAATGAATGTAAGTGAATGAATCTTCAAATACAATAAACGTCTCACAAATCTGTGCTAGGGATTATTTTAATGTATAATATAAAGACCTAAACATAGTCTCCCTTGAAAGGGTAAGCATTGAAGTATTCACTGCTACTGCATAACTGGTGTTAGCCAGATTGCTTTTGTTATTATTGTTAATGTGACTGATAAGAGGAGTTCAACTTTGTTATTGATGTTGTACAAAATTCTGGGCTCTGAGGTAGGAAACTGATTTTTGTTTTTCATTATGTTTTGGCGTTTTTAGGGTTGGGGAAAATGGTTCACTAACCCAGATGTTCGCTATATACATATGGTAGCGTGTTTCTCTTTGTAAAATGTAGTTGACATTCAGACTTTTTTTCTGCTTGTCCTAAATATCCTCCCAGACAGTGAAATTGAGTTAGAGAGTGCTTTGCTTCCCAGATATACCTTGTTCTCCTATTCTCACCAGGATCTCAGGAAGCAACTGCTTGTTCAAGGCACAGAGGCTACTTTTATAAGCAGGTACTGGAATATCTTTGGGACTATCTGGGGTGTGACAGATTTCCCATGCAGTTTATATATACTAGAGAATATTTTGGAAAACAGGAGTTATATCTACCAAACTTTTTGTCCCACTAATAAAATAGTACTCAATACCACCTAAAATTAGTTTTTACTGTTTTACCCTGGTATACCCTTTAATATTTTTAGTATATTTAGTGTTCAAGTCTACAATATCTTGGTATCAATTTGGAGGAAAATGATAAGTGTAATAATAAAATATCTTGCTTGATTTGAGTTACCTATACTATTTGGAAGTGCTATTTCTGAGTTTTTTTTTTCTCAAGTGTACAGTAGAATGTAGTTAGCTCATGATAGGTGACATCAACTTGTAATACTGGTTAAGCCAAATGCTAAGGAGTAGGCTTTGGAAAATTATTTTTTTAGTATTTATTTAATTTTTACTGCAAAATCAGATATACAGAGAGGAAGATCTTTCATCTGATGATTCAATCCCCAAGTGGGCGCAATGGCTGCAGCTGAGCCAATCCAAAGCCAAGAACCCAGAGTCTCTTCCGGGTCTCCCATGGGGGTGCATGGGCCCAAACCTGTGGGCTGTCCTTGATTGCTTTCCCAGCCCACAAGTAGGGAGCTGGATGGGAAGCAGAGCTGCCAGGATTAGAACTGGGAGCCATATGGGATCCTGGCATGTTCAAGGTAAGGACATTAACTACTAGGCTACTGTGCCGGGCCTAGCTTTGGAAAATTATTTATGCTGATTGTGGGTAGAGTTTGACTAGCACTGATGCAAAGGATTGATATAAAAGAAAACAAAACAGCAAAACTCAGTGTTGTACACATAGGCTGGGAAATATTTGTGTCCATAGTATTTTGTGTGAAGACTTGTGTTGTTTGCTAATGATACGTAACTGTGAGTATTAGGATGCACCCGTGGCTGATCTCAGCTCAGAGCCAAACAGGTGATAGCATGACTACACTCTACATTAGGTTACATTTGCCCAAATGCCCTTTGTCCTGGATGCTTTACTTAAATAGAAAAATCAATCCATTTTTGTCTTACCTAGAGAGTGGTGACCAACACGGAAAAGGATCTGAATAGAGGAATAGGGCATAATCCTTATCCAGGAAGGGATTGTAGTTTAAATGGAGCTGAGATGGTTACCTGAGAAGAAAAAGAAAAAAAAAGTATTAAGCAGGGAATATCACTGATTTTTTCAAATATTTGTAAGCTTTTCTGAGACCCATGGCAGTTCATTGGCTCAGCAGACATGGCTGAGGCCCAACAGTAAATGGAGCAATGTGACTCACAAGAACTTACTGGTGGTGAGTTACTCATACAGCTGTTCCTTTCTTCCCACTAGATTCTCAAGTAAATGTCAGAGGACTTGAGGGCTGAGCAGGGAGGACATCAGTGAGACACTGGTGTAGATTCAGTTCTGCTGCTCTTGCGCTGTCCCTAGCACCGTATAGCCCTTGGTATCGTCCTCCAGGTCGATGCCCTCCAGGTATTGTCCAGCAGGTCTTATTGTGACCTGATGACCAGGAAGTAAAGCAACACCAGGTGTAAACTACAATGAATCTTGAACTTCAGTTTGCATGTGAATCATCTGCAGGACTGCTGAAGTTCAGATTCTGACTCAGTGGGTCCTGAGTGGATCCAGTGGGCTGACTTTCCATATATTCTGTAGCAGTGCTATTGGTTGGTCCATAGACAATATTCTGAATAACAAAGCTCTCCTGCAAATCATGAATCTTCCATCTGGGAATGACCAAATCCCAAAGGCCATTACCTTTTCCAAGTTGTCATCAGTTCTAGGCCTCAAATCTCCAGTAGCAGTGGGATAACTTCTGGAAATAATAGTCTTGTTCATTGAAACACTGTTTTCCAGACATGGTTTTCCAGGCCATGCAGTGTCTTTTTCATCTGAAAGGCCACTTTAGCTATTATCTAACTTATGGCTTCAAAAGCACATTATTTTGACTTTCAACCAATTTTTTGGGATATATTATTTTTTATATGTTCATGTTTCTGTGGGAAATTTTATCCTAAGACACAAGTATCCATTTGCCTAACATTAGAGCAGATTTCTTTTCTCAAAGCTATAGATTTGTGGGTATCTCAAGATAACCACTTGTTCTAGTACTTTGTTTAATGATCTTTAAATATCTGTTCGTAATGTATTGAGCATGTGCTCAATGAGGCCATAGCCCTAGGAATAATGATTACATCTGTTTAAATGCATTTGATTCATTTTCTTTTAATTTCATCAGGTCATCTCTATGTGCAGACCTATTTTCATTGATTGAAGTCTTTTGGAGGTCAAGTCCCTTCACCTGAGAATCACTTATTGTTCAAAATAAAATCATTGAGAGTTTTTTAATGATGTGAGAATCTTGTTAAGATCTCAAATATAAGACCATGTTACTTTCCTAATATAGAAGTTGGATGATTTTGAGAATGGCATTTAATATTTCTGTCTATATGTAAACTACTCTGTAGAAAGGTATATTACATACTTTAAAGAAATGAAATGTATTATATTTTTGAAAGTACTTTGCATATTTTTTGGTGTAAGACAGCCACGTTGGTATGAGGCAACCACTCATTAAATGATAACTTCTCTTGCTCCTTAAGATACTTTATATCTTTGTTTGCTGTTGTTTTGGGGGGCATGGGGAGAGAAAGACATTTTATTTCTCCTTTCATTCATCTCAAAACATCTGGAGAATAGGATTAATGTTTTAAATCCTCTTTTACTCTCTTTATAAATGCTCAGTAAATATGAATTGAATAAATTAAGGAATGACCTTATAGTCCTTAAAGTTTTCTTGACTTTTAAGCTTTCTTATGATTTGATTCTTCAAATATTCCAACTCTTTAAAGAAAATTGGAGCATTCCCCCAAAGCAAATTTGCTTTATGATGCAGTTTCCCTCATTTTTATTCTTATAAAATGTATTGAATTCTTTATTAGTAATAAGTCTCTATCTGTACCCAGTTTCTGGTTGCTGTAGTGTGAATTATTTCTTCATTTTTTGATCCTAGAATTGATTCTTTATAGTAAAGCAAAGGAGGTAGGCAGGAAGCTGGTCTTGGTTCTCTGGTTCCCATGAAATGCTCCTTATGAAAGATCCCCTGTGAAAGATGAACAAGAAATATGCATTTGTTCTCTGACTTGAGATTGGGAATCATGCATAATAGAAGCTAAGTTTCATAGTACATTCATTTCCGTCTCAGAGAGGATGAATTTTGACTTTTAGATTAAGTGCAGTCTGGGTACTGGAATCAGACCACCTCAGAGGATTTAAGAAACAGCAGGTACTTCCGCAGCTCGGAACTAAATCTGGTGACCTGTCTAGGTGAGGATCTCTTTAGTTGTCTGAGTGAGTTTCTGTGCCTGCCATCTGGTTGTTGTGTCCCTAGGATGAACAACGAACTTATTAAAAATACATGAAATGTCAGTCTTAGATCTGGGTTTCATTTCTGCCTTGGGTATGTTATTTAATCTAAGAATCTCAGTTTAGAAAGGGATAATAATACCTGTCCTATAGGACTTTGTGAGTGGTAACCTACAAAATGTATATCAGATGCTTAATATAATGTCTGGTGATGAGATCAAATCCATTGTTGAGGACTCATTGCAGAAGAAAAGCATAGGAGACTAAGCATTTCTGCCAGCTATGAGAGTACTAGTTCTGGTTCATGTCTGAAGAGGGGTGGTGGTAAGAATTTCTCATGGGTGTGGAAAACATGAGGAGAATTTTAGGAAACGAAAAAAAGTCCTCAATTTATGTTTCATTCCATTTTTTAATTTGAAATGCTGTTTCATATGTGTGTAGCTTCAATCTCCCCTTATCATCTAGGAATTGTTTACTTACAGCTCTTTAGGAGGACAAAAGGATTTATTATTCTCTTTCTGGTTATGGCTGATTCAAATCCGTGATGTTCAACATGACTTTTTCTTATCTTTTTTTGATTTAAGAAATAATGAAGGGGTCCTAAAAATAAGCATTAATAAATCTGTTCCAAATGAATGACCAATTATAGATGATAGAAGTAGGATCCTGAATTGCACCTCAAAGTGTTTGTGAGACACTGCACCTGGGTTTACTAATTAGCTTGTGTCTTTTTACCGCAGTTAACTGATCTGTATTTCGTGAGCTCAGGGTGTCACCCTGAGGGCTTTCAGACAATAGGTGGTTTTGATTCATATAGGACAACTGATCTCAGATCATGGCTCTTGTATCATTTTTAATTAATTTCAGTTGCTGGGAAAGCTGGTTTAAGGGGGTAGGGATAGACAATAAAGTGATATCTAGAACAAAACTGAAACAAAGCTTTATTCCTTTTCATACAGCTATTTTGAACTAGAAAGCAGTGGCCTGCGGGATGAAATTCGGTATCACTATATTCATAATGGGAAGCCCAGGACAGAGGCACTTCCATACAGGCTGGCAGATGGACAGTGGCACAAGGTTGCACTATCAGTGAGTGCCTCTCACCTCCTGCTCCATGTTGACTGCAACAGGTATGTCTTTGTCTGTGATTTTTTCTGATTTTTCTGTCCTTGAAACTGTGCAATGAGAAGGGACAAAAAAAATATCAAATCCCACAAAGACTTGCCGGGAAACAAAAACCAAGGGACCCTAATTGTAATTTAACCTACCGAACGCACCATTAAGCATGATGGAATGACCAACTGTAATGAGATAAGAAAACAGTCCATTAAAATGAAACTGTATCATGTGATTAGGAACAAATGTACAAAAGGTTGATTACAGATGGGGGAATATTAAGTGTACCTCAGTGTGCTCCAGGCTTTGGCTGAAATTCCATGGCACTGTGATCACAGTTAACTGTGATATATTGGTGTTGAGCTTGTTCCACTTGGAAGCGAATCAACCAGTCTAGCTTAGAATGAATCTGGGGAGCCTGGACTACTGAAACAGTTAATTCCATTGCACTCATCAAGCACAGCTTTGCTAAAATATCTTTTCCAAATGGAGATTCTTAAAGAGGCTGTTTGCAGAATCTTTTGAAATTGGTGTCATCCATTCTCTGCAGAGCACGGATGCAGTTTGTCTAAGGTTGTCAAGACCACTGTTGACATAGGACGTAGTAATTTGGGGTGGAAAGAGGTTGTTCCCATATCTGTCACTGGAGACAGGTTTCCTGATAGCTGGAGAAGGGCGAGGTCTCAGTTAGGTCATCTGTGGCTGGACAGCCAGGTATTGGTGATGAAAGGTGATCTGATCTTCCCAGAACTCAGTGAATGCTTATGATAGTGATCTGAGTCCAATTACAGAAAAAATTGTTTTTGTCATTCTACATGGTTTTTGTGTATTACTGGTTCTCATTAATGATACCTTCAAAGTTAGAATGATTGTTCAGCAACACGATTTGCTCTGTTGGGCCTGGATAAAGAACCAACACATTGGGAACAGCCTCCCCTTCAGAACTATTCAAGAAAATGATAATCCAAGGTTAGTAAGCTATACCCCACATGTTGGTGAGGAGATGATTGTGGGTGCATTTGCTACGCTGACTCAACAGTGTTTTCTAGTGCAAGATCTGGAAGCTAGTGCCAGTCAAGGGAAGGTCTACCATATTGAAAACTCCTGCTCCATTTTGAGGTTAGCTATTTCAGTGTATTTCCTGCATGTATGAAGAATCATGGCTTGAACTAGATACATTATAAGTGTTTGGCAGAGTTGGCACAGAATCCTGTGTCTTCTTTGTATACCTGGGCTGGGCAGCCTGGGTAAAGCCAGCTCTTAGCTATCCTTTCCAGTTATACCTTCAAGAGCTCTTGGACTTTTTCAGTTCTGTAAAACTAAAGGGAGCTGTTGGGTAGCAATCCTAATTCTCTTGGCATTCCACCTACGTGCTGCTCAAATGGGATTGCAAAGAAAGGGCACTGCTAGTGCTCCTGATTAAAGACCGAAAGAAGCTCCTACACCCTAGTTTAGGAATTTCCAAGTGGCAATGCCATTTCTTTCTTGTGCAGTTTTTTCCTTCTTTCTTCTGAAAGGTTTATTATACATTTTCCCGAGAATATCTGTCTCTGCTAGAGTCTCATGCCTTTGCAAATTCCCTGATTTCTGTGAAGTCTTATGCTCTTTTGTCATGCTCAGCCACTTATTAACTGTGTGAATTTTGGCAGGCTACTTTCTCTGTGTCTCAGTTTCTTCATGTGTATAGCATGAATAACAATGCTAGTGTAGTCTTGCACCACATGATAATATATTGGTCAAGCATGGAATCCATATGTATGTGATGGTAGTCCCATAAAATTGTATTACTTAGTGAACATGTAGCAATCTAGGTTTGTGTAAGTATACTCTCCAATGTTTGCACAGTGCTGAAATCACCTAAAATACATTTCATTATATATAACCCCATTGTTATGCAGCATGTAGCAGTTTATATTTACAATTGGGGATGTTGAAACTGGCACACTGTGTAAAGTGCTTAGGGTAATACTTGGCCTTTAGTGCACATGTTTGTGGTTTTGTTGTTACTCATTCTGCACGTAATGACAGTTCATTGGTTCTGCTTCTAAGCTTTAATTCACTGTATATCCTTTATAGCTACCATGCCTCTCTTCCAGGAGAAGGGGAGGAGGATGACAGATCTGCAACCCATATGTAGGGTCAGAAAGATTTATAAAGACTAGATGGAGTCATTTCTAAATTTTATGTTTTTTTAAAATTTGGCTTATGGCATAAAATGTCCTTTACCTAAGATATTGAAGGGGAAGCATGTATGAAATTGTTGATGAACCTGCAACACATAAAATACATTTTTTTTGGATAGGCTATGAGGGGAAAAAAGGTCCTAAAGTTTCTAAGCATAATTTCCAAATTTAACTGCACATAAGAATGATTTATGTATAGTGTGGTTAACCAGGTCCTCTTTCTGACCTTGTTGGATCAGATTCCCTGGGAGTAGAACGTGAGAAGGCATATTATTCAAAACCTCTCAGGATGGTTTTTATGCCAGCAAACTTGGTACATAGGCTGGCATTTCAAAACTACTGATTGAGACGGTGGAGCAGGAAGCTCAGGCATAGACCAGGCTGCAAGAAGTAAGTGAAAGCTTGGAAAACCAAGAATTTGAAGCAGGATGCAGGTTCCAGGAAAGAGTGTATCTAAGGCAAAAAGTAAACGTCACAAGTATCTTTCTAGTCTGCACTAATGTAACTTAGATAGCAGAAGTTCAAATCCATGTGGCAAGATGCTTGTCTAACACTGTGAACTAGGTCACCTTCCTGGAATTGGTTCTACTGGGCACTCTCAGCCCAACAATTGAACCCAAGTGTGACTAATGAATACCTGAATTTTCTCAACAGTGAGGCTCATTGCCATTAGATTTGGAATAGTGAGGAAAGCCAAGAGCCTGATTCAATGTGAGAAGATTGTTCTTTTAGGATATTTTTCTCTTATCTGTGTTATCTTGCTGATCTTTGGAGTTGTTAAGAAAGCTGTTGTATGTAAACCCCATTGTATGTGTGTGGGGGAAGGGACGTATATTTACTGAGCTGCTAGTATAAGCCATGTAATATGCCAGGCATACGACTACTTAGCCTGTTGGGATGGCTTTATTGGGCTTGTTTTATGGATTTGGAAATATAAAGGTTCAGAGAATATAAGTAACTGCTAGGTTCCAATGATATAAAATAATAAACATAAAGCCGAAAGTTTGAATTAGGATCTACCTCCCAAACCTGAACCTTTTTAGTTCTCCATGCTTGCTCCCTAGTATGCCAATGAAATATACTGCAAAGGATAGAGACAGAGCCACATCAGAGGGTTTTCCAAGGAGAGAAGTGGTGCAGAAGGTTACAGGGGCTATAAAAATATCTAATATCAAATAAAATAATGTTCCAGTCTAGTCCATTGCTCTGAGAAATTTTAGTGTGACAAGATTCTTGTCTTTTGTAAAACATGTTAGCGTTGAGAAACACGTTTTCAAACCTAATTGCATGAATTTTCATAAGTAAAGCAACTGCTGTTTTAGTCAGTAGCTCAACACTTTCAGCTGGCTGCTGAGACTCATGCTTTTTTCCTTGATTCAGCTGTTTGGCTTCATCTAGGTAGGAGCTCCCAATATGTGGGGAACAGATCACCTCAAGCTAGACCCATAAAAGGAGCCATTCCATTGGGTGAGCAAGCTGATTATCTCCATTGCCATGAGTTTTTTTGTTTTTAGCAGACTTTTATGTGAATAGTTGCCAATAAAGCCTAGATTAGGACCTGAACTAATCTCCCTCAGATTCTTTCCTTGTGTCCTCAGCTCACTTTGCAGCCTTTATCCATTTACTCGAACCAAATCCACCAACAAAATCTATAGTCAGTACTTCAGCGATGTTTCCCACGTATCATATCCCTTCCCTTTATTTAGTGACTGGTTATTTGTATCTTTCACATGTGAACTTATGCAGATTTAAGGATCCTGTGTGATGTTAGAATGTATGTATGTATTGCATACATATCTTCTTCATGTTTCTTTATTGTCATCAGGAAGGTAAGGCTTATTAATTATGTCATTTTAAACTCATGTGAAACCATCAAGGCTGCTAGTAATTGGGCCTGATCCTTAGATCCAATAGGAGAAAGCCAGGGCTAAAGCTTCAGCCCTAAGAACAGACTGATTTGAAAACTCACAGTAGCAACTGAACATTGGAGAGAACTGAAAATATCCACTTCTAATGTCTTGACATTGGAGTGACAGTGCATCTGAACTCTTCTGTGTTTAAGAGATAGACTCATTGTTGGGTTTCATACAAATGATGTGTGAACTTGACCTTTGATCAGCACTTTTTGAACCCTAAGCCAACTTCCTTAAGCCTCACTACTGGAAAAAATATCTGAAGCATAGTCTACCATTTTTGAACAAAGCTCTCCCCTCTCATTTTCTTTGTTCATATTTATAGAGGTGTGTATAACACACACACACACACACACACACACACCCTGTAGCCTGATTATCATCCTCACAGGGAGCTGACTCAGGGATTATATTGTAGACAATATACAGATTTAGAATTTACTTTTAACCTATGGTATCTTGGTATTTATTAACCATATTAACCAGAGCAATCCATTATTTTCATGCAACTGATCTTGAAAGCATATAGAATCAGAACATATACTTGTCAAAAATCACAAAGTAAGGCAGTAACTCAAGAGGTCTTTCCAATGTTTCAAAGTAATTCAGGAGATGAGTACCTTTTTATGTGTAGATTTTTTATCTTCCTTTCAGAGAATTCCTGAAGATTACAAAGATCCTGTTATTGAGACACATTCATTTCTTATAGTAGTTAAGCCAAATGTAAAATGTAGTATGTTGGTTTTATACAAACATTGTTGTAATATGAGGAGAGAAATTAAGAGATAGTTATCAAAGACCACAGAGTGCTAGGTCGAGATGCTTAATCTCCTCAATCTCTGACTGACTTGTTCTTTACTTTAGGAACAGAAATACCTGCATAAAAAGTCATCATAAAATTTGTGAAAATAAAATAGGACCAGGGACATTTGGGTTTATTGACGAAGTTTCGGGTTGGAACACCTGCCAACTACTAACTCCAGCTTCCTGCTGGAGTTATCTCAGATTTTGTCCTGGGAGGTAATAGGTACTGTTTAAAGCAGTTTGGTATCTGACAACTGTGTGGGAAACTTGGGTTGAAGCCCCTGCTTCTACTTTTGGTGTGGCTCAGTCTTTGGTTATTTCAAGCATTTGAGAGGTGATGGCAAGGATGGGCTCTTTCCCTGCCTCTGAAATACAGTAGACAAGTTGTAATGTCTCATGTCCAACTAACACAGTAGCTCCAGATACTCTGTCTAGGGATGGATGAGATGCAGTCTAGGGTAATAGCACATACACATGTTTAAATTTAAGTAACAATATCACAGAACAGTACAAGAAATGTCATAAAGTAGTAAATGATAGATTGCTAGATTCCTAGTAGAGACAATCAGGTTTGGGAGATCACAGCAATAACACCTGGGAATGTGGAAAAGCTGCTCAATTTCTTACCATTCTGGATGAATATGTATGACATTTTTTTTGTTGCCTTATGCTTTGCCACGATGTGGCTTGCCAGTCACAAGAGAGTCAGGCTTGGAGCAAAGTTTATTTTGTAGAAATTCAAGTCCAATCATGGTCTTCTGAGAGCGGAGTGTGTATGTGTGAGTAGTATCAGACTGACAGTGAGGACAGGTCTACAGGGAGAAGCAGAGAAGAAAGCATGGGAGAGGGATGAATAGGGAAAGAAAAGCTGTTTTTTAGAATTCTATTCCAGGCAAATGAGCTCTGTGATTTTCTTTTTTACTGAAATGAATTCTGAATCCTTGATTTTGTTTGTGCTACTTATGAAATATGATTTTCATACAATGATTGCAGGAGTGCTGAAGTGCTAATTTTTTGTCTTCATTCATTCACTCACTCCTGTGTCAGGATCTTCTGTGTAAAATGGGGTTGATAGTAACTGTTTTACCCCAGGGATATTATAGGAGTTTAGATATTTGAGGATGCAAACTAAATCTTGAAAATTTCAAGCTGCTGTATGAACATACAACATCATTAAGTACTATAAATGTATCATGTGGAGGAGATTTTAAAATAGCATACTGGGAATGAGTAAAATTTGATTTAATCTGTGCAAAAACCATTGCTTTTGTCCTATGGATTTAGATTCTAGTGTGTTCTGTAACCCTTAGTGCAATGTGTGGTTTGAGGCCCATCAGGTCTCTGAACTTACTCTGATTGTCAGGTTCTAGGAAGAGTTCTTGAATAGATTGTCTTAGCTCACTGGTCAGTGGAGAAATATAGTGCTACATGTTTTCCATATCTGGAGAAACAGTTTAAAAAGTTGTAGTTGATGAAGAGTGCGAAAGAAAATCTCTAAAGGAGTGAGAGCTTTTGTTGCACCTGAATGGTCTTTGAAAACGTGACACGGCCTCTTTTCCTTTTGTATTACTTTGGCGGGGCACAGAAGTGTAACCAATGTAAGTCTTGATCTAAAAATATTATTTTTTTTGAGATTAAAACTTTTTTTACTTCAAGCATCTCATTTATTCTCTGATATTGTTTTCTCTTTACCTATTCAGCACTCTTGTTAATTTTAATGATGCAGTTCCATAAGCTCAGAGGTTTTCTTCCCTTCCCCATTCTCCCCCCGACTTACTGTCTTCCCCTGTATTGTAATAGAATGGCCCTTTAACAATAGTCACAAGTCTATCATTCTGTTATTAAAGTGTATCCCGACATTGTAGGTGTGGAGATTGGTAGAAAGTCCAACATCCTAAAGTTAGGATGTGTTTACCTGCTTCATCAGGAGCCCATCTTTTATTTGGGAATAGATATGCATACTGAAATGTATCTTCACTTCTAGGTGTGCTAGTCTCTATTATATAGTTCCTCTAGAGATTAAACATTTAATAGCTGAAAATATACATTTTAAATTATTTTTTGGATCTCTGAAATTCCCTCTGGATAGACTGTGTGTGTGTGTGTGTGTGTGTGTGTGTGTGTGTGTATTTGCTTCTTTTCTTTGAAAATTCAGACTATTCAACATTAAAATGTTCTGAACTGGGGGGGCCCGGCGCAGTAGCCTAGTGGCTGAGGTCCTTGCCATGCATGCTCATGATCCCATGTGGGCACCAATTCAAATGCTGGTGGCCCTGCTTCCCATCCAGCACCCTGCTTGTGGCCTGGGAAAGAAGTCGAGAACAGCCCAAAGCCTTAGGATCCTGCTCATGAGTGGGAGACCTGGAGAAGCTCTTTGTTCCTGGCTCAGCAGTCGAGGAAAGCCCTAGCGCTTGGGATCCTGCACCCATGTGGGAGACCAGGAGCAGGCTCTTGGCTCCTGGCTTTGGATTGGCTCAGCTCTGGCCATTGTGGCCGCTTGGGGAGTGAATCAGTGGATGAAAGATCTTCCTCTATGTCTCTCCTTCTCTCTGTATATCTGACTTGCCAGTGGAAGTGGATAAAACTTTTTAAAAAAATGTTCTGGACAGGGCAGTTGTGGCCTAGTGAATGACACTACTGCTTGGGATGTCTTATTCCTTGTTGGAGTGGGTGGAGTTGAGCCCTGCCTCCGCTTCTCATGCAGCTTCTGGCTGATGTTCCTGAGAGGCAGTAGATGATATTAAATGTAGTTGGGTCCCTTCCACCAACATGGCCAACCTGGATGGATTTCCTGGTTCCTGTAATCAACCTGGCCCAGTTCTGACTAAGCATTTGGAAACAGAGCAGCACTTAGAAGAGTCATTTGTGTCATATCTCCCAGTTTGTCACTATGCCTTTAAAGCCAATCATTCAATATGTCAGACTTTTAAAAAATGTTCTGGATTGAAAACCGAAAAGAAATTGTTCAATTTTGTGTGACTTTGGGCAACTCATTGACCACCTCTGAATTTAGCTCTCTCAGTATGATGTGAGTTTCGGAGTAGATAACCTTTAATGCCCCTTTTAGCTGTGGCCTTCTGGGTCTCTGATTCTGTATCATTGCAATGCTTGTTTCAGGATTTGTGTTTATTTCAGTCTGGATACGGGGGAGCAGTTCTGCTTACCCTAGTCATAGAGTACTTCTGCTGTGGATAAGCAGTGTTTTACAGTCTCATGAATTTGTATGTGGTTTATCAGTGTGGCATACTGCTAATGAGCCAAAATGAATCCTACTTGGCCTAAACGTTGCCCAGCTTTCCTTTTTATCATGTGCCTAGTTTCTTATTAGAAGAGATGCTGAATATACACTTTTAGATGCTAAGGAATTTTGGAATTTTTTTTCCCTCGTGTTCTTTCTTCCTTCCAAAGTATTCTTTTCCAGACATATGACAGTGGGCTGCCTGTGGAGATGAAGACTGGCTTTGGAAACCTTGGTACCTTGGTGACCTACAAGAAAGAGCAATGTGCTGTAGCAAACAGATGATGGATAGTTTGTGCCATTGAAGAATATAACACCTCCTCTGAATACTAAAGGACAAAAAGCCTTTGATACTGCTAAGTCACAGAGATTTAAATAACAGGAGTAAGAATGAAGGTTAAGAACTAGGTGCAGTGTAATGCACTCTTGGGAAAAAGAAAGAGTGGCTGTTTAATTATTAAGGTAGCCCAGCCTATGTGGTGCTCGATGTGTCTTGCTGAGCACCTCACACTGCTACCCATGCAGTGTTTCCTGTGGCTTATTCATTTCAACTTCATTAGGTGGATTTGAACTTTAACTTTGCCCTATGTTCTATTGACATAATTCACCAACCTGTTCATAATTTTATCTTCTCAAGAACTTTCATCTTTTTTTCCTGTTCCATAATGGGTTTAAATATGCCTTAACTATGACTACAATATAAGCTATAGAAGGCAAAAGGATTTATCCTAGTGAATGATAAAATTCCCCCATTTTTTTTCCACCCAGATCGACGTGCACTCTTTGGCCTTCAAGTTGCAAATGAAAAGTGCTAATAAGAAATGCAATGGATCTTTCCTTTATCTGGTGGTTTATTGGGTGTCTGAAATGATCAGTATGTTAACAAGAAGGGATTTTAAAAATATGTTTATTGGCTTCAGTTTTTTTTTAAACTTGTTTTATTATTCCATGATACAGTACCATGGGCTTTGGGATTTCCCCTCCTTTTCCAAATACCCTACCCAACTGATTTTCCCTATATTATTATGATAGTATAGTCTTTTGAAAACAGTCATAAGTCTATCATTTTGCTTTTTAAGTGTATCCTGACATTTTAGCTCGACAATGGTGGAGTTCAGCATCTTATTGTCGAGATACATTTAACAATGTCATTGTGCGTCTATCTTTGATTTGGAGGGGAGATGCACACTGCGTTGTGTCTTCACACCTGAATGTGATAGTCTACTACGTAGGTACTATACATTCCCTTAAATGAAAAACCATAAAACAAAATCAACAGCAGAGAGAACCCAAAGATGAGTTCAACAACTGAGAACAACAGAGAACCCCCAGATGAGTCCTAGAATGTTTTAGAAGATAGAGAAGATTTCATTTACAATTCCAAGTTATTTCAGCAACAGGTGTCTAGGCCCAGTTGTGTTGTTTTGCTTTGTATAGACATGAGTCTTTAGAATGAGGAATGCACTAAAGAGAAAAAATATTTTCTGATAGAAAAAAACTTCATTGTTATGATTTCACTCCAAGCCTTTTTATGTATATGCATCGTCATTTAAAAAAATAAACAAGTGGAGAAAATAAAAAGTAAAAGCAGAACAAAATTGGTGAAGGAGCCTTCTCTGAAAGAAATATACGCATTTGTATGTCAGTTGTTTGTGTTCCTTTTATCCTGTATCTATGGAAAGGAGTGTTGGGGAGTAAAAGTGCATGAGTTATGATGCTTTTCTTTTCTTAAAGAATTCTGCGTATAACAGTGGTTTCCAGGGATGCTGATGTTATTGTTGTTGAAAAGAAGTGATTTTCTATACCAATGTAAAAAAAAATTCATCTATTTCCCTGGAAACTAATTAAACTACAGTTATAAATAATAGCAGCTGGTGCTATTGGGTGGGAGGAAACAGATTTATGGCTGCCTGTGTTAGTTATTTTAGGGGGTGCACTGGAGTTGGGATTTGATGGGAGGAGGCTTGAAAGGGAAAGATTTCTCTGTCCCCTTTCCCTTTCCTAACCCCCAATTCAGTTAACTGTTTTCTCCTTGTCTTAACTCCTGGTGAGTGTTTCTTCCAAAATGGGTACTAGAACCACCGAGCAGCTTGTTATTGTGCCTGGACTCTCACAGCAGGGTTTTCCTTGGTAATTAGACTGAAAATATTCTCTCTTCTCCTTAAAGAGCCTGGGTGATACTGCCTTTAACCTTCTCTGGAATGTCATGTCATATCCCTATTCATTAGATTCTATTAGCCTGAGGGGATCAGTTTCCTGACAGCAAATTTCACATATATAAACTTAGAGGCTTCAGGTTTGGGCCAACTGCTGTCATCTTTAGGACATTCAAAATATCTGTATTGCTCAGAATGGAATTTTGTTTCCATTGGAGATAAACAACCCCAGGCTGTGATTAATCCTTGAATGTCCTTAGCAAAGTGCTTGGCTAACTTTATTCTTTAGAACTGCCTTTCAGTTTTGGTGTGCCATCTTTGGCTGATGCTTTGGAAGGTGGCAGCTGGGAAATTTTGGAGGAAAACTCAGATTTTCATGCAGTTATTACTGATTGAAGTCTATATTTCATATTTCCTTAGAGAAGAGTCATATATTTGCTTGTCAGTATGATCTTGCAAGATGGGTATTCTTGCTCATTATAGATGGGGATTTTAAAAGTACTGAGGGAAAATATCACTAGTCTTAATTAGTGGCACACTGAAGTCAAAGTTCAGGGGTCGCTGGTCTTTATTCCTTCTTCCAGGGAGCTGATTTTTCTACCATTTTCCTGCTCACTGTGCCAGCTGTAGGCATTCCAGGGAGTCAAACATCCTTCTCTGGGTTGGCAGTCAGATCTTCCTCTCCTCTTAACCCTCCTCTTGTTTCTCCACCTTCTCTTCCATTGCTGTCCCAGTTGGTATATGGAAAGACAATTTTTCTGACTTCTTTTGCAAGAGAAAGCTATACAAAGTATCACATTTATAAAACAATAAAAATAAAATCCCTGCAACGCTAAATTTTATTAATTGGTTTCTGACACTGGGGTGTGTTCACCTCACAAGACTACTTCCTTGTTGGGCCGAAACCCATCATGTTACAAGTTTCAGCTGTTTCAAATCAGTTGGTCCATAAACTCTAAAAGGCTTCTATGGAACTGGTTTTAGGCTTGAAAACTTTTCTTGTTGGAGTTTTAGGTGATGGGAGGTTCCTTCCTTCAGTCCACATGAGCTGTGGCTCATTGTCTGCACATGATTTTCATGCCTTGCAGGCATTTCTGAACTGATGTGTAATCAGCAAAGAACCATCTTAAATGACTGGATGCAATGGGTCATTTGACCATTTCTTTAAATGTAGAATAGAGTCATTTCAGTAGCCTCCAGCTTTATGTATGTAGTTTTACACTGTTTAAATATAAATTTTGATGTTCACTATTTCGAGATGATAAAGTATGTGTATTTTTAAGGTGACTTTGTGATTTCAAGATCCCATTAAAATCTACTGGTAGTGAAATAAAAGGTTGAGCAGTGGAAGACTTTGGTGTAGGAGGACGGTTGTAATTATTGCTTTTTTTATTGGTACCTAATTAGATATGTACTAGAGCCTGAAGGAACTAAAATACGGTGCAGAGTAGATAGTATATGGAATTTTGAGTAATTTTCCTGGGCAGCAGTTTTTCATGGATATTACTAGGATACATAAGGATTTCATACCAAAAACTTATACTCCCTTCCCTCCTGAGCATGCAATGCAGCACGTTTAATGACCTCCAGATAAGTTTTAGGATAAAACCCCAAAGCACCATATTCAATGTAAGTGCAAAATTTTTATTTAGTCTTGTCTGTGTTCCTTTCTTCAATTTCATTTTGCACCAGTTTTCCTCTGTCTCTTACCTCAAACTGTCTTTGTTTTTATTCCTTTAATGGACAATATTCATGCATATGCTGTGTTTAGAATGGTAGGTTCACTATTCCTCAGCATTACTTATTAAAGAAGAGAAGTGCTGTTATGTTTTACCCTTTTGCAGTGAAGACAGTTTTTGTTTTAGAACTGAGGGATTTCTGATAATTTCATTGATGCTTATTCTTTCCATTATTTGTAAGCACCCTGAGAACTCTGTACTACATTACCAATACAACTGTTACATGTCCACAGCATGCAGATATTTGCAAATACTTGAATAAATAGGAGATTTCTATATGTATGCATTCCTGTGCTTTGTAAATCTTGGCACAAGGGAAGGTGGAGACAAAATAGTCCTAGAACTTCTGTTTTGAAATTTCAGGGCTTGTTTTTTTTTTTTTTTCTAAGAAAAACAGTTTATTTATATAAGGCTTTTGGTGCTTTCTTGGTTTGATTCATGGCACAAAGTGAATCATGCGTGCTCTCAAGGTGAATGTGCATGTAGCCTGTGCCAGCAGCAGTGGAGAGTGGGGGAGAAGGTAATTTACAGATAGGGCACCAACATAAACTGATCGCAGGTAAAATTAAGGGACATATGTCCCCCTCCTGGAGAGCAAACACAGTTGGGTTCATGTGTTCTGCCTGCACAGTGACATATCACTGTTACAAAATTCTGTGAGTCTATTTCCTAAAATGGCATATGAGGCTCACAGTCAGGACCTCCAATCAAGCCCATTAGATTAAGTCCTTTGGGCAGGGTTTTGTGAGTCTCCCATACTATTTGATATAACTTATTGTGAATATTGATGGATATGTTTTTCTTTAAAAAGGACTATGAAATGTGAAAGATATGTAAAGTGATATACTCATTGCCTTGCTTTTAATTCTATTATGTATGAGGTTGTTTTTGATAGTTTCATTCTTATTCCTGGATTTTTTCTTTGCACATGTACATGTTTTTTTTTAATATTTATTTTTATTGGAAGAGCAAATTTAGAGTGAGAAGCACAAAGATAAAGATCTTCTGTCTGCTGGTTCACTCCCCAAAAGGCTGCAAGCCAGAATTGAATTATTCCAAAGCCAGGAGCCAGGAGCTTCTTTTGGTTCTCCCTCATGGGGGTAGATCCAAAGGCTTTGGATCATCCTCCCATAAGGAGGTAACTGGATGGGAAGTGGAGCAGGCAGGACACAAACTGACGTCCAAACAGGATCCAGTGTGTGCAAGGAGAGGATTAGCCAATTGAGCTATCACATGAAACCTCACATATTTTCCCTAGTGACAGAACAGACAACATAACACATTGTTCTTCAACTTTCTTTCCTTATTTAATGGAGTGTAGGTCTGATATGCTATTTATTTGCAGCAGAAGTATATTAAGGAAGGATGAAGACTGCTTTGTGTCTCCTGGGATAGTCTGGACAGCTTTATCTCTTTGTAGGGAGTAGTGTTCACCTGCCAGTCTCTAGCTTACCACTTTGCCTTTTAATGCATCCCTGTTGCAATTCACCCACAATAGTGACTATAGTAAATGGGCAAGGAACTAAGAGTCCCTGCCCTTGGATCCGCATGTCCTATTTCAGTTGTGTAGTTAGGTGCAACCATAGTAATTACCATGCACTGAGATGGAGTAACAAAATTACAGTGGCATATGTGAGAGTCAGGAGGTCCGAGTGTGAAGCATAATGTTAAGTCTTTTGTGTAGCTAAAGCATAGCTGGTTCTGTCCAGGGTCAGGCATTGGGAGAGCAGAGTAATGGGAAGTGTGACTACATGGCTAAAGACACACACAGCTTTTGTAGTCGTGCAGTCTCAGCTCTGTGACTGTCACTGATTTTGTGACTATCAGCAATTTACTTGCCTGTCATTAGCCTCGATCATAAGGTAGGGAAAATACCAGTGTGCTCTTCATGGGAAGGTGAGAATTAAATGCTACCAAGGGGATGGGTTAAATAGGCCACTTTGGATTACATATAAAGTAGCTTACATTGTAAAAGTATATTGTATTTACTTAAAGAAGTTGATACAAGATGGTATGTTGGTGGGTTGGTAGTTTAAACATGGCATTCAGGTTGGAGACCCTTCACATTCTTCTGTCCTAGTCTGCCTTCTTTGCATTGTTTCTACATACTGTCCCTTGGCAGAGGCGAGACTGCCACTGCCTGCAGTGTCATTAACAGAGTTGGAGAGGGAAGTGGTGTGCAACTGAGAAAATAAGAAATGAAACATACTTAAAAAGATTATAGGACCTAGTACTATAGCCAAGTGGCTCAAGTCCTCTCTTTGCACATGCCTGGATCCCATATGGACACCAGTTCTAATCCCTGCAGCCCCGCTTCCCATCCAGCTCCCTACTTATGGCCTGGGAAAGCAGTCGAGGACAGCCCAAAGCCTGGGGACCCTGCAACCATGTGGGAGACCTGGAGGTGGAGGAGGCTTCTGGCTCCTGGCTTCGGATTGGCACAGCTCCAGTCATTGCTGCTGAATGGGGAGTGAACCATCAGATGAAAGATTTTCCTCTGTCTCTCCTCTTCTTTGTATATCTGACTTTCCAATAAAAATAGATAAATAGTTTTAAAAAATGAAGATTAGAAAAGCGGGGTGGCTAGAGAGAAGCTCTCCTTTCTCTAAGGTGGAAAGGTCATTCCAGAAAACTTGCTGCCTCAACCTTTTATTGAACTGCTTTGGGAGTCAAATTACAGGAATTGATGCAGCACAAACTTTGATAGCCATTCCCCATATTGATGTTAACAAAGTGAAGCTTGATGATCAGGAAACAACAGTGTGGTCCAAGTACAGAAGTCAGTGTATGCCTGTTTCAACGCTATCCTTATAGTACACAGTTCTGTGACCTTGGGCCATTGTCCAGCTGAGATCCTTGCCCACAGGCCTTGACTTTGGTCTAGGACTTTTCCCCACTTCTGGACAGTTGCCAACAGAGTTTGACTTTACTCTGTGGTACTAGTGGTACTAGTAATGTGTGAACCCAAGATACTAGGTGCAACTGGCCCTGCTCTTCCATAACAAGTCAGGCTATTACTTTTTTTGTTTGTTTGTTTTACAAACTGCTAGCAGCAAGGTCAGGGATAGCCATGACTGTCACAAAAGTCTTCCATGGTGATGGCATCTTCTTTCTTAAAAAATAAAAAAGTCCTTTTGAGCAAATAACAGGGGTAAGTTCCTATTGGGTAGATTGTCAGCAGTGTCTGCCACAGCACATCTGTAGTTGATCACTATGCCTGGCAAGTAAGCTTTTTTTTTTTTAACATTTATTTATTGAAAAGAAAATTTATAGGGAACGAGACAGAAAGGGAAAGATCTTCTATCTTCTGTTTCACTTTCCAGATTGCCACAATGACCAGAGATGTGCTGATGCAAAGCCAAGAGCTTCCTCCATGTCTCCCACGTGGGTGTAGAGGCCCAATGAGTTGGGCAATCCTCTGCTACTGTCCCAGGCCATAAGTAGAGAGCTGAATCAGAAATGGAGCAACTGGGACACGACCCAGCACCCATAGGGAATGCTAGTGGCACAGGTGGAGGATTGGTTTGCAACACCAATCTGCTGCTGCCTGCCCCCCTTTACAGATTTGTTTGTTTTTATTTGAAAGGTAAGTTTAGAGAGGAGAGGCAGAATGAGAGACAGCAAGCAAGTAATGCCATCATGATGATACTGATGATGAATTGTATATTAATTTTCTTTACACCTGAGCATAGCAGACATGAACAGGGGGAAAAACATCACCTGTGTTTGGTCATGAGAATCATTTTTATCTATGGCTCATCCTGATACCAAGGTGTCTTCTAAAGTCCAAGGCTAAATATCAAACAGGCCACCCTGTCTCTTTGCTTGAGAGCTTATTAACCTTATTGGCAAGGAGTAACCTTGATAAGTCTTTGCTTTGGGAAACTGGCCGCTACCTGTTTGCTTGTTGCTGTCCTCTCACAGGCTTTACCTACACGTGCTTTGTCAGCATCAGGTGCTATATCATGCTTGTCTATGCCAGCATCTTTCACTTAGGTTAACCTTTCTGTTTGCTTTTACCTCCTGATATATTATCTTTTGCCTTCTTGGTCCACTGATTTCTGGTCTTTGGCACCTACATCTTCACTTGGATTCATGGGTTCTTTTTCTCTGCTTACTGATTGTAAAAGTTCATACCAACTGGAATAGTACCTGCTTTACTTCCTAGCATCCTCACTGGCAGAAGCATCTGCTACCTTCCCATCTCCACTCTGATTAGCCCAGCCGGCTGACATGCAAGAACTAAATCTCAGGGCTCCTCTGTCATCTTGATTTCTTCTGAATTTCATTATCAGCAACAATAGGAAGGTGGCTGGAAGAGTAGAGGAGAGGGTATCTCTTCCCCCAGCCACTTCTCTGTGAGGTTACCTGGGGTTGGTTGTATGTCTTGACAGAATATGACATGGTTTATCTAGTGGCCAACTTTGGGTTCCCTACAATTTTATTGCAAGATATAATAACTTCTCTAATTCCTTCAGCTTTTTTCAAACTCTGAACCACCACATCATCCTTGGCCATACTTGTGTAAATAATTCACTCAGCTTAGTATTCTCTTTTCAGATTACCAAATTTTACTCTGTGGTTTGTCACCAAGCCTATTCCTGTGGCTGTTTCTCAAGAGGCCTGTGATTCTGTGGCTTCATCACTTTCTAGCAGTGTGCCGTTGGGTGTGTTTCTTAGCCCCTTGGATTAGTCTGGGTTTCTGTCTGGTTAAATGGGGTGGCAGTAATCCTTGCTTCTGTCTATCTCACCAGAAAGAAACAGTCTGGAAGGATCATTGCAAGCTGTTATTGACAAAGGAGGAGTTTGATGTTCCAGGAGCTTGATGTGGACCCCAGGGAAAACAAAACTCTTTAAAACTGTAGTATGTTGGTCTCCAGAGAGGACCTGCATGCTCACCTGCTCCTTAAGCATAGCAAAGTAAGGGGAAGTCTGTAGAAGGATAGGACCCTACAGATTGTCTTATCAAACCAAGACCACAAGACTGCCTTTTCCTTTCCCCTTGGCTCACAGGGCTAACTCAGCTGAAATACAGATGAGATCTCCACCAATTACAGGCAGTTGATTTACGGATACCCTTAGCCCTGCTAGGATGGATTATGTCACAAGGTCTTTGGAAAATACAATTGTGTGGTCAGAAAGGAGGAAATTGTCACTATGGTGCTGAGAAACAGATGAAAAGGCTGATCCTTTAGCTTTGGTTTCTCAGCTTTCAGAGTGTAGCATTGGCAAAAACAACCCTATTATTTGTGTTTGTCATAATCTGACATTTGTTGCTAAGGAGCGATGGCAGTGGTATTTATATTGGAGATTGCCCTATGTCTCAGCTTTGGACAGGCTCTGGTACCCTCTCCAGATACTCATTCTTTATTCTGCTGATCACTGTATGCTTTTCTATGGTGTTTGAAGGGCTTGTTGCACTGTGAAATTATCTCCAGTATTCACTTGCTTACCATTTTATAGCATGTCCTATTCTCTTCTGTTTGTTCCTTCACCGTTGGGAAGAATGGTAGCTCCATGTACTTGTTTTGTTTAATGGTGAGTCCTTAACAAGTGGCCACATGCTTGCACAGTCTACCTATATTCAACGATAAATGTTGAATGAAATAATGAGGGAAGGATGACTGTGTATAAATGGCTGTGTTGGGCATGAGAGAGAATTCTGTGCCTTAAAGAAGGTCACAGGGAACAAATCCTTTTGTAACTTTGACTAGATGGGAATTTCTCACAATTCCAAGATTTGTATTTATTGGATATAATTGTTTTTTGTTTCTAAATATGGTGAGATCTTTAAAAATGTATTTGTTTTCATTTTATTTTAAAGACAGAGTGACACATACATACAGAATGAGAGCAAGGGAGAAAAAGGGAGAGAGAGAGAAAAAAAGAGAGAGAGAGAGAGAGAGAGAGAGAGAGAGAGAGAGAGAAAGAATGAATTATGTTCCATCTGCTATTTCATTTCCCAAATACATGCAGGAGACAGTGCTGTGGGCCAGGACTAAACTAGGAACATGAAATTGTATCTGGATCTCACATATGAGTAATATAGACCTCAATTCTTCAGCTGTCATCTGCTATTTCCCAAGGTATGTCTTAGCAGGAAGCTGGATTGGAAGTAGTGGAGGGGGACACTCAATCCTACGCACTCTGATTTGGCATGGGAAGCAGTCTAAGTGGCACAACCTGCTTCTTGACTATAGTTTTGTCTGTCTGTGTGTGTGAATGTTGTGTTAAATTCTGTTGCTGATCATATGAAAATGATAGATAATGACGATGAAGATATAATTTCTCTTATATGAATTAGCTAGAATAGACAAATTCCTAAAAAATTGGATAATTCCAGAGGCAGAGAAAGGGAGAGGTATAAAATATTGCTTAATGGGTACAGAGTTTCTATCTGGGGTGATGAAATGTTTTAGAATTAGAGGCAATGCTAGCATAACAGTCTAAGTATAACTAATGCTATTGGATTATAAATTGAAATGATTAAAATGAAAAATGCTTTGTGATATAATTTATCACAACTAAGAAATTCTTTAATGTCAAAATCATTAAAGTATATAGCTTAGATGTGTAAATTGCATCATATATGAATTTTATCTCAGTAAAGCAGTTAAAAATTGCCATGAAAGGAACTGGCACAGTGTCTGAATTCTCTGCTCTTGATGTCAGTATCTCATATGGGTGCCAGTCCAAATCCTGGCTCTTTTGTTCCCACTCCAGTGCCTTGCCTATGACCTGGAAGGCAACAGAGGATGGCTCAAGTCCTTGGGCCCCTGCACCCGTGTGGGAGAGCCAGAAGAAGCTCCTGGCTTTTGGTTTAAGAAAAATTTAGCTCTGGTCATTATGACATTTGGGAAATGAACCAGTGGGTGGAAGATTCTCTCTCTCTTCCTCTCCCTCCCTCTTTTTCTTTGTCTATAAATCTGCCTCTCAAGTAAAAGTAAAAATAGATCTTTAAAAATTACCACAAAAAGAAAAGACTATTTATATCTCCATGTCAAATATACCTATCATGAAGTTTGAAAAACTGACATGTGAGGTCAATTCTGAGATATATGTTATCAGAGTAATATAATAAATTAAAGAATAAATAATTAAATAAAGCTTTTTCTTAAATTCAAGGTAATAAAACCATATCAGCTACAAAGAAGAGAAACTCATGTTGGTATCAGACATTTTGCCAGTGACAGCAAAATAAGGCAAAAGTAGCATTTTTAAAATAATTCAAGGAAGTACAAGGTGAGAAAAATTTTCCAATTTACAGCTGAGTTGGATCTGGGTGTCGTGTAAAGAAAGTGAGATACTAGGAAGATGTCTAAACTCAAGGACTAAATGTACAAAGCATGGGAGCAAGCGGGGACATAGAACTTCCAGGAATTCAAGTAATTCTATTTGGCTGGTATCTTTGTAAAGTGATGAAGTGAGACTTCCAAAGCCTTAGATTTCATCAACTGGTATTTCCTGAGTGTATGTATTATGTGCTTAGTAATGTCTGTCTCTATGTTATTGAAAAAGATATTTTTGAAATTTGTATAGAAAGAGGAGGGGAGGTTAATAAATCAGGAGGAGGTGTATGCACACTTTTGTTTATACATGGTCGTGTAGCTAAACATTTACTGGAGTAACATCTCAGTTATTCCAAGTAGTCTTTTTCAGGTGGAAAGTTTATATTTCTACCTGTGCATTCATCTAGTATTGGAAGTACCATTGGATCATTATTTTATGTAAAAGAGGTATCAAAACTGGTCATTTATTAGGCAATCATTATGCAGTCACAGAAAGATGATTGCATATTGGAACTGATTAGAATGGCAGAGTTTGAGTGCATCAGTAAACAGATGACATGAAAACTTCTATTGCTGAGCATATATTTTATGCAACAAAAAGGGGTGACAAGGGAAGTAAGACTGGATTCCTTCTTCCAGGTTGGCCATAAATTATTTTAATTTTTTAAAATTTTTGATGATGTTCACATTGTTGACTAGGTTGAGACTATTTTTTTCCAAATCTTACCGCCTATTCTTCCTGTATCTGGGGTGGAAGGAAAATTAGGAGATAAGCTACACCCAGCTTCCCCACCAATCCAGTACCTGGGCATGGAGAGCGGCCACTCAATGCCATCCCAGGGTCCCCGATGTGGCGCCTGCCCTGAGGGGTCTGCTTGAGTAGTTTTGATAGTTCTGATTCAAAGATAAGAAAATCCTTCAGAGGTCCATCTGCTGACACAGTCCACCCCAGAGTCTCCATTTGCCCGGATATTTGCTGGCAGTGCTTGGCTGGGGTAGTTGAGCAATTTGTTTTGCTATGATACAAGACATCCTCTGCAGGTCCCAATGGACTGCCATATCCTTCACGTGCATCTGGGCATGCCGTCTTCTGCTTTGTGTTAACTACTTAGGAGGTCCAGTTCAGACACATGCACTCCACTGTCAGATCACAGGGCCTTTGATTGTTCCCACAGTTGGAGTTCTGAGTCCAGGAGTTCAGTTGGGAGGATTCCCATAGAAACCTTATCTGAGGCAATCCCAAACCTGACTCTTGTGTGTGATTGCCAGTATGGGGTCTGGCTCAGTTTGTCACTCTTGTCAGCCTAGACACATACTGGTAGTTGTAATTGCTGGGTCAGTTCTATCTTTAACCATGTCTCTTACATAAACCAATGGTTGTTGTGGTCCAGTCCAACCTTGTTCACCACACACATGGCCCTCATGTACACCAGTGGGATCTGCAGCCTAGTTGGACTGACCCCCAACAACCCTCACCAGGCCTGGTCCTAGCCCTGATTCCAATGCTTGCCAGTATAAGCAGCAAACTGGCTCAGTCTGTCCTGCATCCAGTTCAGCTCTTGTGTACGTCAACGAACATTGAAACTTAGCTCAACCCAATCAACCCCACTATCCAGCCCACATTTATGTTGGCAGTTGCCACTGCCTGCCTAGCCAGGCCCACCCCCAAGCCCTGGTTCTCATGTTCACTAGTGAGAGTTGCAGCCCACCAGATGGGTGCCTGTGGTTTTCCTACTAGGTCTACTCCCAGAATTGGGTCTTGCTCCCTCCAGGTGATTCTGCAGTCTTGTCTGACAAAACTTGCCTACATCCCAACGTTTGTCAGTTGATGCTGAGTCAAAGCACAAACAGCCTGCACTTGCTCCAGCTCATGCATGCACCAGTGGATACAGTCAATTAACCCAGTCTGGCTGTCACCCTAATCCAGCACACATGCAGGCCGACAGGTGTTGTAGCACTACCTGGCCTGTCTGCCCCTAGTTCCAAAACTTAAGGCTCGCCAGTGAGAGCAGGGACCCCCCACTGGAGAACCCTGCAGCTTCCTTACTGGGCTCCACTGCCTCTCCATCCCCTAGGTCTATTGTGTGCTGGTGGGTGCTGCAGTCAAGTCTGGCATGGTCCACTTCACCTCAGCACTTGCCGGTGGGTACTATGGCCTGGTCTCGCCTGACCTTCCTCCAGTTCCAGGTCATGCTGGTGGGTGCCACTGCCCAACCAAACCAGTCCAGCCAGTCCCCAGTCCCAGTCCTAATGTGGACTGGTTGGTCTTGCAGCCTAACCTAGCCTATTCTGTCTCCTGTACTGCTTTTCAGATACACCAGTAGGTGTTATAAACTTGACCATCATGGCCTGTCCCCAATCCTGACCCACATATATGCTGGTAGATATTGTAACCTGGCCAGGTCTGGGCTGATCCCAGCTTTGGTTCTTGTGTTCCCTGCAGGGACTGTGTCTTGAAAAAGGAGTTCCCCAAGCAAATCTATCAGGGTTCCTCCCAATGGTCGATTTTTTTTTTTAATTTGAAAAAAATTTTAAAGATTTATTTATTCATTTTTCTTTGAAAAGTCAGATATAGAGAGAGGAGGAGGAGGACAGAGAGGAAGATCTTCTGTCCATTGATTCACTCCCTAAGTGGCTGCAATGTCTGGAGCTGAGCCGATTTGAAGCCAGGAGCCCAGAGGCTGCTCCAGGAGCAGGGTCCCAAGGCTTTGGGCCATCCTCAACTGCTTTTCCAGGACACAAGCAGGGAGCTGGATAGGAAGTAGGGCTGCTGGGATTAGAACCACCACTCATATGGGATCCCGGCACGTGTAAGGCGAGGACTTTAGCCACTAGTCTACAGTGGTGGATCCCCAGTGGCAGATCTTGTGCACACCAGTAGATCTTTGGCCCAGGCTGATTTAATCTGCCTACTGTGCTGGCAGGAACAGTGGCCTTGCCCAACTGGCCCACACTTGTTCTGGGTTTTACTGTTGGATGTTACAGCCCAGCCACTCCTGGACCATACCCGGATACAGCTCTTGCATGGTTCAGTGAGTACCAAGACCTACCTAGCCAAGCTCATCTTACACCTGCCCTGGATCTCACAAGCACCAGAAGGTGCTGGAGTCTGTTCCAGTCTGTGCAACCCAAACCTAGTCCATACTCATGCTGAGGGAGACTGCAATCATGTCCAGCTTAGGACACTGCCCCCATTCTGGCTCTTGGCTCATCAGTGGGAACCACAGCCCATCTGGGGTGTCTGCTTACTTCCCAGCCACAGGTTTGGTATATGCCAGTGTTTGCTCTGACCCAGTTCAGCACAGTTCACCCCCTCTTCTTGGCTTTTGCCATTGGATGTTGCAGCCTGACTGTCCCAGCCTGCCCCCAGTCCCAACTCTCATTGGCAAGTGATGCAGCCAATCCCTGCCCAGTATGTTCTCATCCCTGGCTCATGTAAACTGGTAGGTGTGATAGCCAAGCCTGGCATGACCCACACTCCAGCCTGGCTCCTGCACATGCCAGGGAGCTAAGATTGGTTTGGCCCTGCCTGGTTTACCCCTTTCTAGAATCAACCCACACAATTATGGATTGGTATAGCTACCTTGTCTGGCCTAACACCAGGCCTGAATCATATGCTTACCAGTGGGAACTAAGGCTCACAAGGGGAGTTCCCTAAGTTCCCCCATTAGTCCCACTCCCAGACCCAGCTTGCACATGTAGCAGTGGGTAACTAGGCCGTTACCTGGCATAGTCTACCTCCTCTGTCCCGGTTTTTGTATGAGCTGGTTGGTGTTGCGGCCTGTTCTGTCCTGTCCCACATTCTATTGTTGGGTGCATCTGAGGGTGTTGTAGCCTGGACCTGCTTGGAGTGTTCCCAGTCTGAGTGCCTGTGGATGTCAGAAGGTTCAGTGGTCATGCCTAACTTAGCTTGTCACCACCCTCAGTTTTTAAGCAAGCCAGTGGAAATTATAGTTCTATGCGTGTGGGCCTACATATCCCTACATAATCTGCCCCCAAATGTGGTTCTCTTGCATGGTGGTTAGTGTCATGGCCAAGCCTAACATTACCCTATTCTGACTCCCTGGGAAGTACTGTGATCTAGCCCTGCCTGGTAGGTCACCAGCCCTACCTGGTGTGCACTACTAGCTTTAGTGTGCACTACTGGTGATGGTTGGCTGTGATCCATGCTAACTAGCTCAGCTTAGATCTCCTATAACTGCTGGGACATCTGTCTTACCCATAAAAGTCCTACAGCTTCCACCATCCAAACTGCTCGGTCTCAGTGATTTTGTCAATGTGAGTCCCTCAGAAGCCATTCTTTGCAACATATTCCTGCAATAGTCTTTCTTCACACACATCTCCTTATCCTCTTCCTTGATGAGTTCATGGATCATGCATTTGGGGAGATCCCCAGGCTCACTCTGGCTGCTTGGAGGTGAAGCCCAAGGTCTCCCTATGGCCCTGCCAGCATGCTCCCCAGGCATTCCACAAAGCCACACCTCCAGGCCCTATGAATACAGTGCCTGCCTGCACCCCTCTGGCAGCCAGCCTGGCATGGTAGCTGTTCTCTGCGGAGCTTGGGCCTGGGGCGGACCCTTTATTGGCCATAACTTCTTATAGTACTGATTACATTATATCATCTATTAAATGGAAATCAGATGGAGTGACAAGATAAGAAGTTTGAACTTTATATTGCACTAATGATGAGTGGGTATCTCAAGTCTTCTTTTTTTTTCAAGTCTTGTTTTAATGCTACAATGGAATGTAGTTATATTCTTTTATCTCATTGTACAATTTTCTGTGAGTTAAGACACTTAGTAAATAACAAATAAACTTGACTGCTACAAAAAAATGACAAGATTGTTAGAAGGTCACCATATTATCTCATGAAATGAACATAAAAAAGAATCTTTTCTGGGTCATTGGAAAGATGTGGAAAACCAGTAAGCATTTACGTGGTTCATCATCACTTTAGTTATGTCACTTCACATTAGTTTTGGGCAACAGTTTTCAAATTAATTACTCTATATTTTCTCATTGTGTCTCAAAATAAAAAGGCAAGCAGGGTAGTCATCATTTTCTTTATGCTGTGGGCAATGAAAGAATCCCAGGTAAATGAAATGATTTATCTAACCTCAAGTTCCAAGTCCAGTGGCTATGCCCAGAATTTATTTTCTTTAAAGAGAAACACTTATTGAATGATCAACAACTTGGGTGTTTTTACAGCTAAGCAAAAGAAATGTTTTAAGTATCTCTTGGTAGAAATATAAAGTATCTGTTATTTCTTTTTCCCACATTGATATTAAATTCTCATACTAGATCCTTGTATCACCTAATAGAAGACAAAATACTATTGAAATAAAAGTTTTTCTTAAAACAAAATGGATCCTTCTTTAACTCCTGTGTTTTCAGTTCTGCTATTACTAGGTTGCTGGTGACCTCAAGTAGTAAATATAAAATAGATTTCATATTTACTGAAATCTCAAGTAGTATGCTGGGAAAACAGAGATAAGATAAGCTGGGCTATAACAGTTCAAATTCTCTGTTGAATCCAGTCGTGCCTGAACACAGTGAATTTGGGTAAAATCAAGTACTTCTGCTCTTAGTCATCAATAAGGAAATACTGTCCCACCTCCTCTACCTTCACCCAACTTTCTGGTCGTCTAACTTTACAGACCTATTTGTAGCTTCACTTAGTTTTTTGGTTTTGTTTTAAGTGTGCCCTATATTGGAGACAGATCTCTGTACAGATGCAATCAACTTGTATTATCTGAATTTGTAGCTAACTACAAGCACTGTGTGTCTACTATCTTATCCTACCCACACATAGAAAACTACACAGTGATTACAAAACTGTTTATGTATCTTTGATGATTAAAAAAAATTGTTTATCTGAAACGCAGACAGAGAAAGTTTCCATCCACGTACATGTGGTGAGCAGATGCCAGACTTGCCAGAACCTGGTCGACTGCCCTTTTTTAGGGTAAGTCCCGGGCCTCTGTATAGCGAGTCTGAGTCCTCCCATTGTCTGCCATGTGGTCGGAGATGGGGGAGGAGCCAGGGTGGGCGGGACTGGGGCCTGAGAGAGTGAAACCCTGGGCGGCCACTCTGCTGCCCAGGGTACCTGGGGATGGTCACGTCTCCAGCCTGGCACACAAGCCTGCCACCACGTACGTACGTACATGTGGTGAGCGTCTCCCAGGCGGCCAGTGCGCCATTTGGCGCCAGGCTCTGCTTCTGGCCGCCCGGCCAGGGAATTCTGCAATTTTTGGTTCTTTGATGCGCTGCTTGAGTAGCTCCATGTTGAACCCACAGTGCTCTGGGGACTTGTATCAGTCCTCAAGATTCTCAGTGGCAGTAAATCTTCCTCTAAAGATCCTGTAATCACTTTATAATGCAGATTACCGAACACCGGTGCATTCAAAAGCCAGAATTCCGGGCTTGTCCAGCAGGATGTCCCTGTTGTCCATTGGGATGAGGGAGCAGCAGAGGGGTCACAGTGGGTAGGACCATGACATTGACTGGCATTCGAGAACCATGCCTGAGGGTAGAATGTGTCGGGGATATATGGGCCAAACCCCGTGGAAATTCTGACCCCACTGGATGGTTTGGGAGGGCCGGTGGAAATGATGCAGGAGGCATGACAGTCTGTGGGGAGTGCCGAGCTGACCCAGAGCAACCACTGGCATCCTTTACACTAGCTGGGAGTGGGCCTGGTTGGGGAGCTAGGGGGAGGCCCTGGCTGGGTGGAGTTTCCGACTAAGGGGCGCAGGAGCTGGAATGGGGCTGCATTCTAGTCGGGTCACAGTGTAGTCTTCCTTGGCATAAGTGTGGATTGGGTCTTGACGCACGTGCCAGGTTAGACCGCAGCACAGTTTAGGGCTCCGGAGGACCAGGGTAGATGTGGGACGGACTCAGCTAGGTTACAACCCCAACTGAGCCATATATGAGCTATATGCGGGTATGGACGAGCCGTGGCTGGGCTGAAACTTCCAACAGCAGGAACCAGAATGGGTTGAAGACCAGTTAAGAAACGCTGCTGCTCCTGCTGGGGCAAGAGACGAAATGAGCGGTGCTGGCCCATGGACCTGCTGGTATGCACGAAACCTGACATCAGGAAGGGGTCTGATGGAGGAACCTGAACAGCTCCTCTGACAGGACACTGACCCTGCAAATAAGCGCGGGAAACATGGAGGTAAACAACCCAGAAGAGGCATTGGAAAGTGTCCCACTTGCATACTTTTGGCTTGGGTTGGGGGCGGACCAGGCTGAGTCAGTTCACGTCATCCACTGGCAAGTCTGAGCACTGGAGCTGGGTGGGGTCTGGCCAGGTTTGGTTGCAATAAAAACAGTACACAACACAAAATGCCAAGGTGAGGCTGTCTGTGCCGGTTAGGAACACAGCACCCAACCAGCACACCTCCCACTGGTTTGAGTGAGGGCCGAGTGTGCGATGGGTAGAACCAGGATGGGCTGCAATACTCATTGGTTCCAGTGGAGGTAGAGGCTGAGAATAGAACCAACTCAGCAGTTGCAACCACCAGCTGATCAGGGTGATGGACTGTGGCAGGCACTGTGCTTGCTGGTACATGTAGGAACCTGGTTTGGGATCACCTCAAAGTTTCTTTGGGGACTCCCTCAATCAAAGTGGAGGAATCAGAACATTAACCAAGGAAAGATGGAAGATGGAGTAGGTCGGTCAACCACCTCAGCTATATGTTGGCAGCGAAATACTGGACAAGGGGAGACTCTATGATGGACTATGTCAACCAGTGGACTCTGCACCAGCCTCATTGTACCTGGATTGTTGCTGAAGATTTATTTGAATGCTGGACTCTATGCTTGGTATAAGCTTGCAATGAAGGAATCTCAACTGAGCCTGAACTGTGGTTATACAACAAGGTGGAGGAATTCACCATGGGGGGAGGGTTTGGGGAGGGGGTGGGGGAATCCCAGTACCTATAAAACTGTGTCACATCATAAAATGTAATTAATAAATAAAAAAACCAAAAAAAAATGTTTATCTGAAATGCAGACAGAGGAATAGTTTCCATCCACTAATTCATTTCTAAAATGCCTGTCATGGCCATAGCTGGGCTAGTACAAATGTAGGATCCTTGAGCCCAGTCCATGTCTGTCCTGTGGGTGGCAGTGACTCAACAGCCTGAGCCACCATTTATTCCTTTCAGTTTACACACTAGCAGGAAGTTGGAATAGAAGGAGAACAGTTAGAACTCAAGCCAGATACTCAGCTCTGGGATGTGCTAAGCAGTAGTTCTGCACAAAATGTAGTTTTCTGAATATGTTGGCAAACCTTATACTTCCCAAGTAGTTTTAGACTAAATCTTTAGGGGAATGGCATTAGAGCGTAGTGTGTTAAGCTGCTGCCTGTGATGTCGGCATCCCATATGGGCTGCAGTCCCAGTTGCTCCTCTTCCAATCCAGCTCTTTATCAATGGCCTGGGAAGGCAGCAAGATAGCTCAAGAGCCTGGGCCTCTGCCATCTGTGTGGGAAAGTTCAAAGAAGCTCCTGGCTTCGGCCTGGGCCAGCCCAGGATATTGCCCAGAATTTAGAATCTAGGCCTTCTGACTCCTGAATCTGTCCTTTTTCCCATTAGTCTTTAACATCATCTTCTTTTACTGGTGTGCAATTTGTTTTCCTTTTTTATAATTTCCCCCACTTTTTTGATTTTGTTCTTTGGAATTAAAGGAGTCACTCATGGGTCCTTATTAATAGGTTTATTTGAGACATCTCTGAGAACTGTCTTTAATTTACAGCTTGTAATCTGACCATGAGGAAGCCGTCTAGAAAAGGGATATTTTAAAACATAAGCAGGGAAACTCAGTCATCTCAGTGATTTTCTTATTGTCATCTATGAAATGGCTTATTAAAATGCACCATTATAGTTTAAATGATGAGACAGAGTTTGAAAAGGATTTGAAACTTCATCATATACTTTGTGAGAACGGAGTTGTAGCCCATTGTTTTCCAAATTCCAATTTTGCCTCCACAATGAACAGTAACTTTCAGATTAAACAGCTGGCAGTTACTATTGAATGCCTCACATTTAATAACAAAAGTCTTCCCTCAGAACAGGAAATTTTATCTAAATTGCTTTGCTCTTCTTTGGTGATTGTGAACTTCTAAAGTCTGACAGGACTGATAGCATGAAAAATAAAATTTTCTTTCAAGAAGATGATGATTACTTTTTAGAAAAAAGAGCCCCAAACTAAATGAATAATTCAGTGTACATATGACAAAGCAGAAGTCATGGCACACAAGTTGTCCTTTCTGTAAACATTATTAAAAAATAATCAAGTTTGTATTGACACATTTATATTGGCAAGGCTAGAGACAGCAGCTGGGAGAGGGAATTATGCAGAAAGTATCACTTTGTAGTAAGGAGCTTCCCTAGTCTTTATTTTCTGTTCTTAGTAGGAACAGCTGCCATTGTCCAATTCCATGTGCCAGTTTCTGTGCTGAACCTTTCACCTGCTCATTAAAAAGTTCTCTGAACTTCATCCTTTGCACATTCTGCCCCCCCTCCACATTCTGCCCCCCCCTCCACATTCTGGTCTCCCATGTGAGTGGAAGTTACCTAAATACTTCAGCCATCATCAGCTACCTCCCTGGGTATGCACTAGCAGGAAGACTTAGTCAAAAGTGGAGTAGCTGGGAGTCGAACTAGGCACTCCAATATGGGTTAAGTGGAGACTTAACTGTTGTGCGAAATGATTGCCTACCACAATTCTTTTCTTGTTAAAATCAATTTACAGGTCAGCCATTTGTCATCTGCTTGTCTCCCTCTAACTCCATCATCCACACAACTCATTTGTGGATCATGGTCAGGAAAGTTCTTTCATTTATTTAAATGTTTCCTGAATAGGAAGGATTTGTTTTCCTCATCCTGCTTTCCTGTATGTTTTTCATTCATATGGAAGCAGCTTCAGACAGTCCTACAGAGGTAGATTCTCTCTCCATGCCTGTGACTCTGCCCTGCAGATGCTGTAAGCAGAATCCCACTACTTCCGTAGCAGACTCTCTTGGTTGAGTTGGAGCTATGTCTCGTTAGTAGGCCGGAGCCTCAGTGAAGCCTTATTTTGTTACGTGAACACAGATGGTACTACTTGGGCTTCCACAAAGTATTCTTGGTATGTGGGGCCAGACTGGCATTTATGAGACTGATTTTATGAGGCGCTTTGGACAGTTCATGAGATGCTTGTAGTGCTATGCCAACTTTGGGAACTGCCGATAGAACTTAGGATGATTTCTAAACTACTAAAACACTTTAAAAGATTGAAGAATCTGGATATCTGCTTCCTTGAATCTTAGTGTTGCTGATGTTGTGTGTGTATGTGTGTGTGTGTGTGTGTGTGTGTGAAAGAGAGAGAGAAAGAAAAAGCGGGGAAAGAGATGTGGGTGTTTTAAAGACTTCATGGAGAGAGCAAAATATTTCCCTTGTTTCTACCATCAAGGGTGGACTTTGCTGTATTTCACATGGATGTTTGGGGAATAATTAATCTTCTTCCCTGTGGGGGGGACTTCCATTTGTTCTCGGAAGCTTTCAGCTGTTACATGAGGATGTCACATATGTTTGATGAATAACAGATAGCTTCTGGATGCTCATTTGTTAATATAGCTAGCAGCAGGTGGAGGTGGACCAGAAGAACTTAAGTGTCCTTTCTGACCCTGAGAATTCTTATTTCCAATGTGCATTTTATATGAGCAGCAGGCTTTTGATTTATGACTGCTAAGGTCAATATTTAAATGTGCATCTAGGTGAACAACCAAATGAATTTGTACTAAATTATCACCCACTCATGAGAGCATCAGCAAATATTTTAGAGGCTACTAGTGTGACACAAAATTGATCAAATATGAGCAGTACATTTTGTCTGAACCTGTGTAAAAGATGGGATCAATGATCATGACATCCGTGTCCCACTGTCAGCACCACCCAGGGAGTGATTTTGGACATTCATTTCTTTCCCATCACATTGCTTCCTCTAAGCTCGTCTATAGAAATTACATAGCTGACAATGGTTACTATGATCTGTTCCGTCGAACCAAGTGTCTTATGAGTGATTTGTGGTAATTTATCTGAAAATATTTAAAATTAAAGTGTCTTCTCTATTATTCAAACCTAACTGATAGCATTAATAATATTACGGTTGTGAAAAGCTTAGACTTTCCGAAGTACTTTTAGGGGTGATATCTGCTTGGTATTCATGCAGGCCTATGTGCTGGGTATTATTTTTCTTTTCTTTTCTTTTTAATATTGATGCATTTGAAAGAGAGAAAGAGAAGGGGAGCTTCCATTCACCGATTCACTCCCTAAATGGCTGTAATGCTGAGGGCTGGACTATTCTGAAACCAGAGTTCCCCCACGTGGGTGTAAGGTCCAAGGAGTTAGATTGTCTTTTGATGCTTTCCCGGCACACTAGTGGGGAGCTGGTTTGGAAGTGGCATAGACAGGACACATACTGGAACCCATAAGGGATGCCTGTGTTGCAGACAACAGCTTAATCCACTGTGCTACAGTACTGACCCTAGTGTAGTTATTAAGGATTGGCAGATGAAAACACTGACGGCTCAGGGAACCTCCACAGTTCACCCCAAGTTACGAAATATAAATAGTAAAGGTAAGACACAAATGGAGGCTGTCTGACTATAGTTATATTTCCTTATCAAATACCATTTTTTGTCATCCACTGATTTAATATTTGACTTTTAACTTTGTTTAAAAAGCAGAGAGATTTAAGGACAACAATATGAGATATGCAGATCTTGTAGTGACTGGTTTACTCCTCCAAATGCCCATAACAGCCAGTACTGACCCAGGCCAAAGAAAGGAGCCCAGAAATTCACCTGAGTGTCTCACAAGAGTGGCATGAACTAACATACTAGTACCACAGCAGTCTTTCAAATATTTGAAGATCTTATCATGACCTCTATTAATCTCTGTTACATCAGAACAGACATTTCTGTTTCCTCGATGATTTGCCATTTGATGTATATTGTAAGAATTGATAGTCTCACTTAATTTCTTCTGATGAGAGTCTACTGTGTAACTTTCTGGGACTGAAAGATTGGCTCAGGCTGGGCATGGTGGCCTAATGGCTAAAGTCTTCACCTTGAACGTGCCAGGATCCCATATGGGCACAGGTTCTAATCCTGACTGCTCCACTTCCCATCCAGCTCCCTGCTTGTGGCCTGAGAAAGCAGGCGAGGATGGCCCAATGTCTTGAAACCCTGCACCCATGTGGGAGACCTGGAGGAGGTTCCTGGCTCCTGGCTTCAAATTGGCATGGCTCTGGCCGTTGCGGCTCACTTGGGGAGTGAATCATCGGATGGAAGATCTTCCTCTCTGTCTCTCCTCCTCTCTGAGTATCTGACTTTACAATAAAGAAAGACAAATCTTTTAAAAAAAGATTGGCTCAGAATAGAATGTAATGGTTATCTTCCTCTTATGGTACACTGTAAGAATGCAGTATCGCTTTTGATGTTCCTTTTGTTGATAAGATGTTGAATTCTGATGCACATTAAGAAACTGGGTTAGAAGTGGAAGTACTGGTTCTTGATTCCAGGCTCTTTGTTAGGGGAAGAGGACATCTCAAGTGGTGATTTATCTATTGTACCAAGTTTCTTTTTTTAATTTTTTTTACATTTTATTATTATTGCTATCATTTTATGATACAGCTCCATATTCACTTATCCCCTCCCCAATTCCTTCCCCCCCCCACCAATTTCCTCTGTATCATTACTAACATATAGTTCTTCATACTCAGTCTTATGTCCATCATTGCGGGCATGGACAATGACAGAGAGTCCAGAATCCTATTGTCAAGATATAGTAAGCAGTTTCACTTTAAGTCCTTCCTTGTCTGGAAGCAGAAATGCATAACACGCTGCATCCTCGCATCTGGATGTTAGTCTCCATTTGATAGCTACTGTACATCCCCTTAAATGAAAAGTCATGATACAAAATCAACAATAGAAAGAACAATAGAAATTTACAATGCCTTGAAGTTAAATGACATATTACTAGATATGAAAGTCTCCATTACACAACTACTGTATATACCCTTAAATGAAAAGTCATGATACAAAATCAACAATAGAAAGAAAAATAGAAATTTACAATGCCATGAAGTTAAATGACATGTTACTAGATAGGACAGTCTCCATTACACAGCTACTGTACATCCCCTTAAACGAAGAGCCACAAAACAAAATCAACATCCGGGAGAAAAAAGAAACTAACAACACCATGAAGTTAAATTACAAGCCATTAAATGACTAACATGTAGCTGAAGAAATGAAAATCAAGAACCGTCTTGAAGAAAATGATGCCACTGTATGATCTAGGAGTCATTGAATAATTTAATCACAAGAAACTGTTTTGAAGAGATGAAACCAACAGAAAACAACGAAACCCATGTATGTGATATAGTTTCCACTGATCTTTGTTGGTGAAGTGTGTCTTCCCCAGAAAATAAACAGATGGGTTTTGTTTTTTAAATCCAGTCTACTAATCTATGACGTTTGATTGAACTTAAGCCATTTACATTCAGAGTTAAATATACATGGATGTTACTTTGGTCCTGTCATTTTAGGAATGGGTTGTTCATTGGTTTAGTCTTCTGTTGTCATTTTCCTGGGATGTTCTTCCCATTTGCCTTTGGTTTTGGTGGGTGCTATTCTTGAAGTATCATTTGTAGGGCAGTTTTGAAAGAGGCAAATTCTTTTAGCTTTTCTTTACTGTGGAAGAATTTTATTTGTTTTTCAAAGACAAAAGAAAGCTTTGCTGGATATGCTATCGTAGGCCGACAATTTTTTTCTTTTAGAATCTGGAATATGTCACTCCATTCTCTTCTTGCCTGTAGAGTTCCCTCTGAGAGGTCAGTTGTGAATCTAATTGCCATTCCTCTATATGTCAATTGATTTTTTTCATAAGAATGTTTAAGGATCTTTTCCTTATGTTCAATTGAAGAGAGCTTGATGATCATATGTCATGGTGAAGATCGCTTTTGATCAAGCCTGTTGGGAGTTCTGTGCCCCTCCTGGATCTTGTTTCCCAATTCTTTCTCCAGATTAGGGAAATTTTCTTTTATTATTTCATTAAATACATTTGCAAACTCAGCTTCTCTTTCTGCACCTTCTGGGACTCCCATCACTCTTATATTTGGCCTCCTTATAGTGTCTTTCAATTCTTGAATGCTTTTTTTGGGCTGATCTAGCTCTGCTTCCAGCTTTTTGTTTGCTTCCCCCTGGTGACAGGAAATATCTTCCAATTCTGAGATTCTTTCTTCTGCTTGCTTCATTCTATTTTGGAAACTCTCCACTGTACTTTTAATTTGCTCTACTATGTTCTTAATTTCTGATATACCAGCCTTGATTTACTTTATTGCTTCCTTAAATTCTTTGAAGTCTTGTATGTGCTTCTCATTTTTTATCAGAATCTTTAAAATGAGTTTTATGGATTCTGTGTCCCCCATTTTCTTGATGTCTTCCTCAGTTAACTCTGGGGTTGGCATAGGGTTTTCCTCCTTTGCAGGGGAGTTTCATGAATATTTATTGTGCCATTGTCTCTTCTTTTTTTCTTGATCATTGTACTTCTGGTTAGCAGAGTCTTCTCCTTGGAGTGGGTTTCTAAGCTGTGTCTCCCACAGGTTTACAATGCGATTTTACTTATTGCAGTTGGCACACAACTCTTTGCTTGCAGCCACTTGTGCCACAACCTCCAGCATGTTCCAGGTCTGGATTCTTATGTCAGATTTCTACCATGGTCTCCACAGCCCCAGCTCTTGGCTCACCACTCTCCACCTCCTGTGATACTGTGCTGAGGCTGCACCGTTGTCTCTGGAACCTTTCTCCCCCTTCCAGTTGGAGAAGGTCCCAGGATTAGAGACACCAGGTGTCCTATATAATTCGGTTGTTGGTGGCACTGATCTTGTTGGAACCTGTTGGATGTTAGGTCTGGGTGCCACACAGACCTATTTTGGCCCGTACGATGCCACAGTTGGTATATTTTCCTGCGGGACCAGTGCAAACCACTGACCTCAGCGAGTTCTCACGAACTCAGCACATGCACAGTTCACTGTTGTCCCCTGCAGTCCCAAAGCTATTGTCACAGTGCACAAAATGGCACCTGATATACAACCACTACAGTTCTTGATCTGCTGGCCGTCAAATCTGAGGGCTATCCAGACCTGTCCTGGGTGGAACCTGTAGAATGCCACGTGATGCAGTTCACTGAGTCAGAAATGAGCTCATTTCCAGCCCATCGCATGCTCAATCCTTTCCCTTGAATTTTCCTCCTTATGCAAAATGGCACCCAATTCAACTCTAAGGGGCTGACTGGGCTGTAAAATCTGCCCTGTTCTCACACTGCCCGTCTGTGATTTGCTGCTCTGTCTCTGTTCCTGGTCAAATCAAACGGACTAGCAGGACGGACAGTTCTTTGTCTGGGTTCACTTCCCAAGCTCCCATTGAAAGTCCTTTCCCACCTGGTTGCTGGTGGAGTTCAGATCGCTGTGCTGGAGTATCAGTCACTGCAACACCACACTGCTGTGCCCGCTGCTTTCCTGTGTCTGTCAGTCTCCAGGTACCCCTCTGCTGTTGTTCTTTCCTTTCCTATTTCCTGGAATGTGTCCTCTCTGCTTCATCCTGGTTAAATGTTTTTCTGTCTGTTTAAACGTGTCCTTACCCTATTCTGCCATCTTGATTCCCTATTGTACCAAATTTCTATCATAAATATTTTTAAAAGCAGAATCAATTTAGTGTTACAAGGCCAGTGTGACACTGAAGAAATCTGTACCTGAAATTATGCCTCACCCTTTTAAATTTTAACTTTTGAAATTTTGTATTTTTTATTGTTATTGTTTTCCATGATACAGCTTTGAGGGGATAGGGATTCCCCACTCCACCTTGCTTTCCTACCTACCTGTTTTCCCTCCTACATTTCCTTTCATGTTATTACAAAGGTACAGTCCTTTAGCAACAATCAGAAGTCCATCATTCTGCTATTTAAGTGGATTGTGACATTACAGGTATAGACAGTAATTACACCTGTTGCATAGCTTTTCTTCCCTTTACTTTTCTTGCTAGCACCTGCTGGTAGTTAGATCTGGTAAATATGGGGGATGCTGAATACTTATTAATCTCCTGGTTGGACTAGTACAATGCTGTGAACTGAAAGAGGATTTCTTCTGTGACTTAGTGCGCTTACAGCCCACCTTAGCCCCCTCCCACGGGCATTAGGACCTAACGTGGCACTGGTGCGGATTTGGACTATGAAATACACCCTGTTCCCACACTTGTCTGAAAGGACTCTGCTGCCCTGCTTCTGCTTTTGATAAGATTAAAAATCAGTGGGATCTGCACTTTTATGGCTTAATTCACCTGCTTTGTTTCTGGTAATCTTTTCTCACCTGACTGCCAGAAGAACTCTGGTTGCTGCTGGAATATCTGTTTGCAGCAGTTCTGCTTCTCTGTTCCTTCCCCATGTCCATGGGTCTCCAGTTGTCCCTATGTCATCAGCCTGCCTACTCCTATTTCCTAGAATTGCACCCTCTTTGCTTCTCCTCCACTAGTTCTCTTCTGTCCATTTTAACATGTCCTCGTCCTATTCCACCATCTTGCTTTCTCCTCACTGGAAAATCTTCCTCAGGCTTTACCCTTTTTATAATGTTATTAGGCAAGTCATTTAATCATTGGGAACATCTGCCAGTTGATGCAGTGCCTCCCTTTTAAGGTTATTGCAAGGATTTTAAGTGTGTAAACTTCTGGCATGCATTATATACTCAATTAAAGGTAGCTCTTGTAACTTTTGAGGTGTTGTCTTCCTGAGTTTGAGACTTACAATTTTTGCAATGTGGTCCTGTATCAAATGTCTGTATCTTCAGAAATAGGAAGTTTGTGTCTCTCCTGTACAAACTGCTGTGACTGCTAGAAAATCCTTTGTGTCTTGAGATGCATATGTTTTCTTAAAGCTTCTGTCTTCTGGTATACAATTTGCCTTTTGAGCTACACAAAGCAAGTTCAATTCCTTTTCCACATGACAATTTCCCCACTGTTTGACGACATTGTCTTGCCTTATGAGTATCTTTGCTTCTTCATATTGATCATTTCCAGTTCCTAAAACCACAAATGATTTAATCTGCCTCACCATCCTTCATAATCTTGCTTGATTCTGTCTGAAGTGTATTTTTATCATTTAACTTCTGGGAACTAAAAGTGATTATCTCTGGGTATATTCACTCAGATTAAAATGAAGATTTCCTTTCTCTCATGGTACAGTTTAAGATCACAGGAACTCAGTGACAGTGTTATTTTAGTTTTCTGTTTGTTGGATGAAAAGACAATTTTTCTCAATATGTAGAACTGTTCACACTTTGATCTCATGTTCTGTCTTTGAGAAACATACACTCCACACATGGAACTTTTCATTTTTCCTGATTAAATTTCTTCTCTCTTGATTTGATCTTAATTGTTGCCTAGTAATGTAACTTTTTAATCCTTGTGGTACTATGTTGTTTCTACTATAACTGAAACCATCACATCAGCTTCAGATTTTCCTTCACATTCAGGAGCTTGCCACCTATTACACTGAAATAACATGGATATAAATGTTGAATAGGGCAAAGTTACATAAGCTTGTTGTTTGATTCACAGATCAGAATCTTCTTGGAATTTTATCTTGATCATGGGCTTGAGTTGGATAGTAAGGGCTGGTAAGACGTCATGAGAGAGGGACATTCTATTCTTAAACTATAATTAAAAGAGGGAAGCAACCCTGGTATGGTTAGATATCCAGATGTGGAAAGAAAAATGTTCAGGGCAAGGTAAGAATAAGTGTGGTTTTGGCAGGCGTTTTCTAAGTCATGGAGCAGGTTACACATAGTCTTGGTTTCTGAGATTTCTCTTCTCTCCACATGCTCTGTTTTAATGTCTTCAGTGTTTGCTGGTTCACTTAAAGTAGTTTCCTTCTTTTTGAACATAGCAGAGGCATCTGCCTCCAGATTTCAGCTTTGCTTTCTCTGTTTTGTTTACATTTGTATTTGCTCTATAGCAAGCTGCAAATGAACAGTTTGGAAACCTGCTGAGCTTTGCTACAGTGTTGTCCAGTGCTCTGCATGACTTCAGCTTAGAAATCAATTTATACATGTTTGGGGCATGTTGTATTCATCCAACAGTTCCTCTCCTCATTAGAGTCCATTTTCTCCTGTATAATGCCAGAGGTGCCTTTTTAAATCTTGTCGTATGTTGCGTATCATCTGGATTTGTTAAACAGATTGGTAGGAGGAGACTCTTTGCAGCATTCCTTTCATATCCTTCTGATATAAATCCTGCATTCTGTGTATTTCATGCTAATAAAAGTTAACAACACCAGGAAATCTGACATGGAAATTCAACAAGTAGCTCATCAGTGTACATTGCTGGAAAAATACTCCATCACATTAGTGAAACATCTTTCGAGTGCAATGGCCTATGGACAGAATTGTAATATCCTAAGTGCCAAGAATAACACAACTGACACTAGATAGTTGCTGTTTGTTTTTCTAGTGCCTCTGAAGAACTTTATTATTCTCACTTTTGTCTTGTGACTTTGAGAGGTGAAACAGCATGTTATATCCCTCTCAACATATGGCCAAAAGAAGCAATTAGCTTTGTGTGTTAAGTAACCCTTCACTGAACTATTAATGGAAAGTCAGAAGGGAATTAAATTGTGTTCAGTATAGGAAACTTTCCCTAGGGAACATCTTCACATTCATTAGTGCTAGACAAAAGACAGTGAGGTTGAAACTCTTTCTAGCAAAGGAAGGTCATTTGAACTTTCCTCTTCAGGAAGAGCACAGGAGGTTTTCTTGAATTCTAGGCAAAGCCCAAGATAAACCTCTTCGTTTAGGCTTCATGTGGTCTTATGGGCTCGGAGCATAATACATGTTGCTTCAAATGATTTAGATTGGAAATTCATTCGTCTATGTAATTGGGAAAGGTCCCATGGAGTCCCTTCAGAGTCCTGTCTTCATCCTGGCAAATAAAAATCCAATATTGCTTCATAAGTAGTGTTGTTGAACCACCACATCGCTTTGTGTTAAGTCCTGAGGGCTTTATCTGTTAGTGGGAAAATCAAGTTCTTCATAAAATATTGGCCAGTGTTTTAAACAGACAGAAAACTTGCCAGCAAGAATATTCTTAACCAAAGTTATGAAAAAGTAAAGGTTGTATTTTGTGAAGAAAATTTCTAATGTGAGCTGTTGATTCAGTGGCTGACTTTCACAAGGAGTTTCAATTGTGGTCTGCATTGCTCATTCCTCTTCAAGCAGGCTTTATGTTTGGGTATTTAATTTTGTGTAGTATCGTATTATAAATGAGGTACTTACACTTTAAATTAGATAGTAATAGCAAGCAAAATTCCTGTAATTCTCTCAAAACAGCTTAAAAGACAGTAAGTAAACTCAAAGGCTCACAAAATTACTAACTTGGAATTAGATTTCCTTCTGTCAGAAAAAGTATATTTTTAGGTATTTGTACAGCGAGTGTTTCATTTGCATCTGATAACTATGCAAGTGTGGTAAGCTTGGGCCAATTATATCAAAATCAACTTAAGCATTAAATCATGTGCTTATCAGAAGGATGGTACTTGATCTAATTAATTTTCCAGTAATCGACTGTTTTTCCATCTCTGTGAAATACGTCTATCTGATTTTCCTGTTAGTGAGTTATCTGCCTGACAGATTCAATCTTGTTGTGTCACTATCCTTCCTGTGTGAAAAATACCAAGAGGAATTCATTTTATGTTTTCTTTTCTGCTTGTTACATAAATCTCATTTGGTGGGGATTGTGGGCAAAGGTATGCGAAAAAGCATTATTGTGTTTCACTTGTTTTTATTGACTGATTTCCCAAGGATTATTCTCATATTATAATGTGTCAGTTTTGATATTTTCTGTCTGGGCTGTTCAGTTTTGCAAATTACTCATTATAGACTTGCTATAATAGGACTTTTAAAGCTTTCTGATTGCTCCTTTTCTGAAGTTAGTGCCAGAGAGGCTTCGTTCCTATATTCACACATACATGCATACAGTCTGTGGAGTAGGCATCTAGCATGGTGTTCCTCTAGACGCTAGAAACGCTGATGTGAAGAAGTCAGGCCTTCAAAGTGCTTACAGTCTAGTGACCTAGTAGGAGTAGATGGACAGTGAAGAGCAACTTTGGAAAAGGGTAAAATAATGTAATTGATGAAGAGTGCATAGGTGGAGTGATGTGACATTTAGATCATCGAGGAGTGTCTGTCAGGCAAGAATGGAACAGCTGTGGGGAAATTGCAATGAGGGTTTCCTTTCCTGCACACTCAGCAGATAACAGTTGTAGTAGCACGCAGCAAGTGCTGACATTTGGACGGATGAGTGTGCAGGACTCAGGATGGATGAGCATGTAGGACTCAGGGACAGCAGAGCATTCCAGGTCCTCTGTCCTTGCAGCGAGGTTAGGCAAGGCTGTCCTGGCTGGGGCCAGAATGTTAGAGAGCCTGGTGGATGGTTACAGTGTTGCCTGCTGAGGGGCTGAGAATGGGTCTCCATGGGCCTTACAAATGGGAAAGGCCTTGAAGATCAGTTAGAAACCAACATATGGGACTGTTGGGAAGTATTAAAAAGTAATATACAAAGGGAGGGTGTGCAAGGCCAGCCTGAAATAACAACCTGAAATAAGAGCTGCTGCTCTCTAGTGACATTTTCATTTTCTCAAAAATCTCTTCTGTATGTTGGGTAAATCAAGTTAAATGTCTCAGGAGAGGACTAGAAAAGTGACTAATACTGGGTTAGGTGAAGGAATAGGGGGTTGTCAGGTGTTTGTCACAGAAAAGGTATTTGATGCTCAGCAATAGATTGTTTTTATTTTATTTTTGGTCAAGTAAATGCTGTCCACAGATAAAATCTCATCAATTACATTTTCTGCTTCTGGTTCCTGAGCCCATTTTCAATTTCCTGAGTGTATTCTGAACCACATAAGTAAAACTTTTCTAAATGCAAGGAATTGTTTTTGAAAATTAAATGTTTTCTCAGATTTATGAACAATTTACGTAGAAAATCTGTGGAACTTTTAGAGAAGTTTAAGAATTACACTTATATTCTAAAATCTTAAATTGTACAATTTTAATCTATCATACAAAATATAGTTTGTTCATTTTGTTATATAAATGTTGGTTTCTAAATGGATCATTAATTTACTCTGTAACATCAGGCTAAATAACAACAGAAATGAATACTGCTAACGCCATTTTTTTGTTTTTCTATATTTGGTGTAGTTTTTTAATTGATAAAAAGTGACCAAAAAAAACCAGATTAAAATGTTCAAAGTTGTGGAACTTGAAGACAGAACAGATGTTAAGTTCTTAGATGTTGAAACTGAATTATCACACCCCTCGAAATATTCCATATGACAGTAATGGCATAAACAAACAAATAAACCTTGTATCCCAAAGCACAAATTTCATCCCAGTGAGTTTGATGGAAGGCACAGCATGTGGATTTAAATGGGTGATATGACCTATGGAACTCTGTGTTCTCAAACACCTCGTGAGTTTCACAGAATTCAGAACACATTGTGTAACAAAAGGGTTAAATATATCATATCTCATCCTCACCACAATCCTTGCACTTAAGAACCATATCTCCCCTTTCTAATATGAGCAAACGAAGATCCAGAAGCATTCAAACCTTGATTATAGTTGCACAATTATTTAAATGCAGAACTGGAATATGAATTCAAGTCTGTTTAATCCCAAGTTCATGTTTTTTTGTGCTGTAACTCAGTAATTCCGGTACCTCAGCTTTGCAAACATGAAAATCACTGCAGTTATCTTTAAACTTTTCACTGGAATGTTAAGGTGAATAATGTTAGCCACAACTGCAGAAAAGCCTTCCAATTTCAATGGCTTAAAATAGCATAATTTTAATTTTAGTACATATTGAGTCCAGCTTGGTATGACTAGTTGGCATGTCCACATCAACATTTGGGGTGCAGAATCCCACACTTTGTGGCTCTTCCCAGCTCCTAACCCCCAATGTCTTCTCCAAGATGTTTGAAGCAATGTTTTTACAGAGAGAAAGTCCTGAAAGTGACTTGCATTTCTGCTACTTACATTCCGTGGCCACACTCAAATTCAAGGGAGGCTAGGAAAAGTGGTTGTGAATCTAGTAGGAAAACAAAGTAGGTGCTGGAGAGTAAACCAACAGGACTTCTTTTTCCTTTGCTTTGCTAAAATCAAGTTATGAATTAAAGTTTATTTGTGTGAATTATATTTTCACATTGTTCTAACAGAAAGTAACAAAAGAAATCTGATTGACATGTGGATGAAGCCACCAGATCTGAAGTTCTTTTGGAGTTATCCAAGGGGGTTGATAGTACTTATTTCATTATTTACCCTGCAAGCATTTGCTATTTCTGTCTTCCTGTGTTTAAGTTGTTCAGAAATTATAAGTTGGATGGTGACTAGAGCTCGCCTTCTCTGCTGTTAGGAGAGGCAGTATTAGGAGTGGATCAGTAACACAACAGTACGTTTTGTGGGTTCAAATCCTAGCTCTATCAGTTACAAGCTGCTCAAACCAGACAAGTTCTTCAGCCTTGCGTGTGCCTGTGTTATTATGAGATAGAGTGAGTTAACATTTTAAAATCCTTTGGTGCAAGGCTTTTGCACATCAAATGCTGTGTCAGTTGGCTGTTGAGTCTGCTGTGTCAGCTCCACTCTATTCTTCATTCAAAACAGGTTTGTAGTGTCCTCTTCTTTGCTTCTTTGGAAAGTGTTCTCTGACCATAGCAGAAAGAATTTGCCTCCCTGCCCTGTTTCTACAAACCATTACATGATAGTCATTAGTGTTCAGGGGGTATGCATGCATATCATCTCAGGCATTGGGTTTGAGGGCAAGAGCTTGGTCATGTAAAATTCACCTGAATGTATCCGCATAGTTATTACAATGGAGGACACATTGTATTCGTGAGAGTGTAGCTAATGGGAAGGAAACATTGTTAACCAAAATACTGTGCATATCACAAGATTCTGTTTCCTTATTACAGCAGATTAAGTTCACCATATTTATGTTAGTTTTGGCAATCTACTTCACCAACTTGGGCTACACTACATTAAAGTAACAGGTCACTGTGTCCTCCTTCTTTGTTTATGTGAGCCTCTACATATATCTCACTTCTTAGATCAGCAGCTTTTTATTTATTTTTTTTAGCTGATTGTATTTGTTTCATACACAGAAAACAAAGCTCATTTGGTACAAATGTACAAAGCAAGAACATGAGAGTTCCATTTCTAAGTTTATGGTATCAGCATCGCTGTGAAATACATTCATTCCTTCACAGTTGGTTGGATTTGCCGTTGCCACCAGGCATGTGAAAGGAAACTACAGCCAGCAGCTGCTGACCAGTACCTAATATAGTTTTGCCTATATTTTCAGTTTACATACATTACAGGGATGGGAAGGGATTTTTGAACACTATTTTAAATCTTTTAAAAAATTGATTCATTCATTTATTTGGAAGTCAGAGTTAAGAGAGAGAGAGAGCATGCTCTTCCACTGCCAGGTCTTCCATGTGGGCAATGGGGCCCAAGTACTTGAGTCATCTTCTGCTGCTTTTCCCAGGCCATTTTTAGGGAGCTGCATAAGAAATGGTGTGGCTCAGGTCTGGCGTAGTAACCCAGTGATAAAGTCCTCACCTGCATGTGCCAGGATCCCATACGGGCGCTGGTTCTAATCCCAGCGGCCCCACTTCCCATCCAGCTCCACTTATGACCTGGGGAAATAGTCAAGGAAGGTCCTGAAGTCTTGGGTTCCTGCTCTGTGTGGGAGACTTGGAAGAGGCTCCTGGCTCCTGGCTTTAGATCAACACAGCTCCGGCCATTATGGCTGCCTGGGGAGTGAATCAATGGATGGAAGATCTTCCTCTTTGTCTTTCCTCTTCTCTCTATATCTGCCTTTCAATAAAAATAAATAAATCTTAAAAAAAAAAAAAGAAATGGAGTGGCTTAAACTCAAGCCAAAACTCTTATGTTGTGTCAGCATCGAAGCCGGCAGTTTCACCTACTGCACCACAGTTACAGCCTCAGTTTTAAAATTTCTTACTTTAAAATGATTTTAATCTCAGCAGAAAAAATTATAAGAATGGTATAATGATCAATCATAGGCTTTTTTTTCTTTTTTAAAGATTTATTTATTTTTATTACAAAGTCAGATATACAGAGAGGAGGAGAAACAGAGAGGAAGATCTTCCGTCCGATGATTCACTCCCCAAGTGACCGCAACGGGCCGGTGCTGTGCCGATCTGAAGCTGGGAACCAGGAACCTCTTCCAGGTCTCCCACGTGGGTGCAGGGTCCCAAGGCTTTGGGCCATCCTCAACTGCTTTCCCAGGCCACAAGCAGGGAGCTGGATGGGCAGTGGAGCTGCCGGGATCCTGGTGCGTTCAAGGCGAGGACTTTAGCCGCTAGGCCACGCCGCCGGGCCCAGTCATAGGCTTTTTGTACAGATTCTGTTTTCTCTGTCCCCAAATAATGTGTGCATATTTATATGTGTATGTACTTGCTTTCAAAAATTGTAATTATTTTGAACCCTTTGAGAATAAGTTGCAATAACGAATCTCTACCCTTGAATACCTTAGTGCCTATTTCCTAGCAATGAGATATTCACAGTTCAAATATTAAAATCAGAAAGTTAGTTGTTCTTACAATTCTATTTCTTAATCAACCACTCTTATTCAAATTTTCCTACAGACTTCCTTTATGCTTTTTCTTCCTTCCACAGAACCCAATCCAGAATCCCATCTTATTCTTAGATTTTATGTTTCTTTGATCTTTTTAAATCTACAGCTGGTTCTCAGCCTTTGTTTATTTTGACATTGACATTTCAAAGAGCACAAGTAGTTATTTTGTGGAATGTTCTTCAATTTGAATTTGTCTGATGTTTTGTTATGATTAAATCTCCTTCATGAGAACTTAAAAAAAATTCCCTGCATGTTGCTATAGTTCTCTCTCCTGTTTTTTGGTTATTCCTGCTGTCTAGACTTCCTCACCAAAGGACTGCTGGGAAGGGACCATCCAGCAGGCCTTCCTTGACGTCTGGAAGGGATGCTGGGAGGGCTACATGCCATAGGATGCGATGTATGCTATACACCATGCAGCATTCACTGATACTGGCGGTTCTGAGATGCTGGGCTTCCCAACAACTGAAGTACAAGGAGTGGGAATGGTTATTGGAAATTAGGTAACAAAGAAAGTTGACCTTTCTTTATTCATTCATGAGCTTGATAACTTTTGTCATAGGCCTGCTGCTTGTTGGGGTCATCTTCTAGCACATTGAACACCGAAGCGAAAACTTTCAAATCAAAAACTCCTTTTACTCTGACATAAGCAACTGTTTTACAAATGAAGGGTGATAGTCACAAGTCCATCATTCTGGTATTTCAGTTTGTCAGGATATTGTAGATATAGATAATGGTAGAAAGTCCAACATCCTATAGTCAAGATATATTTAACAGTTTTATTGGGAGCACTTTTATTCAGGATAGAGATGCATATTGCAATGTATCTTCTCTTCTTGGTTTGTTAATATTCATTATACAGTTTTTCTAAATGAATGTACATATATACACATTTAACTATGTATTGATTGATCTTACATTTTGCATGAAGCTTGTCTTATTTTAGAGAGAACTGTTGCTGAAGGACTATACGGTTGTAATAAAATGGGGGAAAGTAGCGGGGGAAGGGGAACTAGGGAAAGTAGAAGAGGATATCCTGAGCCTATGGAACTGTATTACGGAAAATAAAAATTTAAAAAAAGAAGAATAAGATAAATGATTCAGCAGCATTTTCAATTTGTTAGTGAAAACCTTTACAAAGAATTGCTTCTGCCTCTTCACCTAAATACAGTAATTTCCATTTCTCTTTGGCCTCTTGTGATATTTACTAACATCCAACCTAATTTTTGCATCATTATCTCCATAGTGCATAAATAATTTTGCATTCCACTTCCTCCAGTGAAAAGTATATTATATATTTTGTCGTGGTTTTTAACTTGCACATTTATCATTCTTAATGGCTGTAGTAGGTTCTTTTGAGGTGATCTACTGTTTATGCATTTATCTTTTGTTGTAAATTTGGTTTTTAATTTCTTCACTAATAGCTAGGGATAAACCTTTTTTTTAAAAAAAAGTATATAGCCAGTTCTTTTGTTTAAGCTGTTTTGACAAATTATTTCATCGAAATTGTTCACTAGACACACACACACACACACACACACGCACACACTGTATTTCTTTAGAGAAACCATAGACTACCTTTTCAGAGAAACTTCTTTTTTCCTTGAGTATGCTCTCAACCTCTGTTCCTAATAGATAATCAGTGAAGACCTGATCTGACTGATCTGTAGCTTTAACTGCAGAATACCTTGCTCATTGTTGCTAGGCACCACCTGGTGGAGATGAGGAGGACGGTGGCCTATGCAGCTGAGATGTAAGGTTGCAACCCCTGATTGCAGTTGCTTTGCAATCATTCTCTCTCTCTGATACAATTGGACAGTCTTCAGGTCTTGTATCTGAGAACCACTGGATGAATACATCACCCTTTGGCAGGTGGCTGTCAGTTGCCTCTTATCAGTAGGACTGATTAGCTGTCCAGGCCTCTGGGCACACCTGAGAAATGATTCCTCAGCAGTTGTTCTGTGTGTGGACTGAGAAAAGTTGTGGTGGGCAGGGATTCAAGGAGAAAATGAAATCACCAGGTCACGCCATCTCATCCTGCTCCAGCATCTTTTGAGTGTACAGTGTGTGAGGTAGTCGCCAGGGTGTGGAGTTGGAGGCATGTGATCAACCGGTGGTTACAGGGACTATTTCTAAAGAGGACACAGATTCTGTGGTCTTGTAGTTGACTTACTGAGCCTTGATAGGCCTGAAAAATAGACACATTCAATTTTTTGGTCAGATCTGTAGAGAATTTCCAACTTTCTTGAGGTGTGGCTGATTTCTTGTTAGTCATATTCCTTGGCATATCATATGACTTCCTTTATGTACGTAACATTATATTACTTTTACTCTACGGGGTTAGAAGTTTAATGCTTTATTTCCTCTTGTTTAATGTGGAGCTTGGAACACAAAAAGTGCTCAAACTATTTTTGACTAGTTGATGACTCCAGCTCCTTGATTTTTGAAACCGAGCATATTATCACCTGGGAAACCATTATGCGTGTGTTTTAAGTGTTCTTCAAGGTTGCTGCAGAAATGAATGGTAGCTAAGTACACCAACAGCAAGGAGTAGTTGGATGTGAAGGGAGCTACACAGGCTTGCAGTTAGGCAGGTGAGTGAGGGTTCTTGTCTCAATTCTGCAATTTGTTCATGTGTTTAGTTGGTTGACTAGGTCGCATTTCAGAATCTCAACTTTCTCACCTGCAGCTTTGGATAAACTACTTTACTCCCAGGCTTGTTCTTAAGTTCACTGCTTTAGAGCAGACAGTAAAAAATGGTACCCTCTTCTTGTCTCCTCTGTCAACAGGAGGTGATAGTAAGGCAGGGGCACCCTGTCCACATACCATGCTCAACCAAGAAGCACATCTCTGCATTTATGTTACCTGTCATTTAAGATGCCACATACTAAAAAAAAAAAAAAAAGAAAAAAAAAAGAAAAAAAAAAAGAAAAAAAAAAGGTCCATCTTCTCCTAACAGCAGTAAATGTTAAGTACGTGAAGCAGCATGTGCACACTTTGGTTCTGCCTGGAGTTTGTTTAATAATAACTATTCTTTGCCTCCATAGGATATATGAACGGGTAATAGATCCTCCAGAGACCAACCTGCCTCCAGGAAGCAATTTATGGCTTGGTCAGCGCAACCAAAAACACGGCTTTTTCAAAGTAAGCACTAACTTGTGTGTGTGTGTGTGTGTGTGTGTGTGTGTGTATTTGTGTGTGAAATATTCGGTATTCTGTATTGGTCAGAATGTGCCTGTTATATTGATGGAAAGAATATGGTATAATAGTAATGAGTGATGCTTACTGGTATGATGTATTATGTATCATGTGCTTTTCTATTCACTCATTTAATTGTCAAAACCATTGTGTGAAATAAGGGCTTTGAAACTCATCAGAATAAGATGAATTGTTCAAGGTCACACAGCTCAAAATGCTGCCAGGCGTGGGTGATGAGGAGTGTAAATGATCCCCCATGTGTGTCTCATTGACCTGAATTCTGAGGGGCTTGCTTATGATAATCTTCAAATTGGTTTATATTTTCAGATAATGTTATTTTAATTTTGAGCAGATATCTAGATATATGGTAGGAACATGTTTAAGCTTTTTGAGCTTTGGTTTTCTTGTCTGTAAAGACAGTAATAATGATACCAGAATTATTATATTCTGTAGAAACGTGAGAACATAATGATAAATGAAACACTTAAAATAGTTGAAATACTTAAAAGCACCATGAAATTTTAAGAGATGCTTGTTTTTTCAAATCATGTCAAACTTTTGCTTCTGGCAAATCTGTAGACTAGATACTATAAGAATATTCTTGCTTAAAAATGCTTGTAAGTGCTGGATAAAATGCAAAAGCAATATTTCAGAAGTCATCACTGCACTTACAAGAAAGAAAATCTTTATGGTACAAATATATTAGGCAGAGAAAAAAAAGAGGGTGTTTCCCAGTATTAGGAGCTTAGACTCTTATATATATTTTTTTCTTTTAAAAAAGTTAAGGTACAACTAACAATTACATTCACTTGTGTAAATGCATTTTTGTGATCCCTGAAAAACTCTTCAGAAAAAAGATTTTTATTTGGTAGACAGTATTAAAGAGAGAGATGGAGAAGGAAGCTGAGAGAAATAAGAAGACGCAGGTGGATTTATCTTTTATTGCTGATTCCCTCCGGAAAAACCGACAAAGGTATTTTTGTGCTGGGCCAAAGCCATAAACCGGGAGTACCATCCAGGCCTACTCTGTAGGTGGCTGGTGCCCAAGCACTTGGGCCATGTTTTGCTGCTTTCTCATGTCATTAGCAGAAAGTTGTACTGGAAGCAGAGCATCCAGGACTTGAGTAGGTGCTCATATGGGATACTGGCCTAGCAGGAGCGAATTAACTTGCTTTACCACAATGCTATAGGCTGAAAATGACTTTAGTCATTATATTTAAGATAAAGAACTGTCCCATCTCCTCCACAAATTCTCAAATACCTTTTTGTTCATACTTTCTCTTTCTTCTTTAAATTTCCAGCAGCCAGTGACTGGTTTTCTGATCATTCTCTTTTTCAGAATGTTTAATAGTTGAATTATTTTTATATGTATATATTTGTTGAAATATGTATGTCAGGATTCACCCAGGGGTGCATATATAGTTCATTCAATTTTTTTCTGTTGCTAGCAGTATTTTAATTATGTTGTACGAATCTACCACAGTTAAGCAGTTTTTACTTGAGGACATTTGGGTTATTCCAGTTTGGGCGATTATGAATGAAGTCATAGCTATGAATCAGAAGCTATCCCATTTTGTATTCTATCAGCAATATATAAAAATTTCAGTTAGAGTCTTCTATATCATGAGTTTGGAATGTCAGGAATGTCTTGGATTTCATGCATGGTATTAGGATGGACACCTCTGAATTAAATCTAGGATCCCAAAATCATCTACATGAAAAGTGGGGTAGAAAGTCCACTGTGTAGCAAAGAGTGGCATTGTCATAACCAGCTTATCACAATGTCATCTCTAGAAAAAAATACTTCACTGACTGTTTTAATCACAGCCTTGTCTTCATAAGACCTATAACCTAGATTTTCTTGATCCATAATAAGTAGTCCTATTCTGGGTAACTGTTAATTGCTGATGAAGAAAATGCGTATTTTCATTTGAGAATGTTACCTTCACGGCACGCTTCATAGGATATGCCAATAGATTAAGTCTAGAGAAATATGAGTTTTAAGATGACACTAGCAACAGGTGAAAAAAAATCAGATTGCTCAGTTAGTCTCAAAGGGCTTTAGAAATTGGAATTATGGGTTTATTTTAAAATTCTTGTTTGCAATGTTCAAAGAAACAGGATAGTAAATTAAGAAATGTATGATGGCTAGAGATGAAAAATGACTAGGGATATTTGAACCAAAATGCATTTCTAAAAAAATGAAAAAAATTATGTCATTGAAGTGAAAAATAAAAAAGTGGTGAAACTGCCAAATAGTAGAATAGACACAGGTGAAGAGAGCATTTGTGTAATTGAAAATATTGTCAAAGTAATTACATAATAGTTGTGCAGATGGATATTGGAAATAAATAATATAGAAAAGACATTGGTGTTGAGGCTGACTTCTTGGATAAAGCCTTCAAAGCAAAGGCAACAAAAGCAAAACTAAACAAATGGAGCTATATCAAATTCAGAAGCTTTCAGACAGCAAAAGGAGACACCCAACAGAATGGGAAAAATTATGTGCAAGCCATCTGTCTGACAAAGTGTTAATATTCCCACATATATCAGCAACTTTAAAAACTCAGCAACAAGAAAGCAGCCAGTCCAGCTGAGAAATGGGCAAAGGACTGCAACAGAAAATTGTCCAAAGAAGAAATTCAAATGATAAATATATACAAAAATGTTTAACATCACTAGCCATCATGAAATGCAAATTAAAACCACAGAATCACCTTACCTTTGTCAGAATGACTAAAATCTGAAAGAGAGCGTGTAATAAATGCTGGTGAAAAAGTGGAAAAAGGGCAACCTTTACCCCCTGTTGGTGGGAGTGTAAATTAGTCTATTCACTGTGGAAAACAGTGTGGGACATTATAAAAAATAAAAAAACTAGAAATAGGCTTAACATATGATCCAGCAATCCCACTATTGGGTATGTACCCCCCACATTGAAGAATGTTATTGTTTATGTCTTAGGAAAAGGCAAAGACATTTTATCCCAATTCCAGGCCCTCTGTGATAAAATTCAGAGTTAAAATGGGACTCATGTCTCCTGCCCCAAGACATGAACCTGTAGGTTCAATCTCTCCAACCTCCAGTAGAAAGTAGAGCCAGATTCCTTATAGAGCAGGGCAGGAGAGAAAGCTCAGGACTGCTTCTTGGAGCCTACAGGCCAGTTGGTTACTAAAACATCTGGCGTCTGATGTATCCCAAAGACCTCTACCTCTTGGCTGATGCTTGCAGACTAAGCCTTTGAACTTTCTTGGCATTCGCTGGAACCCTGCCCTCTCATCGATACCATGAACTCATTTCAGGATGTGTCACTGTCAGCTTCATTTAGGCTTAGACTAGTATCCCCTTGGGATTTTGTAGGATCTGATGGCTATGTGGCCCAATGAGACCCAGGCTGGCTTCAATTTAAGAGGTCAGGGACCTACCTTAATTATCTCTTTCAGCTGTAGCCAGATGACAAGTAACCACAGAACTGTGTCTTGAGACTCACTGCTGGGCTAGTTTAGACCAACACCAAGCAAATTCTAATGGTTTCAATTTCTAGTCAAGTGTGTCTGTGTAGAGGCTCTTTTCTTTTTTTTTTTTAAGTTACTTTTTAAAATTATTTTTTTCCCATTAATTACAATGTATTTACGCGACACGATTTCATAGGTACTGGGATTCTCCCCCCTTCACCTCAAACCCTCCCCCCCGGTGGATTCCTCCATCCTGATGCATAACCACAGCTCAAGTTCCGCTGGGATTCCCTCATTGCAAGCATGCATATACCATAGATAGAGTCCAGCATCCCATTGTCCAAATTCAACGGCCTCTTAGGGAGGCCCTCTCAGGTCCAGCAGAGTGTCATCCCGATCAACTAGAAGCTCCAACATATCATCAGCAACAATCCAGGTATGATAAGGCTGGTGCAGAGTCCACTGACTGATATAGACCATCATAGCATCTCCCCTTGTCCAGTATTTCGCTGCCGACATATAACTGAGGTGGTTGATTGATCTATTCCATCTTCCGTCTTTTCTTGATTAATGTTCTGATTCCTCCATTCTGATTAAGGGAGTCCCCAAACAAACTTTGAGGTGTTCCCAGACCAGGTTCCTACATGTACTAGTGAGCACAGTGCCCACCACAATCCATCACCCCATCAGCTGGTGGTTGCAACTGCTGGGTTGGTTCTATTCTCAGCCCCGACCTCCACTGGAACCAATGAGTACTGCAGCCTATCCTGTTTCTGGCCATCACACACTCATCCTTCACTTAAACCTGTGGGAGGTGTGCTGGTTGGGTGCTGCATTCCCAACCGGCACAGGCAGCCTTGCCTTGGCATTTTGTATTGTATACTTTTTTTTTTATTATCGCAACCAAACCTGGCCAGACCCCCGCACAGCTCCAGTGCTCAGACTTGCCAGTGGATGACGTGAGCTAACTCAGCCTGGTATGCCCCAACCCGAGCCAGAAGAGGCTCTTGTCTTGCCCCAGTATCTGGTGGATACCTGCAGCTCAGCAGCAGATAGTCTATGGCAGCATGGACTTTGATCCCACCCAGGGACTGCACTGATCTCAGGGTGCTCTGGCCTCCTGATATGATCTAGTGTTATGGCACTGGTAGACACAGGATGTTGGGATATGAGCCTTCCAGAGGTCCAGGGAGTTGTATAGCAACAGACCACCATTTCTAAAGCATTTATTTATTCTGATCACATCAACTACAAATTTGAGACATATTTGAGTTTGAGGGTTACTGCAGGCTGAAACAGTGTGGACCTGGGGAAAACCTCAGGTTACTGTGAAATCTGGTGGTACGAGACTGTTTAGAATTTCTAGTATTGCTACAAATAAAACCAGCTTCTTACAGCTCAACATTCAGTGCACAGATGATTTTGTGCACTGGGAAACCAGTGGCATTTAGGGAATCACGGTCTCACCTAACACTGATTCATGGGGCAGCAGCTTAACCACAGTGCTAGAATGAACATTTCAGAATAGCTGTTTTAAGCAAGTTGAACACACTTTAAAGCAGCAGGGAGAAAAATGTTTAATGTTGAAGAGAATTGGTACAAAGGTTGACTTTTAAAGCTAGAATTTATTAGTCCACTAAATGAAATTAAAAGTGTGATGGAAGGTGTCAATAACATAATAGATCAAATAGAAAAAAGAAAGCAGTGAACTCAATAGCTATTTGAAAATATAAAGTTGGTGAAGAAAAAAGAAAGAAAAAAGACTAAAGATAAATGGAGAAAGCTTATGAGAAGTTTGGAATAGCTTGAAAAGAGCAAATTTTGGAATTATTGGAAAGAAATAATATAATCAGACACAAGGTGGTAACCTAGAGGTTAAAGTCTTTACCTTGCATGCACCAGGATCCTGTATAGGTGCTTGTTTGTGATCTGGCGACCCTGCGTACCATTCAGCTCCACATTTGTGTCCTGGGGAAGCAGCAGAGGATGTCCCAAAGTCTTGGGACCCTGTACCCACATGGGAGACCCGGAAGAGGCTCCTATTTCCTGGCATTTGATCTGCTCAGCTGAGGCCGTTGTGGTCACTTGGGGAATGAATCAGTGGATGGCAGATCTTCCTCTCTGTATCTCTTCCTCTCTGTATATCTGACTCTCCAGTAAGAACAAAAATAAATCTAAAAAATAAATAATCTCCCCATAGTGAAAGATAAAGCCAGGATTCTAAGTTTTAAGAGAAAAAAATAACACACAAAACACCTTACTGCATACTTAATATGCTTAGCCTTTCAGGTCAGGATGGAGTGGGGTGAGACTTTCACAATACAGTAGGAACAGCAGCAATTACAACATTGGCAACAGCCAAAAACTACTGACCAAGAATATTGTTCTGCTAAAAAAAAAAAAAAGAAACTTGTTCAGAAATGAAGAAAGATAGACTGTCCAAGCCAAACAAAATCTAAACAGTTGTAAATACATCAGACTTGCCACTGAAGTGCTTAAGGAGGTTCTTTAGAATGGGAGAAAGGGAAATTGACAAGGAATAAGAACATATCAGAAGATAGAAAACTCACAGGTAAAAGTAATTGTACAAGAGCTGGTGCCAACCCTTTGTGTGTGGCATCAACAACCTGTTTGGGTGCTGATTCATGTACTGGCTGCTCATCTTCTAATCCAGCTGCCTGTTTGCAACCTGGAATAGCAGTGGAAGATGCCTCAAGTTCCTGGGACACTGCATGTATGTGGGAGACCCAAAAGAAGCCATGTGTCCTGGTTCAGATCAGCTCAGCTGACCATTTGGCAAGTGAACCAGCAGATAAAAGAATTCACTGTCTCTCCTTCTCTCTGTGTAATTCCACCCTTTAAATAAAAATAAATTTTAAAAACAGAATAACTGTAGAGACTGATACTACAGAAATACAAGAGATCATTAAAGATAGTGCTAAAAAAATTGTGTGCCACCAAATTTGATAGACCAAAAGAAATGGACAAGTTAGTGGAAATAAGTATATTACCAAGGCTGAATCATGGAGAAACAGAATACCTTAACAGACTAAGTGGATAGCAAGATTTAATCAGTAATAAAAAGTCTCTTATCAAGAAAAAAGCCCAAGGCTAGAGGGTTTAATTCTAGCATATGTTTAAAGAGGAATTAATACTGATTCTTAAAATATTCCAAAAAATAAGAACAGGGAGAAAATTCTTCCATAATTGATGAGGTCATTGTTATTACCCTGATACCAAAATCCAGACATGAGAATGGCCAGTATGCTAACAATAACAACAAAATGCTTAATACTTAATGCAAATCAAAACCACAATGTTATCAAATGACACAAGTTAATGGGTGTTTTGGAAAGGGGACTCCTGTGCACTGTTGGCAGAGTAGTAAATTAGAACAGCCATTGTGGAGATTCCTTGATAAAGTACAGCGACTATAACATTTAGCAAGGTAATTGACATATGAGGGGTAGACATAATGGCTGAACTGGCTAATTCTCTACTTGCATGTGGGGATCCTTTGTGTGCACTGGTTCATATCCTGGCTACTCCACTTCCCATCCATTTCCTGCTCATGGCCTGGGAAAGCAGTGGAGGATGGCCTGAGTCCATGGGGTCTTGCACCTGTGTGGGAGACCCAGAGGAAGCTCCTGGCTCACCTCCCACCATTGTGGCCATTCGGAGAGTGAACTGGTTCATGAACAATCTTTCTGTGTCTCTCCTCTCTGTAAATCTGCCTTTCCAGTAAAAATAAACAAATCTTTTTTAAAAAAGGAATTGACATTGAGGAAGATACTTTCATACCTGTGTTTACTTCAGACTTAGTAGTAAAGCAATGCAAGTAACCCATGTGCTAATCAGCTGATGAATGAAGGTGACAAATGTTACACAAAAACACACTGGAATGCTTGTCAGCCATAAAATAGGATGGAATGGTGTATATAAACAAAAGATGGAACTGTAGGTCATTGTTAAGTAAGTCAATCATAGAAGAATAATTTTTGCATGATCTTATGTAGAATCTGTTAGAATTGACTTTATAGCAAAGAGTGTCTTAGTGATTGCTGGATCCCAGAAATTGTATGGGAGAAGGAAAGAAAAGGCTATTTAGCAATACTGCATCAGAGTTCGATAGGAATAAGAAGTTCTGATATCCTACTGCACAGCAGGGTAGCTACTGACCTACCGACAGTGATATGATGTGCTTTTTTAAAATCAAGTACAATTTTGAAATTTGTACCATGAGGAAATGATAAATCTTTGGGGATATAGATATGTTGTCCTGATTAGACATTACAAATGCCATACATATATCAAAAGTCACATGGCATATTATAAATGGATACAATTTTTTGGCAATAAATTTTTAGAAGTATGCTGTTAGAGGCACTTAATAAAGGCTAATTTAGAAGCTGTCAGTCAATACAGGAAGGAAGTATGATCTGGTTGGTCATCATGGAAAGCAAAGTCAAATTGAGTTCCCACTGAATATCCCATAAGAATGACTAAAATAAATAAGCCTTACAATACCATGTATTGTCAGAGATGTCAGGCAACTGGAATCTTCATTCACTGCTGCTAGAAGTGTAAACTGGCTTTATGTACTGTGGATGTTTGTAATGTATATCAAATAAAAATGAACATGTGTCACATTGATCAAACATGATTTTTCTGTATATGACTTTTAATATGCATTAATACACCTTAAATACATGTACAGAAATGTTTTTGAAAATTATTTACTTTGGGACTGACATTGT